>NC_080711.1:15021427-15334998 GCF_019097595.1 Hemibagrus wyckioides
TTTCTTTCAATTGTCAGCTGTAGTACATACAGATGAAATCATTCATATTTTATTAGTATGTATTTTCCACAACAGTTGAAGACACTTCTTGATTCAAACAACCAAAAATGCAGCACTTTTAAGTGCTAGAAAGATTTTAGACTTTATATGTTTACATGCATTGATGCCCAGGTGATGGATGATGTTTGGGCATATGACCTTTTAGTTAGCACTTAAAGGAACAAAGACAGTATGAGACGTGTTTACCTTTGTTGAGATTGAATTTATTGCCCCTAGTATGTTTGATAAACACAGAAAAAGTACAAAATCGTAAAGCGCTGAGTGTCTACTTTCATATTGAGCCATATCACCACTGTGGACTGTGAAATGATAAAGAAATTCAATGCTGAACATGGACACCACAAAACAGATGCAAATTCCATTTTCTGTCGTCTGGTAAAATTAAACTGGTTGAAGAGATCTAGAGCTCAGTCTCTGTGTTTATATGATTATGAGTATATGCATGTGTGCTGAGATACTTCATGCATTCGGTTGTTTGATGCATATCCCTGTCGCAGGCAGTGGAGAAGCTGGTGCAGGCAGCAGAATCAGGATGCCCCAGTGAGCAAGAGAAACAGGTTGTTCTGAACTGCACACGCATTCTCAGCCGCATCCTGCCCTACATCTTCGAAGACCAGGATTGGAGGGGTTTCTTTTGGTCCACCGTCCCCGGGGCCGGACGAGCTGGAGTGAGTAACATGCACACTCAGAAAGACGGAGATAAGACACCCACACTGTTGGAATAACGAGTGCTTCTTCTCAGAGCTGTGGCTCACACAGAGCGCTGATTCAGGCTGTTGTTTGAGAGCATGAGAACAAGGCTGGCCCATGTGTATCAGGTGTCTCTGAGTGAGAGAGCTGATACAAGATCGACTTGGACCAACCTTTCGATTTTGTAGCATTTATGTGATAGCGGAATTATTTAATTATTTACGTGCTTTGTTGTCGGAAATCAACATGAAACATGTATGACTCCAAGTTTTTCTTTTTTATTTTGATACTATAACACATTAAGTGCTGTAAGGTGTAAAGTCTACAGTATGCATCGAATAATTTATGATGTACATAAAGGAAAATGAACAAGATGGTGAGTGCTAAGAATTAAGAGTTTAGGAAAACAAACAAAATTTGCCTTGTTGAAAGTTTAACACTCCTCCCATTACATCTCAAGTCGTAATTACAACTGGGAAAATCATTTTCCAGTTTCTCAGTCGTAATTACGACTTGAGAGGTCACTCGTGTAACTTCCTAGTGGGAAACTTATGATGATTCTGAAAGCATGTGAAGGCAGCATAAGTCTAAGGTGTTTTTAGGACAGTGGACTTTATGCTCTTTGGTTTCTTAGTAGTGTGACATGCTGCGTTTTTCCCCACCACCTGGATTATAATCGTTGATTATTTTCCTATAACAGCACACCCTATTGTTTTAAATTCCTTACTTAATTAAATGGATGTTTTTCGGGGAGGATTAGTTTCAATGCAGCAGTGTTATAGTCAGTTTAAAGCTCTACAAAATATATTTTTATATATCTATAAAAATCTTCCCCATTCCACACACTATGAACATAGAAATGTATACCATGCTGAATAGAGCTGAACTATGTGCAGTTATTCAGTTTTAACTGCGAATGCATCGTTCGCTTGTTCCTCCAAGTCAACTCTCATGTCTCAACAGATGGACGAGATGGACGACGACGATGATGGAGCGCGGCCGTTGGCGGAGTCTCTGCTCCTGGCCATCTCCGATCTGCTCTTCTGTCCCGACTTCACCGTGCAGAGCCATAAGAAAGGAGGACCTGTGAGTAAAATTTTAGAATCTGTACCATTTGTGCCTTGTGTCACTCCTTCCTTGTTGTTATATTTGGCCAAATCCCCTTAAGTTCCTGGTTTAGCTCATTTATACAGCATTTAAAGCAGACAAGGTTTCTTTCCTCCATTTTCTTCATGTTAATCCCCTGGAGGTTTTCTGACTGACAGGTCCTGTGGTATGAGGAAGTAGCTGAAGAGTTTTGGATGTGTCAGGTTGAATGATTAAGTTGGACTCCTGCAGCTGAAAATATCAGCAACCATTTAGATCCATCAGCTTTTTTTTTTTTTAACTCACACACAAGTGTATGATTTCTTACTGTCAGAACATCGCTGATATGTTTAGAATAACCCGTTTGAAGCTCCGCACAGCTTCAAGCTTAGCACAGAAATGTGAAATTGCAAGCACAGGAGTCTTCTTTTAAACAAATTCAAGTGTAGGCACTCATGTAATGACTTTCTGTGAGAGCTGTACATGTGTTTGATAGGGCTTTGGCTGAATGTGTGTTGTAATGACATCACATGGCAAGTCTTGGGCCAAAATCTGAGATAATTCTGAGAAGTCACAAACTTCCCTGAATAGGCCGTTAAATAAGCAATAGTTTTCTTGATTTTGCAGTAATTTTTGCAAACACGAAATCATGGAGAGAATGATCTGTATGAGTTCATCATGTGGATGAAACAAATGCTTGACTGCCCTGCTTTTTCTTTTCTTTCATTATTTGATTATTGCTGCTCTGTTTTGGCTCCCCCTCTCTCTCTCTCTCTCTCTCTCTCTCTCTCTGTTTCTGCTCATTCTCTTCCTCTGAGTCTGTGTGTGTCTCTCTCTCTCTCTCTGGCTGTCTCTCTCTGCCCCCCCACCTCCCCCACCTGACTACAGCCTATGTGTGTTCATGCTTAAATCACACTCACGCTGTTCCTACTATAATTATTTTTGTCTGTACCCAAACTGTTCTGTTTCCCACAATCAAAACCAATTGGTATTTTTAGCCACCACAATACTGACCACAAGATATTTGCTCTCACATCCGGAAATATTTAGAAGCGAGCTGTGTACATTCCTCTTAACAGATTAATACACTAAAAAGAGTTTATATAGGTATATACTTGGTCAGTCTTCCACATTTCCAAAATATCACCTATTTGATGGAAACTTTGTAATGACAGCATTGTGTCTCTACAAGAATCAAAGTGTAATCTTATGGCCATCCTTGTCAGGATTCACTGGAGGATATGCAGTCGCTGGACAGCTGTGAGTACATCTGGGAGGCGGGGGTGGGCTTCGCTCAGTCACCGCCACTTAACTACATCCATGACCTTAACAGGTGAGCATGCAATCAAATCCATGTCTATTTTCAGAGGAGAGTGTTTTCTCATGTTTCCTGGATAACCTTTTAATCAGTAACTACCACACAAGGCCCATTCAAAGAGATTCTTATCTCAAATCACGTCATCTGAGGTTATTAAGGAGCAACGAGGCTGGGCTGTTTGCTTTCTTCTCCTGCTTGGTCAGGATGCTTTGAAGGCAGGATGGTGTCTGTCACATTCACAACAAGGTGAAATGCGAGCATTAAAATGCATTATGTAAAAAAAAGTGTGTGGGGGGGGGTTGCTGTGTTTGCAGGACTGAACTGTTGAGGCTGCTGCTGACCTGTTTCTCAGAGGCCATGTACCTGCCACCGTCTTCAGATGGCAACATCATCAATCCTTGGGTCACTTTCTTTTGCTCCACTGAGAATAGGTGAGTCGTTCAGCCTATAATGAGCATGCAGAAAGTGCAAACCAAGAGGAAACTGAGAGAGTTTTGCAGCTGAATGGAAAAGGACATGGTCATTAGTGTGTGTGTGTGTGTGTGTGTGTGTGTGTGTGTGAGAGAGAGAGAGAGAGAGAGTTCATTTAAAGTTCTAGTCTTTTAAAATAAACTTATACTGCAAAAGGGAGAAAATTACATTAAAGATTAAACTAAGACGCCACTAAAACTCATCAGCATGCTGATTGCCAAAATGGCTGAGTGTGTGGGTGTTTTAATTTATTTAACTTGCTTTTAATATAATTCAGGTTATATATATGTAGTATATTTAAGCCAGTAAAAAATAACAGTAAAAGACTTGACTTTAAAACCAAGTCTATTTTATACACACCTTTATTTATAACCATCAGACTGGCAGTCTAGGGGACATGGGCTGGAGGTTCGATTCCTGCCTCTGCCGTATTTGTGTGTGTGTGTGTTTGTGTGTATATGTGTGTGGAGTTTGCATGTTCTTCCCCTGCTTCAGTGGTTACCACTGGGTACTCTGGTTTCCTCTCTCTTGCGATGTAGGCTTATTGCAATTACACCAATCAGCCATAACATTATGAGCAGTGACAGGTGAAGTGTATAACACTGATTATCTCCTCATCATGGCACCTGTTAGTGGGTGGGATATATTAGGCAGCAAGTGTCTTTTTGTCTTCAAAGTTGATGTGTTAGAAGCAGGAAAAATGGGCAAGCGTAAGGATTTGAGCGAGTTTGACAAGGGCCTAATTGTGATGCAGTGGTCAGTATCTATGAAAAGTGGTCCAAGGAAGGAACAGTGGTGAACCAGCGACAGGGTCATGGGTGGCTAAGGCTCCTTGATGCACATGGGGAGTGAAGTGGTAATGTATTAATTGATAGAAACTTTAAAGCACTATGGTACGTCGCTCTGAATGGCCCATGTGGTTCGATCCAACAGACGAGCTACTGTTTATCAGATTGCTGAAGAAGTTAATGCTGGTTCTGATAGACAGGTGTTAGAATACAAGGTGCATGACAGGTCAGGGCTGTCTTGGCAGCTGAAGGGGGACCGACACGATATTAGGCAGGTGGTCATAATGTTATGCCTGATTGGTGTATATAATATAAATAAACTATAAATTGTCCTGAGTGTTTGTTTGTGATTTTGCCCTGCGATGAATTAGGGTGTTCTCCGAGTCACCTTTAATAGCCTCCAGACTCCCTGTAAATCTGTATAAGATCAACGATACAGAAAAATGGATGGATGAATGGATAAAGGCTATTCTCAAATCTCGCCCATTTATTTAATATTTCAAATAAATGGTATTTTTTCATAAATCATTAGTATTCATTAAATTTAAATTAGAAACTAGATTTAGTGTCTTTAATTACTCTGCCATCAGCTGCGGATTATCTCATTTGGAATGATTTTCTGAAATGAATAGAGGGTTTTCAACATCTGTTCATCGAGCTTGTTTCACTACCGACTGCTACTTATCAGTGTGCCTCAGAGTTTTGTCTATTTTGTCTTGCCTCCTTCTCATGTGATGTTTGTTTTGGCCCTTTCTTTTGCTTTTGTGACCTTCTGCTGCATTAGTCCTTTCTCATTTCACCTTCTCCATCTTCCTGTGTTATCTGTGTTATCATAAACACTTTCACTGTTTTGACTGTGAAATTTAACATCACGTCGTGACTTATTTTATTTTTACATTTTAAAAAATGTATATTGCATCTACACAAGTGCAGAAATATCCCTCTTACTCCACCTTAGTTCTGTAGTTCTGTTCAGATTTGTGGCTCACTATATGGCATCGGACATTAAGAAACTGCGGTGAACACGAAAGAATGCGGCTGCTGTGTTACATTTAGGAAGCTAACTGAGCACAGATAAGAATAAAACATATATTCGTACATATGCATATGTTCTTCGCTTGAGGGGCTGCGTGTGGGATGAAGACAAGCTGTTGGAGGCGGTGTGATGTTCTCGGCAATATTCTGCTGGGAAACCTTGCATCCCGGCATTCAAAGTGGATGTTACTTTGACACGTACCACCTACGTAAACACTTTTAAAGACCAAGTACACCTCTTCATGGCAACGGTATTTTCTAACGGTAGTGTCCTCTTTCAGCAGGATAATGCTACCTTCTACATGCAAACAGTGTTCAGGAATGGTTTGAGAAACATGACAAAGGCGTTGACTCGTCCTGCAAATTCCCGAGATATCAATTTGATCAAGCATCTGATCTGGGGGATGTGCTGGACAATCAAGTCCCAAATATACTGATTACAAATTTAAAGGAATTAAATTGTGGTAAAGAAAGTCTGACTGAACATTTAAGAGACCAAGATGAATAGCTGTTTTTGTGTGCCAGTGTAGTCCAAATGAATTATTTATGAAATAAATAAATTGTGCACTTAAATATCTCTTGAACAGGGCTGTAGAGTGCAAGTAAAACATATTGCAATTTTATTAGATACGCCTACACTGTAACTATATTCATGCTGTCAGATAAACTCACCATCTAACATTCTAGCCCAGGTATTTAACAATCACAGGAACACTACACCGCCTACTCATACCACCCCCAGTGTCCTCAATGTCCTGACAATAAACCGCCTAAATAATCTGGCCAGCTGTGGTCCTGTACTAATCCTCATCCACTGTTGAACAGATAGACGCAGGCTGAAAAAATTGCCTGCAGCGACAGACAGGGCTATAGTGTGTAACTGTATCGCTACAAAGTGACCCATATGGTAGGCTTACATGCTTAAAGGACTAATGAACGTCGTTACCTAGCAACTCAATGTATAGCTAAGCATCCTGTTTGCACATCATTTGCTTCGTTTAGAAAAGGCTGTCACGACGCCATCAGTTTCATTCAAATGCTAACACTCGAGTACAAAGGTTTGCAAAATCTGCTCAGCGATCATACAGTCAGAGTGGCTACTGAATTATTTAGATCCTAAATGCAAAGAAGCAGTATTTCAGATATATTTGTTCTATTTCACTGTTAATATCTTAAGACAAATATTTTTTTTTCTGTGACAATAATTTCTATTCTTTATTATAGCCTAAGTAGGATCAATTTTAGACTCAATTGTATGATACTTTGCTAGTTATTATTAGTCGTAGTCTCTTAATGAAGTCAGTCAGTTCTAATTATATGCTTCTGTTTGTTTTGTTATCAAGAACATGTTTCTTTTATATTAGCAAAGAATTACGTTGATGCATATGATCAGATGAAATGATATTCATGTCTGATAACTGACGGTAAAGGTTATCTGACTTTTTAAAAGACAGTCTCTCTCTCTCTCCCTCCCCTCTCCCTCTCTCCCCTCTCTCCCCTCCAGGCATGCCCTGCCTCTGTTTACCTCCCTGATTAACGTGGTGTGTGCATACGACCCGGTGGGCTACGGCATTCCCTACAACCACCTGTTGTTTTCGGACTACCGGGAGCAGCTGGTTGAGCAGGCAGTGCAGATCCTCATCGTCACTCTGGAGCACGAAAACACTCAGCCTCCACGCGCTCCCTCCCCCTCCAGCATGGACGAGCAGGATGTAGGAGTGCCACCACACCTTTAGCATACACACACACATCCTGTATTAGGGCATGGCACAGCAACATGCAGAAACAGTGCAGTAATTACACCTCGTTTAATAAAATAGATGAAATCGGATCGAAATTAGAAAGACTGGCCTTACATTTAACTGATTAGGGTTGCAGCTTTGAAGCACAGCAAGGTTACATTCACTTCAGATATTTCTGTGAGATATTCTGCTTATAATGTCATGAAATATTGATTTTTCGTTGTGCCCAAATGTAAGTAATAAAAAATTATAAACATAACATGTTTATAATAATATGTTCATTAGAGACAAATATAGATTCCCTTTACAGTACTAGGTGTAGATAATGATTATCACAGCCATAGTGCAACTACAATTCCTGTTCACTTCAAACTGAAAATGCAGTTTTTCTCACCACCGCTTGGAAAGATAGATATCACCTGGAGGCAGAAAGATATCACTTTAGTATCTGTGGTTAGGGGTAAAGCTGAGTAAGCTGATCTCACTTCTACAAAATGCACCTAGAACAAGAGGAAAATAGAAATTTGGCAAATCTCTCAAAGTCTTTGAAACAGAAAGATTCAAGATCTTTTTTGTTTTCTTTTGTTTTGTAATTTGTGGTAAATTCAACACAAATTGTATTGGCAATAATAAGGTGTTAATAAAAATGAAATAAAATGATAAATACAATACAATATACAATTGTACAATACAATACAATAAAATACCTTTATTTAGGTAATTTTAAAAATATAGGATTAAAACAGTCTAGAAACACTGTTGAACAATATACACTGCTCCTTTAAGTCTTCTAAGAACAAGTATTGAATCTGTTCAGATTTGTGAAAATTTGTTTTTTTAATATAAATGTGAATGATTTATTCTACTAAACTCAGATCTTTTTTCCCTCTTTGGCAGTCTGTAGGCCCACAAAACCTTTTTGTGAACTACCTTTCCAGAATTCACAGGGAAGAGGTATGTATCTTACCATGGCAATGTCTTATCATCGTTTGATGCCTTGTTTTTTAATAATAATAATAATAATAATAATATAAAAAAAAAACATTTGCTTTCAGGATTATGACTTTGTGCTAAAAGGCCTGGCTCGCCTTCTCACTAACCCGCTCACTCAGACCTACCTGCCCAACTCCACCAAGAAGATCCAGTTCCACCAAGAGCTTCTGGTCCTCTTCTGGAAATTTTGTGACTTTAACAAGGTAGGGAAACATGCTTCATGCCGTCATGACTTATGTTGTTTTTTTTTCCTGTCTAACTCCATTTCCTGTCTCTGTATTGTTCCAGAAATTCTTGTTCTTTGTTCTGAAGAGCAGTGATGTGCTGGATATCCTGGTGCCGATTCTCTACTACCTGAATGATGCCAGAGCTGATCAGTGTAAATATTCTGTACATGTGTGATAGTGTTACGTGATACAAAAAGAAGACTGTGTGTTGACCAGACTGAATCTGTGTTGTGTTTGTTGGTAGCCCGTGTTGGTCTCATGCACATCGGAGTGTTCATTTTGCTGCTGCTGAGTGGGGAGAGGAATTTCGGAGTGCGTCTCAACAAACCGTATTCTCTTCGTGTCCCGATGGATATTCCAGTGTTCACCGGCACACATGCCGACCTCCTCATCGTAGTAAGGGCTGAGTTCTTTTCTGATTCTGTCTCATTTTACATAATTGTAGGGGTTAACAGACAACAAATGTTCATAGAATGTTCAGTACAGTACAACATGCAAATATCTGTAACTATGATGAATATGCATTTCCACTGTATACACTGCCATAAAGTTTGTTGAGATTCCATTGAGATTTTCACTTCTCCGATCTCCAACGATTGTGTGTCGGGTCGTGACCCCAAGGTTGCAAACCTGTGTTATACCTTATAGAGTCCTATATATCAGTCCCTCCAGGATTTCACAGGTTTTTTGTGATTGTTCCAGTCAAAAATGCTTGCTTTTGCTTGATTTCTTTCAAAATTTGAGAATTTGTTGAAAATGTGTGCACATGTTCAATGCACATGATTCTAATGAAGGATTGACTGAATGCATGTCGTGATGTCACATGACCCGTCTCTGCGCAAATCTGCATTCATTTTGGAAAATTGCAAGCTCCTCTGTTTCTTTGATTTTGCATTAATTTCTGCAATCAAACAATCCTGGAGCAACTGCTACCTGATGGTTATATTTTTAAAATGATTTCCTGTCTGGTCAGATATCAGAATTGTTACGCACATGAGGCACAACAACCTCGTTTTTAGTTGGGAAGGAACAGGTGTTAAGTGTCACATTCCCAAACAATTTTATTTGTCCTTTATTGTAACACATCTTCAGGTTTTTCACAAGATCATTACAAGTGGCCATCAGCGTCTGCAGCCGCTCTTCGACTGCCTGCTCACCATTGTAGTAAACGGTAAGTGTTTTCACCATTCACGGATGCGTCTACTTAAAAATAGTTTCTATATGGGTTTTGTCAGGCCTCACATCTGTGTGTGTGTGTGTGTGTCTGTGTGTGTAATCCTCACGCTGTTTAGTGTCTCCTTACCTGAAGAGTCTGTCCATGGTGGCGGCCAATAAGCTCCTGCATCTTCTGGAAGCCTTCTCCACCAACTGGTTCCTGTTCTCTGCTGCTCAGAACCACCACTTGGTCTTTTTTTTGCTGGAGGCTTTTAATAACATTATCCAGTACCAGTTTGATGGTAAGATGCATTGTTATTAAAGATGACACTGAGTACCATTATTAGGATGATGCGACAAAAAGTGGACTAGACATTATGATGCATTTCGTCATATCGGATCCTGTAACAAAAATTCCAAAGTTTGGAATTGCATTTGGGAAAAGAAATTTATTTTTGGAGCTGGAAATGTTTATATGTAACAAAACTTGGCACTCAAGTCTTACACATACATCCTACTAAACAGTGAAGAACCGTTTAGCAACAACACTAGACAGCACTTTTAGTGTTTTAGAAAATTCTTATTTAGGAGTCTTCCAAAATGTCTCACCAAAGAAAATCTTGAAGTTTTTATTGAGAATTAAAGTGAAGGACCTCATAAAGCTGCTGTTGCTGACACAGTTTAAATAATGATTAGATTGTATTGGTGTAATAGTATAAGGACAACTCAAATATATCACTTTATATACCTTGATCCTGCCATGAAAATAGCCACTGGTGCTGGCATGGTATTAAAAGAACAATAAACAAACGAACAAACAACAATTATTGTATTTGCATAACTCCAGAATCTGGCCCTTAAATGTGATAAAGAATTAGGATAAAGAATTATGACCCAGCACATTCTAAAGAGAACGTACCTATGGTAAAATATAATTTTAAAAAATAAGGTGAAAGGTATAAATATAATATTAAAAAAAACAAAAAACAATTCAGTCAGGACAATAGTTAGTTCAAGGACTTTTTCTGGATTCGTCTACTCAAAACACACACACTACCTCTTCCAGACTTATTGCACAGCATATGTTACACTACAGTTGCACTTTACTCAAAATAGTCACACTGGTCTAACGGCAATCTGTATTCATATATAGGTTTTTATATTTTTCTCTATACACTTTCTTCTCTTTTCCACTTTTATTAAAATTCTATTTGTAATATATTTCTATTCTTTATTTTACTCTTTTTTTTATTCTTAATGATTCTGTTCGGACAGTTGATAAAGCACTACACTAGATGTCATACTGTGTATGGTTATGTATTTGATAAATAAATTTGAATTCGATTCTCTCGCTGTCTGTTATTTCTGAGGCAACTGCAACTTGGTATACGCCATCATCCGCAAGCGCAACGTCTTTCACCAGCTTGCCAACCTACCCACCGACTCTGCATCCATCCAGAAAGCCCTGCAAAAGAAGAGGAAATCTCCCGATGCTATCTCTCGCACCAACTCCCAGGAGACAATTTCCATGGTGGGCTCTCGTCCAGCCGTACCTGCCGAGCCGGGCACGCTAAAGGCCAGCCTTGTGGCTATGCCAGGTAACATCCTGAATTCTCCTTTATAACAATGGAACATGTTACTTGAAGGAAGGAAGGAAGGAAAGAAAAACTCCTACTATAGACTTTATCAGTGGTATCACATTTGAGTTATGGCTGAACTTTATAAATGGTATTTTCAGGTATTGATAAACTAACAGAGAAGTCCCAAGTATCAGAGGATGGTACCATGGTGTCCGTGCCAAAGACAGAAACTCCGAACTCACCGGAACACGCCGTCTTGAGTGGGGCTAGCGACACAGAGTCCAACTCTGGAAGAGACAACGAGGTGAGAGGATTCTCTCTATAAAGGTTTTTAGTAGTCTGAAGCCATTTGGTATTTCAAGCAGACTTGGATTTGAATCATCGTGAATACATTTTACCACTTATCTAAGGTGCTATACTGTAGTGGTTCTACTGAATGATGGGAAATTCTGTAGATGCACTTTAGTGACCATCATAAAAATGACGAGGGCAACTGAGGAGAAGATAAGCTGCATCTTTAGGGCAGAATTTAGCGATATGTTGCTCTCTCTTGCCCTATCAACAGGAGATCCCTAGTTATAATCCTGACTTTGCCAGAGCATGGGTTCAAAGAGAGCATAATTGGTCCTTATTCCTAGGTGAGTAGGAGAGCATAAATGTTCACCCAAGTGAAAGCCATTTCATGTTCCCCAATAGGACGTTTTCTACACAGAGGCAGAAATGGCGAGGAGACGTCTATCAAGCACATCGTCTGCCGCCACATACTGGGTCCCAACACCAGAGTGGGTGCGTAGCTTTCTTAGCTGTCGCTGTGTGATATGTGTCATATCTGCAACATAATCAAGCCCTAAGGATGTAAATGAATGTCTGAAGTAATACACACAGTCGGTTGCTGTTTGTGGAACAAAACATAATGCAATTTATTCCAAAATTTAATTTTAAAGGAAGAGATAACTAAAAAAAAAAATCTGGCTAAGAATAACATTGGAGAGAAATCATAAATTCATTAGCAAGCAGAGCAGGCAAGTAAAAGCTCCACGCTCATAATGTAACAATCTAACAACATATGGACTGCAGGTTAAGAACAATGAATGTCTTTATGATTATTATGCTGTTCTAAAACAATATCTAACACGGCACATCATTATTTAAAATCACAGCCTTCAGTGTCACCCAGATGAGGATGACTTCCCTTTTGAGTCTGCCTCCTCTACAGATTTCTTCCTCATTTCATCTCGGGGAGTTTTTCCTGGCCACCGTTTGCCTCAGGCTTGCTCATTACGGAGAAATATCAATTCAAATTTTAACCTTTGTCATTTTTATTCTGAAATGCTGAGACAGTATTCACTGTTTAAAGTGCTATACAAATAAAAATGAATTAAATGATTTCTCCCATCACAAAAAATTCAGCAAGTGACGATTGGTAATGTTTCGGCTGCGAGCTGAAGTGTTCTTCACGTATAAAATAATAAAGTCTGGCAAGAGTCTATGTTTAACTATAACGTGCCTGCTTATTGTTATTTTTTTTGCTCTGTTTTTCTTCAGTGTTTTTTTTTGTTCCTCGTCCAACTTGTCTAACTCATTTGGAAACATCTCTAGAGTTATAGCATAGATTGCACCACCACGGAACTGTATTATATTTACACATATATACCAGATGGACAGGGTTTTTTTTGTTAGAAAAAGTCAATACACTAATCACTAATACAAATAAAAAAAGAAATAACTCAGATACCTGGCAAATAAAAGAACTGCAGTGACCGTTAACCATTTACTGTATTTAATGATCATACACTCATTTGCACACAACAAGCTAATTAACTCACCATATGCTGTTATATTGCTTCCTTTATTGCTTACTATTCAGTCTTCTCAGTTATGTAAGTGACAGATAAGACTGTTTATTAATATTTACACTACCACTCAAAAGTTTAGGATCACCTTGCAGATTTCAGCTTGATTTCAGCTACAGAGGAAGACTCCATCAGCCAGTCCATCTTGTGGAAGATGCTCCAGGAAGCATGGGGTGAAATCTCATCAGATTTTCTTGAACAATAGACAGCTAGAATGCCCAGGCTGTAATTGCCTTAATCAAAAAACCACCTTTTGCAGCAAAGTTTGAAGAAAACATTCATCATTTCTATCCAAATCATTATTTCTAACTCTGACATGTCAGCATGTTCTGTTCTTTTGCTATATTTTCGATTCAGACTAATTTTGTGTGTGTTTTCTTGGAAAACAATAACATTTTTGAGTGATCCCAAACTTTTGAGCGGTAGTGTATGTCCTGTATGAGTTTTAGTATTCTTAATCAAACTCTTCTTAACAGATTGAATGTAAACTCTGCTCTCTCTGTGATGCAGGTCCTGTCCTGGAAAAGCAAGCTCCCTCTACAGACCATCATGCGCCTGCTGCAGGTGCTGGTCCCCCAAGTGGAGAAGATCTGCATTGACAAGTATGGAAATCTCCAAACTCAAAGATATCTGTATATTTCAGTCCCTATAGGAAATCTGCAGTAATTTTGACAAAATAGCAAGCTTGCTTGAATAAGTTCCTCAATTACAGTAGGAAGAGATAAAAAATGATGATCTTTGTGGGTGACATTCGTTTACAGGCTGTGCCTTTTATGAAGTTTATTAATATTAATGTATTAATTAATTAAATACATTAATTCGACAAATGTCTATCAAGCCCTTTGTTAAAATGTCGATAAAAGGCAATAACTCAAATATTTGATCCGTCAAATAACTTTTTGATTTTGATTCCGTCAATAACTGGTTGAGCAACAGACCTTGAAAAAAACAAACACAATGAAATGCATGTAGAGCTTTCTGAATAAAACACATCTGGATGATTTCCCAGCATTAATAAAAAGAAATACACTTTCTAAAATTAGAAATCTTCCTTTCAGTTCACTGAAAACGTATTTTTTGTATTGGGCATATAAGGTTTGCAACTTCATTTTAAACTGTATATAAACTCCCTAACCTAAGTTTATTTTTCAGTTTGTCAAACCACCAAGTGCGTTCTGGGGTGAGAGAAATCAAAAGAAAGGTTTCTCTCTGCTTATCAGAGTTCTGCTCAACTCGTATGCTCTGCTATGTATTTTCCTCACAGGGGCTTGACAGACGAGTCAGAGATCCTGAAATTCCTCCAACACGGTACCCTGGTGGGGCTTTTGCCTGTGCCTCACCCTATCCTGATCAGAAAATACCAGGCCAATGCAGGCACTGCCATGTGGTTCCGCACGTACATGTGGGGCGTCATCTATCTCCGGTAAACACCGCATAATGTAAAAAATCTCAGATAACCTCTAATTATCTCTAACTCCAAATAGAGAATATCACAAATTTGTATCTTTTATCTCTTTTTTTTTTTTTTTTTTTATTGTAGCAACGTGGACCCTCCTATCTGGTACGACACAGACGTCCGTCTCTTCGAGATCCAGAGAATGTAGAATCCATGCGCTGCCTGTCACTGACTGAACAGAGGGCTGCTTGGTGATGACCGTCGTCGCTCCTCTCACTGTAAACACCCCCATTTAAAGCTTAGTCTTCAATTTCAGCGCAGTGCCATGTCCCTTCTTTGTAAGTCTCGCAGGTTTACTCCGGTGATAGGGAAAAAGGACTCAGTGACTCGGAAAACCTGTAACAGTGTTCATGGCTCATTGAGATGGCATGTGTGGACAAATGATAACGTTTCTACATATAGCTCTGCCTTTTGATAAGACCATATAATATCCAGCAGCTTAAACCATTGAGAATCTCTCACTGTGGATGGATGAATGATTTTCCTACCATATGAACTGCCACTGTATAGAAAAAAAACATATACATACATTATATATATATATATTTGATGGAATCATATTTGAAAGTCTAATGAATTTGGTCGCATGTACTGCAGTAATGAGTGGCGTTAGTAGGCTAGTGTGACCATCGGCATCGACTGTGATCGTGTTTGCCACGCATTTGCCACTAGAAGGCAGCAAATCTCTAGCTATCTCTGTTAAACAGGCGTTCGCTTATTCTGTAGGTTGTCTCGTTAATCCTACTCGTGACTCGTGGTCAACAGAGAAACGTCCGCAATCCTCACGCTCTCATTTTCGGGTTCATGTTTCATCAGCCCGCCAAATATTTCAGCCAGTAACGTCTACGAATCTCACCAGTATTCAACTGTAAACAAATGACTTGCCATGTTCTGATGATGAGAATCATTTATGGTGATCTGATTACTGATTACTATTTTTTTTCTCTGCACATCAGATCTGCTAATGAGACGATCTAATGTATATACTGTGCTCAATGTTTAAAGTAACAATTTTTTGTCGCAATATTAAACAAAAAACAAACATATCTATGCTGAGCTCCAAAAACACAACATCCTGTGAATCATTTTACATGTTTACACGATCAGGCGCACCAGTACAGTCTTCAATTTCCTTCTTGTAAACCTGGGAACATTTGGTGCTTCTTTACAACATGTTAATAATGAGAGTGAATGACAGAAAAAGGAAGTGGGCTGTGATTAGTGTGAATGCTGTGTCATCATGTATGGGAAAAACCAGGGAAGGAAAGTGTATTGAGAATGTTCAGATCAGTGTGTGGCTTTATGTCACGTAATATAAACACAGGAAGTGTTTAGAACATCAGTTTGCCTTCATTGGATTTCAATTTTATTATAACAGCATGTTTCCTCAGATATTGCATATACTTACAGGACAGGAAACATAAACAGGCTGTAGTGAGTGTTCTCTTTGTTTTTTTAATTATTATTTTATTTCGTAACACTCTGCATGAAGACTTCAACAGAAATTATAATCAAGTCCACACAAACAGGTTATTTAGTTTTATTGTGATAATAAAGTGCAGTTTCACATTGGAAGTACAAATATTTGTATTTCCTAATGTGTATAATGCATAAAGTTTAAAATGTATGAAGCTGCACATAATCAGGACATATAGACGGATGGGGGGGGGACAACATTCTGTTGTGTTATGCATCTGAAGCAGTTTTCTGGTGTGATTTTGTGTCCACTTGGCTCACTGAGTGATTTAATGAGTGTGAAACGTACACAGATCAGACATAATATTAAGCAGGTGGTCATAATGTTGTGTTGCCAGAACAGCCCTGACCTGTCGAGACATAGACTCCACTACTGTAGGTCTCTGAAGGTATGCTGTGATATCTGGCACCAAGATGTTAGCAGCAGATCCTTTAAGTTCTGTAAGTTGCGAGGTGGGGCTTCCATGATACTTACAGGATTTAAAGGATACTTTTGATAGATACTGACCACTGCAGACACAGGAACACTCCACAAGAGCAACAGTTTCAAGATGCTCTGATCCAGTTGTCTAGTTATCACAATCCTTATGCTTGCCCATTTTTCCTGCTTCTAACACATCAACTTTGAGGACAAAATGTTCACTTGCTGCCTAATATATCCCACCCACTAACAGGTGCCATGATGAGGAGATAATCAGTGTTATTCACTTCACCTCTCACTGCTCATAATGTTATGGCTGACCAGTGTATGCAAATCACATTCTATTGCTTTACACACACTATATTTCAGCCCAGTTAAATGAGAGATTTTAAAGAGCACTGTCCTCCTCCTCATCATTATAATCATCATCATCGACCACTAACTGAGTGAATAACTTTTGGAAGAACAGCACAATTCCAGAGTCATGCAGAATCTGTGCCATGATGTATTGAGGCTTTCACACAGGCAGTTTATTTCTGAAACACATTATAGTGCGCATGAAAAACTGGTAATGTGAAAGCTGTCATGTGGACCGGAAAGAATACCATGGTGCTGAACCTGTGACTTCCTGCAGGAGGTGGTGTGAGATCCGTTACACTGGAACTGTGCCGTGATTCCTGTGGATGTAAGCACAACCCACGCTGTGGTCCACAATTATTCAGTAACCTGTGCATGTGTTTTATTAGATGATGACATCATTTATTTCCACAACACATGACTACCATGAGTGGCAGAGGAACAGAAGTGAGAAAGGTGCTCTGCTGCACATAATAATAATAAGCACTAAAGCATAATAAGCACTAAAATTATAAAAAAACAAAAATGGATTGAGTCATGTTGTGATGAAATCAAATGCACCAGGGTCGATATTATCAAGTGAGACTGAAACCAGATGCTCCAGTGAGTACTGAGAACAATCCCACTCAGATTTGAACCGCAGCAAACATGCCCAGTGTGAAAGCCACCTTTAATTTGTCACACAACTGCATATACACAACACCTAAGATACACATCTTTACATTCATTAATTTGGTTTCCAAGCAAATATATTAGACAAAAAGGTATCAAAAATATATAGTATCAATTCCAAAACAAAGAGTTTTATAAAATTTGAGCAAAGGTTGTCTAAAGCTGTAGATTCATGAGGTAAGGTAAACCTCAAGAAGACTGGCTACCGAGTGCATTCTGTAAAAAATCCCAAAAGGCAGTCCAATGTTAACCACAGCAACCCACATGCTAAACTGGTAGAAATCCTTTCCAAGGGTGTTGTCAAACTGTGGCCGTGCTCCGAAGGCAGGTATGATCCAAAGCTGTAGAGAAAAGTAGGACAACTTTTAGATGTAGCTCATTCAAAATGCCCTAAATTCTTTCCCTATTAACCCCCACTGACAGTGAATGAGCGTGATGCACCCAGTGTTCTCCTATCTCTCACTGTGAAGGTAAATGCACCAGGGTTTGAATCACATGGACTACATATTTGTGAAACTGTCAGAAAAGTCTCATTTATTGTGTCTCAGTGAATGGGACACATCTTGCTAATTTGCAAGGTATATACTCACCAGCCAATGAATATAAACACATGTACACCTGCTCATTCATGCAATTATCTGATCAGCCAATCATATGGCAGAAGCTCATTGCCATGCAGAATCTTCAGGTTCAGATCGAACATCAGAATGGGAGAAAATGTGATCTCTGTGATTTTGACCAGGCTGGTTTGAATATTTCAGTGCTAACTATTTCATAAGCTAACTATGTATTTTAACACAGACTTTAAATACGTGCAAAAAATACGTGCAAGTCTGCTTGCAGAAACACATGGAGAGGTTCAGATGAAAAAGCCAGACTGGTTTAAGCTGCCAGAAAAGCTAAGGCAGCTTAAATAAATGGTGTATACTGCAAAGGAAAGCATAAAAGTTTTTTAACCTTAAAATAACTTTCTAATCTTAAACTGCCCGTTTCAGTGAGCCAACTGCAGCAGAGACTGTTCGACCTTGCTTATCAACAATGCTTTTCTGTCTGCAAAATTATCGCTCGGTGATTGTTTTTGCATTCAGTGTATACATGTATACATTAATTGAAGTTCTTGACCTTTTATCTACATGTTCTACTTTGTGCTGCTGCAATCTGATTGACTGATTGGATCATTGCATAAACCAGCAGCTGTTCCTATTAAAATATCAGCTTAGTGTTGATTCACTGACAGTAGCCATGTTATATTTGTTTACTACTATTTGGAACTGATTTCAGATCAGCAATATTGCTTGTATTTTATTAATGAAGTTAGAAGAAAGGTACTCACGATAATGTTGGAAAGCAGCAGGAACGATGAGATCTCTTTGAGAAGCTTCCTCTTCCAGGGCAGGGGCTTGGGGACTGGGATGGCGATGGAGCCACGAGGAGTGAGCACGTTGCTGGACCTCCTGCACTCGTCGTGTGCTTGTAAGGCGAGCAGATTGGAGAAGATGCTGGCACGGCGTGTGTCCTGGTGTGGTTCCCGCCGCAAGCCTTCGATAATGAATATGTTTTGTACGCAAAGCTCGACTATAGTGAGCACGCTCCAGGTTAGGTTAAGGGCGTTGACCAGGCCACCCACACCGACAGCTAACACGGCCACGATGGTGAAGTAGGAGACGGTGAGCTGGCCTACTGAGGCGCTCACTAACAGCCCTACATCCAGGCTGCGTGTTGGGTTCTTCCCCACTGCATGCTCACGTTGCTCCAGCCGGTACACAACACAGCCGGCCACCGCTGCCACAGTCATCAGGACCACTGTGATAGTGTTGGACACGTAGTACATGATGAGGGCCGTGTCTTTCTTTCCCGGCTCGTCAGATAATACATCCACCTCATACACTACAAATATGGTTAAACCAGCCACCAACACCAGGAGGCCTGTGGCTGGGCCGATCAGCACATCACGCATGTGGAATCGGTGCTCATGATGCCCGTGGTCATCCACCAGCCGGCCCACATTTTTCCACATTACGTAAGCCATAGCTGATGCGAACAGGCTGTACTCAATGTTGAATGGATACAGGTAATAATAGGCTTTTTCGAAGATGCTGCATGCCGCGATAGTGCACACACAACTGTTGTTGCCGCTAGGAGCGGCAGCTAAAATAAACAGGGGAAATGTTTTAAAATTGGAATTGTGTATCATCATTTCATTTCCATATTATCTATACATCGCATTTAACAATAGGCATTAGCACAAAGCAGCTTTACAGAAATCCAAAACTTTCTAGTGAAATTTTCCAGCTGCACTGGAAAAGCTGACTTGACTAGTTTGGTAAATGAACATAAAGCACTTAAATCTAACAATGAAAATGTCTGTAATAAGGTGAGAATAAAACAGCTTGTTCAGCTTCAGCCCAATTAGACCATAATAGAACCATATTTAGATATTATTAAGGATGGTAACATGCTAGGAATGTAAGCGATTATCACACTAGAGCATTTAGTAATGTGGAATAAATACCTCTAAGTGAGAGACTCCGGGAACTGAGGCTACGTGTATCATTGGGATACACTGTTTTATGAAGAGACTCTTCTGTCACTGCCATCATCCAAATCATCAGGTTTGTGGCCAAGGTGAGCATTAGCCCAGACCTAGACAAACACAGACACAAATATGACATCTTATGGATTTCAGAGTCTCTATAGTTCATAATAAGAGCAACAAGCTTTACATTGTTACAAATGGCACTACGGTGTCTGCCATTCACACTGTATTAATGTATTTAACACTACCACCACACTTACCGAGTTATGTTTCTCTGCACTTGCACACAATCCTTGGCATGAAGCCAGAGAAAATAAGTCTGAAATTTAAAAACAATCAGGTGCATAAAAATGGTTAGATGTGACAAGGTGACAAAGCAATGGAGTTTCTGCTTGTCTTGGGTCAACTCACCTGCACCAGAATAAACATGGCTTGCACAGCGGGGAAGATGATTTTCACGGGTGAGTCGCAGTGCACGAGACCCACATAGAAGGCGACCTTAAAAACGTCCATGATTAAGCTGCAGATACCAAACAGCACCAGGCCACCTAATGAAAGATCATGAGCAGATTGTTAATCATAGACAAAAAATAAGCAAATATAGCTGATTTACATTTCCAGTTGGTTTGGAAGAAATTTGTGGAAAGTGGAAATAAGCCAGCATTTAAAGTAGCTTCATAACACAGCCTTGTTTAATTCCACAGCCTAGTTTAATAAATATGGCATATAAGAATATGAGGTGTTTAATTTTCTAGAAAAGCACGGTTCGGGCAGAAGTGCAGCCTACAAGCCGAAACTCGGGTTTAGCTCACATTCTAAAACTTTACTGTTTCTGTGGTAACAGGGACACAATAATAGGGACATAATTGCTCCAGATAAACTAATAAAAAACTGAATTAAAAAATGTGCTCTTATTTAAGAAAGAAAAGCAAATAATTATATGAAATGTTCTGCATATTTTGGATAGAGTACCCAGTGTTTTATTTAACTGTACATTTTCTGCCATCATACTTATACTGTAAGATTATAGTTCTATTTAATGTTGTGGAACATCAGTGAAACAAACCAATGTCATGAAGACCTTCCAGAAAAGTTCTTATTGTGTTTCACTCCTATTAGCAAAGAACAGGCTACATTTGTGGCTACAGTGGGTACAGGCCCACAGAAAACTGGACAGCTGAAGGTTGGAACAAAATTTTCTGATCTTTTTCCAATCTCTTCCAAGAGTGCCTGAATTTTCGACATATTAAGTGTTCTGTTAAGAGCTGTTGTGTTGTGTCAGCTCAAACCAGTCTGGCCATTCTCCTAAGACTCACTGGATTTTTTGTTATTGTTTTTGTTTTCCAAACCATTCTGTGTAAACTTTAGAAACTGTTTTGCATGGAATTCAGCTGTTTCTGAAATACTCAGATAAGCCTGTCTGGCACCAACAACTATCTGACTGAGATCATACTTCTGATGTTTGATGTGAGCATTAACTGAAACTTGTAACCTGTACCTGCTTGATTGCACAACTGGCTTGTATAACTGACTGGATGCGAGGACGCCTTGCTGCAGCACAAAAAGTCCATGGGGTGGAGTCAATCCTGATCCAGGTCCCTCCTACCTGTGGACTCCAGAGAGTCTCAAAGTGTTTTAGACTGGATAAGTGAGTTAAGTATTATGTTCTGTGTTGTACAGCATTGCACAGGTTAGGGTTAGAGATATAGGAGGAGTCGGATCTGGACCTGCTCCACAACTCTGGACTTTTGGTTCTGAAGCAAGCATCTGAGCATCTCCAAGACTGAGCATGTGTACAAATGTTCCAAAAAAATTAAGTGGTCAGGAAAATATAGAAAAATTCTGTCATCACTGTGGATGTTGATTACATTTATAGGCAATTGAGTAGAGAAACCACACACACACACCCCACCTCTGAGCCACACGGGACCGGCGTGCATATCCTTGTAGAGCACGGCCTCGTCATCGCGGCACGTGTACGCCTTGTAGAAGACCATCCAGGCGGTGGTGGTGATGATCAGCGCCACGAGGTAAAGCTGCAGGTGCACGCTGGTCAAGTAGTGTGCGTTAAACACGCTGCCGGCGACGAGCGCGCATCCGAGCACGAGCACGTTGACGAGCACGGCGCCGGACAGCAGCCAGCCCCAGCTGCGTGACGAGTCTCGCCATGACCCGGTGGAGGACAGGGCGATGCTGGCCGAGCGCGTGCCCCGCGCAATGTGCGTGCCTGCGTGCTGTACCGTGGAGATCTGGCTCTCCTGAAGTTCTGACTCCTCTTTGGTGCTCATCATGCCTGCTTCAAAAGAAAAGCCGTGGATGTACATGCCTAGTTCATGCAGATCCAGAATCTTTAGCGTGCTGAAATGCATTTTGTCGACTATTTAATTCTGATTATGAATAATAAAGATGGACACTGTCTCATACACAGCAGCGCACAGCATGGTAATATATAACGGTCATCTGGGATGGGATGGCTTATAAGTAGGTGACCTTTGTTCACGTGACTAACCGCATATATGATGCGTCAGGTGAGGCGTGGAAGTTATAATACCCTACATTTATGCTTTTATGGTATTTTCCACACAGTAATCCATATCATACACGCTTTCTGTAGGAGGTAAGGTGGTGGCTTTAGAAGAGCCAGTATTGCTGAATGACAGACTGTAATGTATAAAATAAGCCCATAAGCAGGCGTTTACATTATTTACAGGTGAGTATAAAAGTTTTTATACCCATATGACAAAAAGGGGAAAAAATACCAAACTTTTGGAATGTCATTATCTTGAGCACCAAAATTAAATAGTGCATGTTAAGATGATGATGATGATATTAATACTACTACTACTACTACGAATAATAATAATAATAATAATAATAATAATGATAATAATAATAGTAATTGGAGAAAGCACCTTCATGTTGAGCATTTGTAACACTCTTGTATACTAGCAGTTATCATAATCCTCTTGTCTAGTGTCTCTTTCTGTTCTTCCTACAAACCCTTGTTTCCAGTCTTACAGCTAGCATTCAGCATCATTTCAAAGGAACTCTTTTTCTAAGAACTCTGTAACATTACAAGCCCAGATGGATCAATGAGAAACAAGAGATTTATTGGCCCTTAATGACTTTTTTTTGTCAAGGGGAGATGTTACAGTAAACCTGATGCCCTTTGTCCACCAAGAGTTTTTTTTCCTCAGTAATAAACCTTCCACCTCCTCATCTTTCATAATCTCAGACAGGATACTGGCATCCAGTAAATTACAGCACCTAACACACACACAAAATTCACAGCACAAAATAGACACCTATAGTGTGTGTTCTCCTGGAATGATATTACTATTGTGTGATGGTGATTCAACGTTCACAGTGTATATTAGACTTGCTAAAGCTATTACACAAAACTGTAGAATTAAATGAATTAATGAAGTAATAGCATAATGAGCCATGGAGATATTTTCAAGCAAAGGAGACCATTGTGAGTCATTTCAGAATCTTTAATTCTCTTCTTTTTCCTTCTGTTCATGAATTATTTTTAGATTTGTTGGTCGGCTAAGCCGCCAGATACAGGAACTAGTGTCTGTTACCTGCAGAACATTAATATATTGCTGTTGTGACATAGCTGATGCTGTGATTATATAGTGATTAGATCATGATAAGGTGACTGAAGTGCCAGGTAACAGCCAGTGTTGCTGGACAACTACTTGATGTTTGTGTTGTCCTGTTCACTACAATAGAAGCCTGAGAGGACAGAATTTGACACACATCAATCGTAGGGTACAGCATTAGTCTTTACACTATCGTTGTCACTATAGATAACAGACAATGTACTAATGATTAATGGTAAAATCAACCTGCGAGTATCTTGATCAATTTCAGTCTGATACTTGTTACCTGAACAATGATGTGCTTATTTTTGTGCTGTTCAAATACAGTTTTTTTCTTCATGGAAGAGCAAAGAGTGTACAATTCCATTTTGTAATTTTCCTATTCAAAAGTCATAGACCTCACTGGTCTGCCATGGTGGTTAGGACTCATATGTAAGTCAAGTTTGAGAATGTTTGGAAAGAGTTTGAAAATAAGTATTTCTGTTTTTATCTAACCTACTAGGAGCAATATTCATGGAAATGTTTTTAAATGTTTATATATTTGTAGTAAATGGTGATATCAACCAATTCCTGCTGTCTGAGATGCCCCAAGTGCCTTTTCATAAAGTTTGAGGGCATTATCTTCAACCACTAAAATTCTGTGTATGGTTATCGTAACAGATTAAAAGCTAATAATAATAATAAAAAACATCTCACACTGAAAGCCAACAATGTCCTGACTAATTTTATAGCAGCTTGAAGTGATAAAATCATTCATTTGTTTATGCAGATTGAAAATGTCTGATATGTCAATTTCCATTCCATCAGTGGAGTGGAATGCCAGCATACTGGTTAAAAGGGTTAAACCAGAGGGAAAAATGAGGCATGTTTTATCTTTACAAACCCTGATCCTGTTTGGATGATGGAATACTTTCAAAACCACAAATGGTTCCGGTCATGTTTTGTAACCCCTTTCAATACGTAGTTTCTGCAGGATGTTTACTTAGTCTACAGTATATGAGATACAGAACAAAGATCTCTTTAAATTTGGCTATGCACTACCGAAACTGCTCTAATATACAGAGAGTTAAACTAAGTTGAAGGGAATGGTCATTTTGATAACACTGTTTGAGCACTGAGATTATTTCTAACATGGATGTCCAGTCCCGCTGATAATGCATCTGTCATTTTGATAATGATATTGACCGATTTCTAATATCAGGAATATTTTTTTTCTGTACCATATATATATAAGGTAAATAATAAATCTCACCAAGATTTATATCACAAGCTTGATTAATTAAATCATAGCAGAAAAGAAGCAAAATGCATTACCACAAATTTGTTGTAATGTCACATTAAAGACAATACATTGTATATATATATATTGCATTGTATTCATATTGTACTGAATTAAATACATTTAAATTTTATTTTTTAAACATTTTTTGTACACATAGAAAAGATACTTGTATACGTACAATCCTTACCTAGAGCTGTATCTGCTGGAGAGCCTCTGATAATGATGAGAAAATTGCCACGGTCATGGTTTATATAGTTTATATATACACACATTATCAAAAAGATTTACAGTCACAAAGACACAAAGGGACATTGTAATAAATAAAAATGAAAAATGTCAAGGATATTGTCATGCATAACCATATATCATTCAATAAGAATCATTTTATGAGATAATGGCTGGAAGTGTAACTATATTTATACCTGTAGACATTAGAACAGCCAACATTGAGGAAAAAAATAGGTAATTTTTTAAAAATGAGGTAAAATAAAAAAAATAAAATAAATAAATAAATAATACTAATATTACTCTAAAATCAATTCATCAACTCATATTTTTCATTTAGTTATTTATATACACAATCTAAAGAGGAGTGACCAGGTTTGCATTTCACTGCAAATACTGTGTACAAGTGTATACAATTGAGACAATTAAAATCTTCAATCTTGAGTCTTAATATGGTATTGCATCTAATATAACAGGGCATTTGCATGGACTTCATATTCTAAGGCTAGTATAAAACCAACATGGCGAAGTTTACTCTGAGACTATGTTTATTTAACATTTATGGGAGGGTATTGTGTATCAGCGCTTTGTAATAGCCAGAGGTTATGCTGTAACTTGATGTTTTCTGACATAGGATAGTCATTAGGAAGGAAGACTGTACTTTGTGGTTTCTCAGTAACATGACAAGCTGCAAGTTTTTTTCTTAGTAACCTCAAGAGAGAAATAAAAGAGATGCTGGTGAGGGAAGAACTTATTGCTGTTACAATTTAAGTGATAGCAGGAACTAACTTGTCTCACAGACAGTGCACAACATTAAATGGTTAAAAAAAAGATGATGTGAAAGGAAAAGAACTGACTTTGATAAGAGTAGTGAAGCAAATGATTTGGACACACCTTTTAATTCAATGTTTTTTGTCTAGGGATTTATTTTCTACATTCTAGAACAATACTGGAGATTTCAAAACTATGAAATAACACACATGGACATGTAATGACAACAAAAAACAGTCAGTTGTTATTTTAAGACACGAAGGTCAGGTGTTCTGGAATAGTTCTTGCAAGAACAGTATTGTCAAGTGCATTTGCAAAACCCATCAAGCTCACATGAAGACCATCCCAGTAAAGCAAGACCAAAACTTACCTCTGCTGCAGAGGAGAAGTTCATTTAGAGTTACCAGCCTCAGAAATCACCAATTAACAGCACCTCAGATTAGAGCCGTTATGAAGGCTTTACAGAGCATCAGTAGCAGACATACCTCAATATCAACTGTTCAAAGGACATTATTGTGTATTTCGGCCGCCTTCAGCATTGTTTTACAATGTAGAAAGAAATAAACATCAGGAAAGACCATGGAATTAGAAGGTGTGTCCAAACTTTTGACTGGTAGTGTATATACATATATATGTATATATATATATATATATATATATATATATATATATATATATATATATATATATATATATATATATATATGTATATACACTACCAGTCAAAAGTTTGTAATTTATATAAAGTAATTTATATATATATATATATATAAATTACTTTATTAAGGAAAGGCCACAGTGGCTTAATGGTTAGCACATTTGTCTCACTCATCCTGCATCATCCTGACTCCTGCGTCTGTGTCATGGTTTGTCGAACTTGCATTTTCTCCCTGTGTTTCAGGAGTTTCCTTTGAGCACTCCAGTTTCCTCCACCAGTCCAAACACATACACTGTAGTTTGTTTGGCATCTCTAAACTATCTAGAGTGTGTGAATGGTTTGGCATCCTGTCCAGGGTGTCCCCCAACTTGTGTCCTGAGTCCCCTGGAACCCTGTGTAGGTACAGAAGATGGATGGATGAATGAATGAATGAATGAATGGATGGATGGATAGATGGATGAATGAATAGACGGATGGATGTTTTGAATTGAGCAAAAACAACCTTTCTTATAGAATAGTAAAATCCATGCTACACATTCATATGAGATATATGGAAATATTACAGCTATTAAGTTTGGAACAAATACAGTAACTTCTCTCTGTTTTCTGTTGAGTAGAATAGAGCCAGACATTTCCTAATCAGATCTCGTGGGAAGGATGAGGAGGTCTGTAACATTTGGGGATGTGATGAAGTCTTGAAGACTTGCACCACTAATCAGCACACTGATGACGTCATCAAAGCTGACTAGTTGCATCACTCTACGTCATAAGTTTTCTAAATAGTCCGTAGACTCCTGAAACAGTATGAGAGATGTTTTGTTGATACTATTGATGAGGAATAACCCTTTCTGATCTTATTTGTAAACGTTTTAATTTATCTTAATTTTATTTTATGTATGTATGTATGTATGTATGTATGTATTCTTTTTACTCCTTTTTGATATATGTTTAAATGTTAAAAGGTTGATGTAAGAGCTTATTTTTGTTCTCATGGACGTGTTTGTATAATACATTTTATTGTTCACTTAAAAAAAACTAGCCTGTAGGCACTTTATTTTAAATTGCATGGAAATTTTATAGTGTTAATAATGTCGTGGTGAAATACACCGATGGAATCTCGCTGACATGGAGACCACGCCGCTGCTCAGGCCACGCCCCCAGTGCGTCTCCGGTGTCCGTGGAAACCGTCGCGAGCGTTCACCGGCCGCTCTGTACACACGGCCTTAGCTAAAGACACTTGCCCTCCAGTACTGATGACGAAGACTGGGAGTAAATACTCAAGCATAATGGAGGCCGAAGTTCGAGAGCAACATGAATGACAAGTACCACAGGGCAGCGCGAGATGGCTACCTGGACCTGCTGAAAGAGGCCACGCGGAAGGATCTGAACGCGCCAGATGAAGATGGCATGACACCGACGCTATGGGCCGCGTACCACGGAAACCTGGACGCGTTAAGGCTCATCGTGGCGAGAGGGTGAGCTTTCAGCTTCAGCTTTCTCTGTTTTACAACTTAATGAATTAATTTAAAGTCTTCTATAAGAAAAGAATATGAGCTCGTGTATTCAGTACAGCTGCATGCTACAGCAATATCCGGTTCAAATACAAGCCCACTGCATACTAAATAATAGGCCATGTCAATATAGTACACTGCTTTTGTAACAGCATACTACCATACTAACTAGTAACCTATGTAAAAACACTTGTCTGCCCTTGGAATAACATATTACCATACTAAATGATGGTTTCAATCTATATTACCATAGTACACTGCTACTGTAACAGTGTACTACTGTATTAAATAGTAAACTGGGTCCAAATAGCACTCACTGTAACAGCAAACTACCTTACTCAATAGCAGCCTATTTAAGAAAATAAGTATACTGTACACTGCCTGTAGTACGTACTAAACAGTAGCCTAGGTCAAAAATAGACCTCTGCCATTGTAACAGAATGCTACCATACTAAATTGTAGCCATACCAAATAGTAGTGTGCCTTTGCAAAAGTATACTATCATACAAATTAGTAGTCTGCTGTTGTAACCTATAACAAAATAACTCTCTGCTGTTGTAAGTGCATACTACCACAACCATAATATAACTAATACATAACTACATAACTAATACTAATACTAACCATAACTAATACATACCATAATACCAGGGATACTGCTGTTGTATCTCAATACTAGCAGATACTACTATTTTAAGAAACGATTTATATATATATATATATATATATATGTATATATATGTATGTGTATATATATATATATATATATATATATATGTATGTGTATATATATATATATATATATATATATATATATATATATATATATATATGGAATTATGTCAAATTTGAAGTTTTATTGCTTCCTTCAGGTTTGGCCACAATGTCCTACTAGACCAATTTACTGTCTGTTCCCAACACGAAAGATATGTCCAGTTATTATCCAATCTATCATCTGTTTGACAGTACCATATATCATACGTGTCTTTCTATACCTCTTTTCCATTTTTGTCTTTGAAGCTGACAGGTTTACACAAGATATGGTTCTTCATTTTAGAGAGTAACATCTGGTACTATCTTCAACTTCAGCATGTAAACCAATCAATGTCTGATCTAATTTTAACCTGTTTTTATAGACAAATGATAAAAGTCCCGCGCTGACCAAAAGGAACAGCAAGTAGATATATATTTGCATTTTATGTAATGTAAATATATGTATTCAGGTGTTACATTCCAAGCATGTGTGATGAGAATATTGGAAGGGTTAATAAAAGACAAAATACAAAAGCCTATTTCGGTACTCCTCTGGCTGACCTGTTTTCATCTTCTTGGTCCAAGAGTTCCATTGAAAGCGATTAATTGGCAGAAGTTCTCAAAAGGTTAATTTGGCCTCTGGAAACTATTGAAAGACACCAGTTATCGTGTGATCTCTTCCAGACAAAACCAGTATAGAGTGCCATGTGCACAAGCTGTTTAACACACCTCCACGCAGGTAAAGGGAGCAATTACGGTAGGTGCCTTTAGTGTGCTGGTCTCTTGGGCACGTTCTCTTTTGTCTGTCAGGAAATGCATGCCAATACACAGTGCATGCCAGAAGTCATGGCATGAGTTCCCACCACAGCCTAGAATATGAGACATCCATAACACATAATACAGCGGAGAACTGTCTGTTTTCCCAACTTAATTTATTGAGACATAAACTGCTAATGTCATTAAAGCCGAGCGTTTATAGTCAGTGTTGGATCATATAGCAGTCAGCACTTTTGAGATTACAGTATAGACTTAGGATCAAGTGACTTGATTTATAGCACAATCTATCCTACTGGGCACTGTGGTTACACTGACAGCACAAGATATAAAGTTCTTTGTAAGTTTGAGTAGGGCTATTTTTGCACTCTTCCATTGGACACAAATTGTCCAGGTTATCACTATAGGAGTGTTTCTTTCACTCCAGAGCACTTTTATCAAATCTGTTCATTTTAAAAGGTGTTCATTTTGACCATTCATGACTAACCCAATTGCTCACATGTCAGCATGATATCTGAAGAACTCCTGAACTTCTCAACACACTGCACACCAGCAGAGAAACAGCCGTCTTCTGTTCTTGCCATCATCCTTTCATGATGATAGAAATGATCTACACATGAAAACTGATATACAGCAATTACATGTCAAAGATAAGGTTGAAATCAGGGTCAGACAGGTTAGCAGGGGATAATCCTAGTATTGGCTATGTCCAGTGCTGCACACAGCTTCACGGACATCTGTGAAAACCTCGCAGCTTTGCTCATCTATAATGCACAGCTGTACGGCCTTGCCTGCAGCCCATAAAATATTAATGAGAGACACTGCTGTATGAGTCACATGGAGCCCAAATGGGATCCAAGCCAAGAACTTAGTGTGTCAGTCTCATTGAATATAAGTGCAAATGTGGGGTCACTTCCTTTTCCAATAAATACAGACATAAATGTAAAGAGAATAACATTTTGGGCATAAAGCAATGGGCAAAGTGCAAAGCACAAAATGACTTTTGTTTTCTAAATGTATTTAAAATATATTAGTTTTATCTTTCTCTAAATTAAGCACCTTTAGTTTTATTACTTGTGAATTACAACATTAATTTAAACCAGAGCTAAGCCCCATTTCTTCCTTTCACCTTATTGAGATGGTCATGTGTGGTCATTAAAGAATGATTAGATGTATACCCTGGAGGAAGTGTAGTCTGTACCACTTGACTACAAGAAGAAGACGATATCTGCATTGTGCAAAGGCAAGCTGAAGTGCAGAACAATATTTTAAGAGAAATCGTGTACCTAAAAGCAAGACAAGTCTAGAACATGTGTAAAGCATTTATTTCTAGTATTACTGTTAAGGTTGAATGCATATGGTCTTTCAGTGCACTAATTTGGATTGGTTTGAACATGATGCTGTAGACTTGAGGAACAATGAGGAACTGCAGGAAGGAACTTACCTTCCTGAATGTTATCAGTGACTGGTTTTGCCACCCAGTAATGATATTCTAAACAATGGTTTACAAGAGTACAATAAAATGTTTGGCTTGATTTCTGTAAAGCTCCTTCGTGACAATGTCCATTGTTAAAAGCACTAGACAAATAAAACTGAATTCAGTGAACTGAATTTATATGTGGCTAAACGCTGGTTACCAGGAATTCAGGGTGACATCACACGAAGTGCAATCCTACCGGTCTTCCCTGCAAGTAGATACTCATAGAGTTACTACTCAGGCAAGTCGAGGGTCAAATAACACATACTGTCCCAGAACTCCGGTTCAGCTTCATTGGAGATGAACCTCCGGTCACAGGGTTGTGGACCATGTATCATAGTCATTAATTGGGGCAAGTACAGTAGGGGGTATTAATGTCACTGTAGCATTCCTGAGCTTGTTCTTCAACAGGATTTTGTTGTACAGTTGTATTTGTTAATGTTGTCCATTTCAATTTCATAGAAATAATACCCAGACATAGTAGAGCACCTCCATATAATAACCTTATAAATAATTTATTATCCTCTGTGATCCTGTGCAGGCCCGAGAGGTCAATGCTGAAAACATGACCAAAAATATCTAGGGGTATCCTTTGTATGAGCTGCTATTTTGGGTTTTGAAGAACATTAGAGGCATAATGCAACCTGAGCCTATGTTGAACACAGGTTATTGTATGGCAAAAAAAAAAGCAGTTAACTTAGCACCACACTGATGAAATTACCTCTTTATGATAGCCAGACACTCAAGCCAGAAGCTGCAAAGGAAAATGACAAACTGGATAATTTCCTTACTGGTTTTATGTTTTTTCTGCTGCTGTTCTAGAGGGAATCCTGATAAGTGTGACATATGGGGGAACACACCGCTCCACCTGGCCGCTTCCAATGGCCATCTCAACTGCCTGTCCTTCCTGGTGTCCTTTGGTGCAAACACATGGTGTCTAGACAATGACTACCACACGCCTCTGGACATGGCTGCGACCAAGAACCACATGGATTGTGTACGCTACCTGGACTCCATTGCTGCCAAGCAGACAGCACTCAACCCCAAGCTTGTGGCCAAGCTGAAAGACAGAGCCTTCCGTGATGCAGAACGTCGCATCAAAGACTGTGTCAAGATGCAGCGCAAGCACCACCGCCGCATGGAGCGCAAGTTCCAGAAGGAAGCCACAGATGCCTCGTTTTCGGATGCCATGAGCTTCTCCAGCTACACCAGCAGCACTTTTAGCCGCAAGCTGCACCCCTTCAACACTGCCACCAGTGTGCCATACTCACAGGTCAACCTTGACAATGTCTTTTAAAATACTGCCTTTAAGATTCATAAATTTTCTTTGGATGTCAGGTATTCATTGTGTAGTCTCTGTGAGATTGTAGTCATAAAACTGTTATAATTGAAGCTTAAAATGAGTGTGGTTTCTGATGTTCTAGGCTACCATTCATGCCACAGCCAGGGGCAAAACCAAGATCCAGAAGAAGTTGGAAAAGAAGAAGCAGGGTGATGGGACCTTTAAGATCTATGAAGATGGAAGAAAAAGTGTGCGCTCTCTTTCTGGCCTACAGCTGGGTAATGATGTCATGTTTCTAAAGCAGGGTACCTACGTAAACCCAAAAGACCGCGGTCGGCGAAACGTCCGTGATATGTTCCCACGGGATAACGAAGATGCCATCTCACGTGCCATCAGCGAGCCAGACCTGCACGGGGCGGACATGGACCACTCAGAGATCAGCACCGACTCAGGCCATGACTCGCTTTTCAACCGTCCAGGCCTGGGTACTATGGTCTTCCGGCGGAACTATGTGAGCGGGGGACTCTTTGACATAGGCTCTCGTGATGAAGGCAGCATGGCCGGCAGCGGGAGGGCACCGAACGTTCGTCTGCGGAGCCGCCTTCAGCGATCTCCAAGTCTAGATGAAGACAGCATCGGCAGCGCTCGTAGCCTCCAAGCGAGGAACATTGAGGAGCTTCCATGGGATGAGGTGGAATTAGGACTGGATGATGATGATGAGCCAGAGAGTAGTCCACTTGAGGTATTCCTGGCTGCCCAGTACATGAACGAGTTCCTCCCTATTTTTAAGCGAGAAAAGATTGATCTGGATGCACTGCTGCTGTGCTCTGACAATGACCTCAAAAGCATTCACATTCCTTTGGGACCCCGTAAAAAGATCATCGATGCGTGTAAGAGACGCCTGGACACCATCGAGGATCCCGACAGCATAGAAGACACGGAGCTGTAAGTTGAACCCTGTGTTGTTTCATAAATTATTCACACCTAAAATTTATGCAAAGAGCAAGCTTGTCACCAGGGATCAATGTTATTATCCTCCATTTTGCCATGGTTTAAAATTCACAGAGCAAAAATTCACTTTTTTTAACCTCATAGTGGACCTTTAAATTGTTGGTGAACTTTTTTTTCTGAGTAGTCCAGAGTTTACTATACAAACTGTCAAAAAATATATCATGACAGCTATATGCTATTTCTCTTTACAGATAGCACAAAGGACTTGTTGCTCTATCAGTTTGGCCATACTGGTGGTATAGGTCTCGATTCACATGCAACAGAACAGAAAGACAATCACACTGAAAAGAAGTGTAACCTTTCTGTGGATTTCGAACAAGCATATCTCATTCCCATAGGAATAAATTTTGCATATGAGACAGACCAGACAGTAGTGCTTGTTGACTGGCACACACAAGGAAAGAAGCATGCCAGCAGTAACAGCTGAATCAAGCTAAGGTTCCATGAATGCCATACATAACTGTAAAAGCCCTACTGAGAATCCTGATGAAGTCAGACCCAAACAAAATTATTCTTATGATGTGTCTGCCCCTGTGGGGCATGAGTCTTAGTGCCTGTGCTTCCAGTGCATGTACATATCTCTGTAAATCATATCTATTTCAGGCATGATGTACTGTATTATAAGATATTTTTATGACATAGATGTAGAAGATTTTAATGAACATAAGAAATGCATCAGCAGATTTGAAAAGCTTGGGTTTCAAATGCAGGAACCTTCTACACACTGCCTAAGTCATGTCCAACACAGACTATATGTCACCAATATACATGGCAACAAATGTCTTTGGAGCATTGTCTTTAGGGGTCAGTGAATGCCTATACTTTGGATGTATTGTGAACCTCCATTTTGTTTGTTTACATTTGTCAAGCCATACTTCTGTTAAAGACTTGGGCATGGGACATACTTTTTGGCGATACATAAATCTTACTCCTGCTAATTTTTTTTTGCCCTCATGCCATATTACTAGAGAGAAATTTTCTTACATAACATCTCACATAAACCTATGTATATTTGGGATACAGGACCTGTACAGATTTAAATGCATTCTAACCTAAATATTATGTGCTCTATCTTCTGTGAATAACATTGTTCATATATGTTTTATATAATTTCATAAAATGTAGCAATAAAAGATGCTTAAAATCCATGAAATTTTATATTATGTTTTTGTGCATACTTGAAGACAATAAACTTTTAATGTATCAATGAACAGTGTTGTAAAAGTAGATAATGCACAAAACAAGGTTTTATATGTTTGATACTTCTTGTATCGGCACTTGTATAAGCCTTTCCTTATCTATTTCTTAAATGCACAAAATAATGAAAGCACACCTTTCAAACAAAGATCTATGAAGTCATGCTTTGTTCAGGTTTATGTGGAAGAACTTGTGTGTCCTGCACTGAACCCTGATCTCAACCCTACTAAACACCTTTGAGATGAACTGGAACACGACCTGCACTCCAGACCTCCTCACCTAACATCAGTACCTGACCTCACTAAACCTCTTGTGGCTGAATGGGCAAATCCCCATAGCCATGATCTAAAATCTAATGCTATACCTTCCCATAAGAGCAGAGGAAATTATATCAGCAAAGGGGGACTTCATCTTGAATTGGATGAGAAAAGATTAGAGATGATATTAGATGTGAGATGAAGATTATCAACAGATTTGGTACAGGTTTTACGCTGGATACCCTTACTGATGCAACCCTCCCATTTTATCCAGGCTTGGGACCAGCACTGAGAGTTAACACTTAACTGGCTGGGTTAGCTGCCTGCCTGGGAATCGAACCCAGGCCACGGTAATGACATCCTGCAGCTAAATCACCTGGAGGTAGTCTCAAATAAAAATAGTGGAAGATAAATATAAAAAATTAAAATAATAGAAAAATATAACAATTTAGTGTGCATGTTAACAAGTCTCCACACTGTCCAGTTCCAACCCTACAGTACCACAGAGAGCCTCAGAAGGAAGATTCTGCTCACTCTTTTCCTATATAGATAGGAGTCCACTATCTCAATTCCCTCCCCAACAATAAGTGGCCCCATTAAGTCCACCACCAGCTCCTTGGTGTTCCTGATGCTGAGCCAAAGCTGGTTGTTGTTCCACACTTTTATGATGTTTAAAATGTCCCTTTGTGTATGGGTGTAACTGGCCATTAAAAAAAACCTATGAAAACTATGATGTCACTTAGAGTCATCACAATACTTTAGCAATACCTTGTAAAATTGCAAAATCTGCGTAAATCATGTTTACTTTTAAGAAGTGGTAGTTGTGTTGCTAAGGACTACACTTGAACTTTGTCGGGATTGAAGTTATGGATATATGTTGGGCAATATTAAGGTCATATGAGCTTTACGGCCATATTATACCTTTACTGTTACAATTCTTTATATAATAGGCTAGTCTCTCTAAAGGGAGTGCTTTCTATATGTTATAGATGAGCGTAAATAGACATTTCTTCACAGCATAGAGGAAAAATGAAACAAACAGTGGTGTCTAACAGAGAGGGAGAAAGGTGGAACAGGGTGAACCTATAAAGATCTATACAAAGTGGAACTGATATATTTGACACAACACATATCACAAGTTGCTTTAATCTTATATCAGCTAAAAGACCATATCCAGGCATAACAGCTGACATTGTGCAACCTTGTAGGATTTCTGGATATGTCGCAAAGCCTTTATTTTACCCTCCTAATTTTTCAAGATAACAACTCCATAGAAGAATGATGATCTGTTTTTACCTGTAGATTATTAAACAGTTCTCAGTATGGACATTTTAAATACCCAGTGTGGACTGAATGTAGAAATGTACACTGTCAGATGATACCGTGATTTGTTTATGTGAGTGATGAGGTATTTACATAATCGTAGAGTTTTTAAAATATTTAAAGACTATTATTTAAAAACTCTAAAAGAGTCTTAAGCATTTAGCTCATCTGTATTAAGAAGATCAGTTCATTTGCTGAGTTGTTCACATTTATTGATATTCAGTTACACCTTAAATATAATAATTATTTGTTTAAAAAAACTTTACCTTATTACATGCTTGCACACACATTTTGGTGCAACCTCAAAATATTTAATTTGTAATTAAGATTTCATTTATACATTTATTCATTTATCCTTCACATATCCTTTGGACATTAGAGTGTGTGAATATAATATATATAATATATATATACACTATATTGCCAAAAGTATTCGCTCACCTGCCTTGACTCGCATATGAACTTAAGTGACATCCCATTCCTAATCCATAGGGTTCAATATGACGTCGGTCCACCCTTTGCAGCTATAACAGCTTCAACTCTTCTGGGAAGGCTGTCCACAAGGTTTAGGAGTGTGTTTATGGGAATTTTTGACCATTCTTCCAGAAGCGCATTTGTGAGGTCACACACTGATGTTGTACGAGAAGGCCTGGCTCCCAGTCTCCGCTCTAATTCATCCCAAAGGTGTTCTATCAGGTTGAGGTCAGGACTCTGTGCAGGCCAGTCAAGTTCATCCACACCAGACTCTGTCATCCATGTCTTTATGGACCTTGCTTTGTGCACTGGTGCACAGTCATGTTGGAAGAGGAAGGGGCCAGCTCCAAACTGTTCCCACAAAGTTGGGAGCTTGGAATTGTCCAAAATGTCTTGGTATGCTGAAGCATTCAGAGTTCCTTTCACTGGAACTAAGGGGCCAAGCCCAGCTCCTGAAAAACAATCCCACACCATAATCCCCCCTCCACCAAACTTTACACTTGGCACAATGCAGTCAGACAAGTACCGTTCTCCTGGCAACCGCCAAACCCAGACTCGTCCAACAGATTGCCAGATGGAGAAGCGTGATTCGTCACTCCAGAGAACGCGTCTCCACTGCTCTAGAGTCCAGTGGCGGCATGCTTTACACCACTTCATCCTATGCTTTGCATTGCACTTGGTGATGTATGGCTTGGATGCAGCTGCTCGGCCATGGAAACCCATTCCATGAAGCTCTCTGCGCACTGTTCTTGAGCTAATCTGAAGGCCACATGAAGTTTGGAGGTCTGTAGCGATTGACTCTGCAGAAAGTTGGCGACCTCTTCGCACTATGCGCCTCAGCATCCGCTGACTCCGCTCCGTCAGTTTACGTGGCCTACCACTTCGTGGCTGAGTTGCTGTCGTTCCCAAACACTTCCACATTCTTATAACACAGCTGACAGTTGACTGTGGAATATTTAGGAGCGAGGAAATTTCACGACTGGATTTGTTGCACAGGTGGCATCCTATCACAGTTCCACGCTGGAATTCACTGAGCTCCTGAGAGCGACCCATTCTTTCACAAATGTTTGTAAAAACAGTCTGCATGCCTAGGTGCTTGATTTTATACATCTGTCACCATGGAAGTGATTGGAACACCTGATTCTGATTATTTGGATGGGTGAGCGAATACTTTTGGCAATATAGTGTATATATATATATATATATATATATATATATATATATATATATATATATATATATATATATATATATATATATATTCACACACTCTAATGTCCAAACAGTCCATGTGAAGGATATTACTGTCTCTATTACAGCAGATCTTGGTCTCACACATACACCAGCAATAGTAGTGGTAGTAGAAGTGTAATATCAGAAGAGTGAGGAAGTATGTGTGAAGACAGAGCCTGTTAGTTTATGGTGGATTAAGTTACAGGGTTAACACATGAGACAAAACATCATTTATCTCTGTTTCAAACACTGAGAAGGTCCAAGAAAAAAAAACCCTCTTTTTCTTATGTTTTGTGCTAGCTTGTCCCTCAATTTTTGCAGGAAACTTGTCTTGGCCTTCAGACAGCTGTGACATAACATTTGAAGCCTTTCAATTCTAAAAACAATTTATTTGGAAGCAGGAAATAAATGGGATTTTAAAAACTACACTCATATAGAAAGTCTTTAGGGCGAAAGATGCACATGGAGAATTGTCAGTACTTGCTTTGCTACACTTGTAGCACTAGAGGTCAGACATGTGCTACAGCATAAATGTGTACAGTCAGTGAATAAATTCCTTAGGTATCAACATATTTCTTTAGAATAGAGATAACGAGAGAGGGTGTTGGAACAGTTACCTCACGTTACTTCAGATTTACATTAATGAAATTCTAAAGCAATTATAAAGTATAGTTAGGATTTATAGGATATTTTTTCTCAGTGTTAATACAATGTGAAAGTAGATAGATTGGAATTCTCTAGTCACATAAAAGTCTTCATGGTAAATCCCTTTCTGTTCATTCACATTTAAAGCACATCTATACCTCCCTTGATTTGTAAAGAACACACTGATCTTTAATAGGACTTCATTTTAACAGGAATGGAAAGACCCAGAGCTTGCATGGACAGATTCACAATACAATTTTACTGAAGTTTTACTTCCATATAATTATATCTGGCTCCCTAATCTGACAGTGAACAATGCGTGAGTTGGATCTCTTTGTTTTTATTTCTATGTGTGTATGTTCAGCTGGCAGTTTACAAAATCAGCACAGCAATTCATAATATAACAACGATAAAACTTTTAAATACTTTGATATATTGGTTGTACAGTTTTTAAAATTGGTTGATACAGAATCTTGTTTATACATTTTTTTAATTATATAAACGATTTTATATTATATAAGAATTTTTCATTTTTTTATATTTTAAAACATTTAAATATTCTATTTATGTTAAAAATCTGTGAACACAGATACACTGCATAAAATTCTCTTAGATCTTAGCAAATAAAAAATATATATTGAATGTAGGCAAAATTATGAAATATTTCCCTGTAGTTGAAGTGTTTTAATCAAATCTAAGTTTATTAACTCTATTTCTAGATAAAATTTTCTTATTCTTTTGACATAGAATTCCTCCCCAAGCATTTAGTTCTAGAAAAAAAGCAAAATGATGTGCCAATAGAACAAATAGCAAAGTTATGCTTGAAATTGAGTGAATTAGTATTGAAATATGCTTACATTTCTTTATTCTTGAGAAATATTAGATGAAGTTTCTGAGATCTATCTATCTATCTATCTATCTATCTATCTATCTATCTATCTATCTATCTATCTATCTATCTAGATAGATAGATAGATAGATAGATAGATAGATAGATAGATAGATAGATAGATAGATAGATAGATAGATAGATAGATAGATAGATTAGTTAGTTAGCTAGTTAGTTTATTCATCCCAATGGGGAATTTACAGCATTTATCTGATGACTGATGATGATAGAAAAGCAAGTTTGTAATTCAAGTCAATTCAATTTTATTTGTATAGCGCTTTTAACAAAGAGCATAGTCTCAAAGCAGCTTTACATAAGAAACAACATAAGAAACAACAAACAGACAAACAGTCCTAGATGTTAAGCCTGAGGCGACTGTGGCAAGGTCCCTTAGATGGTACGAGGAAGAAACCTTGAGAGGAACCAGACTTAAAAGGGAACCCATCCTCATTTGGGTGACACCGGAAAGTGTGATAGGTATATAAGTATGTATGCAGATATGAAGTGTATGTTGTTAAAGAATTTTTGCCTTAAAAAACTAGAATTGAATAATGCCCAGGACACATGTTTACAAAAAAAAAAAAAGTATCCAGGAAATTCATCCACCTCAGATCTACTGTGCTCCTGGTTTATGATCATGTTTGGAAACGCTCAATGATATTTTCGTCAGTTATAAATCACAACTGTTTGAAAAGGAGAACAATCAACAGGAAACAATGCCTGGCCTTTCCCTATCACTATATCTTCCTCTTAACCATCTCTGACCCAGCTGTGAAAGGAATGACAGACAGACAGAATCTAAAGAATGTAAAAAATTTGGGGAAAAAAGCTGTTCAGTAGCTTTGTGAGACGTGTTTGGAATTTATCTGGCTTTTGTTGTGTCTCTCAAGTTTTAGCTAAGTACTGCATGAAAAAAAATCATTTAAAATCATTTAGAAATGCGTACTCTGTCTACGCATTCTGTCTCTCTGTATGAATTTGCCTTATCTAATACATACTGAGTCCCTGTGGAGTAAAAAAAGACATAAACCTGTGTACCTCAAACAATTTATACAACAAACTCTTAAATCTGATTAAAGTAGATGGTCTGGTTTATATTAATGCACTTATTTTAATATGGTTTGGTTTTAGAGTTATTGCTACCAAAGATACTTTTGTGATGGACAAAAAATAAATAAAAATACCTGGTGATATGGTGAAGTGAGACACTTATATAAGATTTATAGAAGGAATCTCCAGGGTCGGTGTTTTAAAGCTGTAACTTTACGGTTTTAGGACAGATTTCACTCATTGCCATTTTAATATCTTTTTAAGACTTTTTGAATATCTGTTATAGGGTAAGTGATAATAGATGTACTATTACATACTACTAATAATATATGCATATTATAATTGTATACTAGATTCTATAAATATTCAGTGGGATAAATAAGTATTAAAAAATAGTAAATAAATAAACATTTTTTTTATTCAAAAATTTGGTCCACCATACATTGGTATTTTCTATAAAAATCTACAGAGATCAAGAAATAATAATATTACAATCCATAGAAAGTTATATTGAGGAATGACAGGAAAAAAAATAACCACACTAAAAAAAGCAGTACACCACTCACTTGAATCTGTTTGTCTTACTTGTATTACTACTAACTGAACAAATGTAGATCAAAACATTCAGTTAACACTGAGCACTGAGACACTAGAAAACAGATTTCATGGAGGAAGGAATTCAGGAAATACCATTCTAGAAGTATGACCCCTTTCCATGTCCTCCTATTATTATGTGCTTGCCTTGCCTCCTCCCTTATTCCAGGCTTACAGACAGGAAGCTATGTAAGTTCTAGTGCTGAGGTTAAACCTTATTTAAGGTGTGGCCTAAAACTCTAAGGTGTGGCTTGTAACAGAACAAACAGTGGTGCATACCGGTTTGTCGGCAACAACGAGAAGGGTGTATTATAGTTTCAGTCTGTATTTTATCTTTCACAAGAGACAGGAAACGTTAACACTGTTACAGTGAAAAATAGGAACATGGAGGAAACCATTTCAAATGAACAAATCCCAGTCAGCACTGTTCAGCCTGGAGACATGGAGAGTGACCAATTAGATAGCAAAGAAGTCTCAAATGATCAAGCCAACAACAAAGAAGCTGTAAAGAGTACATCGCAACCGTCTGGCGACCCAGAGCAGGAGGAGGTAAAGTGTGATTCATGCATTGAGAAACCTCTCAAGGCCTCCAAATCCTGCCTGACCTGCATGGTGTCCTACTGTGAGGAGCATCTGAGGCCTCATCTAGAGAACAGCAAATTTCAGAGCCATAGGTTAGTGGAGCCTCAGCTGGACATGGAGCAGCGTATATGTGAGCATCACCAGCTGGAACTGCAGATATATTGTATGAATGACAACTGCTGCATTTGTTCACAATGCGAGACAGAAGGACACCAAGGGCACAATGTCACACCAGTAGATGAGGCACGCAAACATATCGAGGTATGAAATGAAAAGCTATTGACTGTCTTGTTCTATTTTCTACTTAGCAACAAGTATTTACATATTTAATAAAATAAACACAGACAAAAAAACTCTTTGGTGAGCCTGGTTTCACTCTTTAAGGGTACATTCTTGGTTACATGTTTACATTCCTTCAATATTCAGTTCATATTACATAACTGAGGTCAGATGATGTGAACTTGAGGTCATATGACGTAATGTGAAGATAAAAAAAAAAAGATTTCATTTTGTTCAGAGACCGTAAGTGCTAGAGAGTATTAGAAATGAACTCATCACCTTAACAAGATATTAAGCAAATAATAGCATATAATATTACAGATTATATAATGTTTTCACTAAAAAAAGTTAAAAATAAAAATAAAAATAAAAGTTAAAGTTAAAAATAAAAATAAAAATGATACTGTATGAAACATTTTAAGTGTATCTGTGAGGCACCTTGGCTAGTTAAACATTGAACCAGTTTAAGGTGTACAAAGAACCGGCTGAACAGATGAAAGGTTTTCTTTCATCACAACCAGAGACAACGTTTGTTTATAATCATTCTGGTCAGCAGCGCCCTTTCTCACACACACACACACACAGAAACAACACTGTTACACAAATAGACTTTGTAGCCTGTATAAGCTTGTGTATTTGTAAAACCTGTCACCTCCTGTAATGCAGAGATTACTTAATTTGTAACATGGTGAATGTTTTGCCTTAGAAGGTCATTGTGTTAATAATAGTTTTGGCTTTTCCTCCTGTGTATTGTGTTTTCTTTGATATGAGAACACAATAGTGAATGCTAACGGTGTGTTTGTGTCCATCTGAAGAGCGAGCTACAACAAAAACAGAAAGAAACACTGAAGACTTTAACAGCTGCTGAACAGGCCATTAACAAGCTACAGAACAACTCCACATCCATTGAAGTGAGTTGACTAATTCACTAATTTCTCTATTCATACACATGCTGATGGTCTTCCTTGCATTTACAGCTACAGGATAGTGTATGTCAGACACTGGGAGCATTTACCTTGGGGAAAACTCTGCTTATATTGCGGTGGCGGAAATGCTAAAGATAATCAGGTTTTGGTGTAAATTGTTGGTTTTTTTACTGCTTATAACATACTATAACCATACACATTTTTCACCCAAACAGTATGGAAATGTTTCATTTGCTTTTTAATCAATCTGCTAAGACCATTGTGGGTAAGAAACCATTTAACTAAAAAAGGAGTCTGTGTAAATATGTCTAAAATCTTGATGGTTACAGTAAATGTGCTTTCCACACACAGTAAACATCAAGAATTGATTAAGGTAAATAGCTATATTTCCCAAGCCCAATCAATTCAGTTCAGTATCAGTTACAGTATACTAAAATAACCTTTTAGCTTTGGAGGTAACTCGGAATTTATAACTGTATATGAGATCCATCTTTTCACACTGAAGGACTCATACACAACTATTACAAAAGGTGCAAACATTCACAGATGCTCAAGAAGACAAGGGGGTGTAAATTTTTGAACAGGATGACCGAAAATTCTTCTTATTTTGGCTTCTCTGAAACGTGTAAATATCTATGTAATAACTATGTTGTTAACTATATCTCAGTTGTCCTCAGTGTGAAAAGAAAAGATGGATCTCAATATGATATAGTCGCTGATGGAAATGGGTCCATCAGCCCAGATTCTGGAAATGCAAACAATGTGAAGGTGCTGGAGGAATTTTCAGAAGAACAGTAGATATTTTAAGCTCAGGACAAACAAGGCACTCAGGAACGCCTCTTACAAAACTTCAGAATGAAGTGTGTGTAACTGCAAGTTCAGTTATTATTGTGTCTTGTGGATGATATGTCAACATCTGGTATGTGAAACAGCTTAATCAGGGCAGAACTATCCAAACAAAATGCTATTTTTTCCTTTGCTCTTATTTATTTATTTAAACATTTTAAACATTTCACAGATTTTGTACATAAACCTATGACCTCAACTGTATCTTGCTTTTTAAAGTAACTCTTTTAATGTTCTCAGAGCTCAGTACTTGGGGTTCATGCTGAAATTGAGCAGCAGTTCTCAATCCTGCAAAGCGCGATTGATGAGGCCCAGAAGAAAGCTTTTGACCTTCTGGATGGGGAACACAAGCAGGCCGTGAGTCAGGCAGAGAGCATCCATAGCCACCTGAAGCAGAAGATGTCTGAGCTGAAGAAGACCATGACTCAAGTGGAGCGATTTTCCAAGAATAAGAACCATGTTGATTTTTTGCAGGTAAGACTGGGCACTGCTTTGTACACCAAATTGTTTCAGGTTATTCCTTATTCCTATTATTGTTTAATTTTAAAAATCTTCAGTTTTAAACAATGAGTGAAAATCAATGTAAAATAGATTAAAAATCATAAAATAGTACACCAGCTAAGTAAAATCTGTCTTCATTAGCTTTCAATAATAGATTTCATACAAAATCATTCATTCATTAATAGTGTTTATGGATTACAGAGCCAGTCTGGGAAATTACTAAAACTGCATAATATTATTTTTTAATAGTGATAAGCACCAATTGATGACAAACAGATATCTCTGTGGTCAAATACATCTTGAATACATCCAAAAATGTCATGAACATTACACATTTAGCAACAAACAGAGATACAAAAGAGAATAAGCATAACTCAAACCACAGAAGGTGAGGAAAACACAGAACTAATTTCACATAAGTGTCTTAAGTGCATTTGTAATTTAATGTTTGCACTGGTTCATTTTTAATACACTGCACTATTACACTGTTAATATTTTAGATTTTTCTTTATATTTTTAAGTGTATTCTGAGAAGGTTTTTTTTTCTACCCTTGCTTTACACCAATGCACCAAGGTAAATTCCTTGTACATGTAAAACCCTCAGTACTTGGCAATAAAGCTAATTCTGATTCTGATTAAATGCTTCACCTATCCTGCAGGAATACACAGAGTGGAAAAAGGACTCGGTGGATGTGTGCTTACCCGGTATTTACATCAGCCTCATAGACCGTCTGACCACTTTTAGTCGCATTGTTAAAGAATCAACTCAGTCCTTGTGTGATCTGCTGCTGTCCACCTTCCATGTTCAGCTCAAGGAACTTTGTAAAAGTGGTAAGTGCTAAAGAAATAGACTTTCGTACAGTGCATGCATGACTTTTCATCTTAACCTGCATCACCTGTATTTCCAACACAGACACACTGGGCATTAAGACGTTGGTACACCCGAGTTCTCCAATCAAACGACAAGCTTTCGCTCCTGAGCCTGTGACTAGAGATGACTTTCTTAAATGTAGGTTTGTTTTTTGGTCATTTTCAATTTTAACAAATTATAAAGCAAAGATCATACATAGCTAAAACTGTAAACTGTGAATATACTTAAGAGCTTGAAGCTAGACAGGAAGAAGTGTTTATGTGTTCACCTATCACCTGCTGATGTTACTACAAACATGAAGCTAGATAGGACATTCCCATTAGAATTAAATGTAGTAGCTGCTCTTAACTCAGAACACATAAGTTTATTCTACACCGATCAGGCATAACATTATGAGCAGTGAGAGGTGAAGTGAATAACACTGATGATCTCCTCATCATGGCACCTGTTAGTGGGTGGGATATATTAGGCAGCAAGTGAACATTTTGTCCTCAAAGTTGATGTGTTAGAAGCAGGAAAAATGGGCAAGCATAAGGATTTCAGCGAGTTTAACAAGGGCCTAATTGTGATGGCTAGACAACTGGATCAGAGCATCTCCAAAACTCAGTATATATTAAAAGTGGTCCAAGGAAGGAACAGCAGTGAACCACCGACAGGGATATGTGCACTGATCACTGATGCATTTGGAGAGCAAAGGCTGGCCCGTGTGATCCGATCTAACAGACAAGTTGCTGTTGCTCAAATTGCTGAAGACGTTAATGCTGGTTCTGATAGAAAGGTGTCAGAATACATAGTGCATAGACGGGTCAGGGCCGTTTTGGCAGCAAAAGGAGGACCAACACAATATTAAGCAGGTGGTCATAATGTTATGCCTGATCAGTGTATAATGATGTCATGAAGAATGGATTTGGCTTATTATCAGATATGGGCTATTGTATGTGTTACAACCTGTTATGCCCCCCTAGTTTTACATTAAGTATATTTCAAATTTCCATTTCAAAATCTGTTCCATTTAGTCTTTTTTTTAGACGCAGCTACAGCTACTTGCTATTTAAATGTCTAAAATGTTACTGCTAATGCTAATATCACTGTAAACATGAAGCTAGATAGACTCCTGTCACCTATTTACATCCCAATTTAAATAATTCTAGCTAATGAAATCATTCTCATTTAAATAATTCTAAAGAAAGACCTAATTGTCATTAGAATAATTCTAGGTAATGACATAATTCTCAATTTAATAATTCTAGATATTGGCATAATGTTCTTGGTCTGAATAAACATTCATTTTTGAATGTTCTTTTTTTTTAAGAGTGAAGCTGATTAATGTTTTATGGATTATACTATGTTCATGTACAGATGCCACCAACCTGAGTTTCAATCCTGACACCACACACAAGTTCCTGAGACTCACCGAAGACAACCGAAAAGCCAGCAACACCACACCCTGGCAACACAATTACCCTGACATGCCCGAGCGCTTTGAGAACTGGCGACAGGTGATGACCTCAGAGAGCCTTTACATGGGCCGCCATTATTTTGAGGTGGATCTGAGCGGAGAGGGTGCTTATATAGGACTCACATACAAAAGCATTGATCGCAAAGGTCAAGAAAGCAGCAGCTGTATCACAGGCAATGACTTTTCATGGAGCATTGGACGAGAAAGTCATGGGTACTCAGCATGGCACTCTGATGTAGAAACCCCTCTCGAAATGGAGACTTACCCAAGGATCGGATGCTACATCGACTATGAAAAGGGTCTGCTGGCCTTCTATGGTATAGCTGAGACTATGAAACTTCTTAAAATGTATAATGCTAGCTTCCGGGAGCCATTATATCCTGTCTTTTGGCTCTCCAAGAAGGACAATACAGTTGTTCTAGTCAAGCCAGGATCAAGTTCAGAATTGCAATGAAAAACATTTTCAAAGAAACAGTTTCAACCAGTGCTTAATTTGTAAATGAATAGTTTCCGGAACAAAACCAGCAATCTCTCGCCACTGTGACTGACACCAACCACATGTTCCCGGAACATGATGTCACTAAACGGTGGTGACGCATCTATAAACATTAACCCGTTGCTGAATGGTCTCGTGTATTATTCTGTTCCATATCCGGACCAATCATGGATTAAAATATATATATATATATATAAACGTGTTGCCTAAGATACGCCCCAAGTCGATGCCATTTAACTCTTGGCAATCTTCATCCAGGTGTGCAGTTTCATCTTCTCTGGATCTCTTTTGATCAGGCACACCATCAGCTTTTCTCGTGGATTTAAAAAAATGAAAATATGTTTGACGGTCTCTTTGACATTTTGAAATTATAATTTTTATTTAGGTAGACCAATATACCATTCTTTCTTTCCGCTGCTCACTGCGTGCGAAACAATAATCACCAACCAATGAGAGTGATTGTAAACTTAAGAAAGCTGATTGGTCAAAAACATATGTTGAGGACCAATAGCTAAACGTTACCTCTAAGCGTATCTGCATAAACACACTCAGCCTTGCTCGCTGTGTTTCACTCACTCATTCACACATATGTTTAAAATAAATACTGCAACGCAAAACACGAAAATCGGACATTTCCCGGAACAGGATCCGGCTCAAATTAAGCACTGGTTTCAGCTGATTTTGAATTAGGGCTACAATGTTGTAAATGATACATCCATAAGTGAATCATCCAGAGGTGTACTTATTTCAACTTTATTTTATGTGATTCATTTGAAAATCCTAATAAACATTACATTTTTCTTGCCATAACATGACTGAGACAATCAATGGGCTATTAACTGTTCTAATCACAATGTTTTTATTTAATCATGCAATGTTTATGAAAGGCTTTACAGTATTTCTTTCAGCAACTAAAGTGAAGCATAAATCAATGAATTCTTGTGACAGGAATGTCATTATCATTAAATCAGCATCATGCATTAAAGTCAGTTTCATCATACACAGGATTCACAAAGTGCACACCTGAATGAGTTAAGGTGATACCATTCAGACTCTCTGTTCCATACAGCCCAGGGATCTCTGGCAAATCGCTTTGCTTCTCAAACATAGGGTTGTCAAAACCATGGTCTAAAGGCCCACCTAGTTCACCAATATCACTATCCTTCCTCCAACGACTCAATGATGGTAAATTTGGCATTCTGACCATGCCCCGACGATGGAGAACTACAAACAGAGCCAAGAAAGCCATCAAAGCCAGAATACCCAGGATAATCCCAGCCACTGCTCCTCCACTTATGCCACCACTTGGTCCTGAAGATGCTTGAAACTCTGCACTATCTATGCCCAGGTGAGAACCTTGGGCATTAATGTCTCTCATGATATCCTGAGCAAGGTCCTCAGCTAGTTTTCCAGAGTTTGGACCAGTATTTTCATCCAGGAGAACCACCTGGATCTCTTGTGTGGTTTTATAAGGAATGAATCGCATCAGTCTCTGAGTTTTTGAGACTTTTGACATTGCCATCTTGATAGATTTATACTTAAACAAGCTGAGGAAGAGGTGCTGCACTCGCTGGTGGTAGGATTCAATGTTGAAGCTGTCAGAGAAATGAATAGTCACGATGGCACCACAGACATCACAGCAGTGTCCCACAGGGTTCAAGGCTGTCTTACAGCCCAGGTGTGGACACTTGATATCTGAACATATCCGGTCATGGTTGGCTGAATTTCCACACTCACATCCAGTGATATCATTGCAGGCTGAACCACTAACTCTGACTGCTGAAGATCCATGAAACTGCAGCTTGCCCAGATGGGAAGTAGCGTACTGTGAGAAGTCGGAGCTGTCACTGAACTTCTTCCCCAGCACGGACACGCTCTTCACAGGAACGCTATTCTCATGTGCCGATACATCCACACGGAATGATGATCCATCTCGAAACACTACATCATCATACTGGCAAGGTACAGTCTCTTCATGGACAAAGAAGAGATATGGCCCACTCTGAAGGTGATCTAATGAGGAAGCAGCCTTCCACAGAGCTGGATCGAACCACTTCATAGAGTCAGGGTCTCTGAAATGGGTAGTGCCACTTGCTCCACAGCTAGGATCCGGACCTTCTCTAATAGAGAAACTAGCTCCTGAAGCCAGAATAAACTCTCCATCCACAGGGAGACTCATTCCAGAAAGTGTATGAGTTGCCTCCACATACACAGCTACTTTACCAGAGGCTGGAAATATCACTTGGTCGCTTCCACAGGGCACAGAACCTTTGTCCCAATTTGTTGCATTTTCAAAGTTGGTGTCTGGAATCCACTGCTTGTACACTGCATATGCAGAACCAAGCATAGCAAGCAAAATAAACAGGACTTGTCTGTTTGCCATCATGAGAGGGAATGAAATTCAATGTAAGAGGAAAATATGGACCTTTGGTCTTTCAGCAAACTATGTGACTATCACATGAAACACTAAAACTCGTTAATGAGAATTCCTGACAGCAGTTCAGCCAGTCAAATATTTACAATACCAGACACAACCCTAGAGAACAAATTGTTTTTGTTTAGACTAAAACATGGAACATTTATACCCTAGAAAATTCATGAAACATTTGAAAAGTCTGTGAAGACTTACATGAGTTCATTATTAGTAAAAATGTAATGAAGTTCAGTAAGTTTAATTATTTGTCAAACTATTTTCTATATATGTTGTTACAGTATTACAAGCAAATACTGTGTTTTAGAATGGATTCATGGTCCAACTTAAAGAGATATACTGTATTCGATTTGATATGGGTTTTCACTGAATGTGGTCTGGAAACTTTGTGTACAGCACAACGTTTACAGCTCTGACAGTGCAACAAAATGGAACGGTCAGAATAAAGATGGGCAAAGAAGAAAAAAATTAAAAGCTCTATGAATATTGTGGTATAAAGTTTTGGGACATCTGCCTATGAATGTAATATGGAGTTGGTCCGCCCTTTGCAGCTATAACAGTTTCAACTCTTCTGGGAAGGCTTTCCACAAGGTTTAGGAGTGTGTTAATGGAGTGTCCAAAATGTCTTGGTATGCTGAAGCATTAAGAGTTCCTTTCACTGGAGCTAAGGGGCAAAGCCTAACCCCTGAATTCAATAATTTGGAGGAGTGTCCCAAAACTTTTGGCAATATACAGTAGTGTATAAATAATGAGCTTAATATTTGAATAAGTGTATTATTTTCATGAAAAGACTTTGCAGGCTTAGCTGAGCTTAGGAAACTTTTAATATTGTTGAAGAGCTTTAGTAAGCTTAACCAATTTAAAAAATCATTTTGTGTATATTTAGATTAAGAGATATAACGAGTAAATCCTGTGTATTAGAATGGATCCAAGGACCACATCAAAGAGAAATATCGCATTTGACATGGTAAAGTTTGGGTACAGCACGTTTACTGCTCTTAACAGTGTAGCAAAATGAAGTGGTCAGAGAAAAATGATAAGCTCTATGGTTCTAAGTAGCAAGAATATGATTGTATATAATTAAATAATTATATAAATATTGGAATAGTTGCATTATTAAGTTGCCTTTATTTGTCACATATACTTTACTTCACAGTGAAATTATTTCTTCGCATATCCCATCCTTGGGGCTTGGGGTCAGAGCGCAGGGTCAGCCATGACACAGTGCCCCTGGAGCAGGGTGGGTTAAGGGCCTTGCTCAAGGGTCCCAACAGTGGCAGCTTGGTGGTGCTGGGGCTTGAATCCCGATCTTCCAGTCAGTGACCCAGAGCCTTAACCACTTGAGCTACCAGCGCCCTGCACCGCTTACTAAACCCACTAGTGTTTAACTACATTACATTTTTCCTAATAATTAACTCGGTAACTAAGTGTTTCATGAATTTTTCTAGGGTACAAATGTTCCATGTTTAAGGCTAAACAAAAACAATATGGTCTCTAGGATTATGTTCATGAACATAATACAACTATTCATGGGGCAGTGGTAGCTCAATTGGTTAAGGCTCTGCGTTGTTGACCGAAAGATCACGGTTCAAGCCCCAGCACCACCAAGCTGCCACTGTTGGGCCTTTCACCAAGGCCCCATTCTACTCCAGGGGTGTTGTATCATGGCTGATCCTGTGCTCTGACCCCAACCCTCAAGGATAGGCTATGCGAAGAAAGAATTTCACTGTGCAGTGATGAATAAAGACAACTTAAATACATATATCAGTAGTAACTGAACCGCAAAGAATGCTTTCCACAGCAGGTTGCCCTTCAGTAATCTCAGTCTACAGGGGATACAAGCTTACTGAAATGTGACCGTTTTGTTTCCTCAATTTTTAACTGTCCAGTTTCACTGAACTTTGTGGAAGCAAGTCCATGAACCTCTGCTCTGATACCCGAGAACCCAGTATTAGTTTAGTGTTCCTAACAAACCATTCATTTCATGAAACAGCCATGTCTTTGAAATTAAACACCTCTTAAAAATACAATTTAAAAATAAATGACTACTTATTTTCTGTTTCTATAATCTGTTTTCGATAAGTTGCTTTTTAAACTCCTCCAGCTGCTTGAAGGCAGTCTATAGTAACCATAGACAGTGGCTGAATGCCAAATAGCACATTACCGGACATGACACGTGCACTACATGGTGAACTATGGTGTTATATTTTATATACTATTATAATAAATTACCTTATACTATTATAATAAATGATTATAAATGTTATTATAATTATATAATACGCCTTTTAGGATTCAGCCTTCTTCCTATAGTGACGCGCAGGGGTCCTGCAGGCAAATCCACGGCTACCTTTGTTTACATACACGTCACCAGGAAGTGGAAGAAAAACTTCGAAATGTTGAGACAGGTGATGATTTTCTGTATTTAACTATATTATTATTATTATTATTATTATTATTATTATTATTATTATTATTACCTACGTTCATAAAGGTTTTATGGTTCTTCCGAATGCTGTGCACTAACTATAATAAGGTTGGTGTTGACAGGATTCCCAGGGAGATGTTCCACTTTTTGATGAAGATGAGAATGCAGCCAGCAGGAGCAAGGCCAAAATCCAGTGAGTCCAGCAACTAAGTTTTGTTTCCTTTTGTTTTGTTTTGATAATAAATGACCAACCTCGCACAGCCTTGTCTGAACACGTCTAGACACGTGGCTTTTCAGATCTGGCTATATATTTTGTTTGTTTTTTGCTCATCCTTGGTTTTTTGTGTTCATGTATTGCTTATGTATTCTTTTAAACCTTATCCGTGATTTGATATTTTTCTATCTCAGACATCCTCTGGCCTCTTTCTTCCACCTTTTCTTCCGTGTAAGTGCTATCCTGGTCTATCTGTTGTGTGAACAAGTCAGCAGCAGCTTCATTGGCAACATGGTCACCATCATTCTCCTGCTGTCATGTGACTTTTGGACAGTAAAGGTAGGACTGTCGGTGTCTTTCTGTCTGTCAGCTGTTTCTCTGTTTTGTTGAGCAAGCTGTTCATCTATTATGTTCATGTTTTTGAAATCAACTACATATTGTCTTAAAGTAAAGAAATTCTCTATTCCAGAATGTCCAGAGCAGGGTTCTGATCTCAGTCACATTACTGTTGTGATATCAGGCAAGCTGTATTATGGTAGGCACTAACCACTGCAAACAGGAAAGATGTTTTGAAGATGCTTTGACCGGGTCATCTAGCCATCACACTATAGCCTTTGTCAAAGTCACTTATATTCTGACACTTGCCCATTTTTCAACACTATCCAATGCTATACACCGATCAGGCATAACATTATGAGCAGTGACAGATGATCTCCTTATCATGGCACCTGTTAGTGGGTGGGATATACACTATATTGCCAAAAGTATTCGCTCACCCATCCAAATAATCAGAATCAGGTGTTCCAATCACTTCCATGGTCACAGGTGTATAAAATCAAGCACCTAGGCATGCAGACTGTTTTTACAAACATTTGTGAAAGAATGGGTCGCTCTCAGGAGCTCAGTGAATTCCAGCGTGGAACTGTGATAGGATGCTACCTGTGCAACAAATCCAGTCATGAAATTTCCTCGCTCCTAAATATTCAACGACAGCAACTCAGCCACGAAGTGGTAGGCCACGTAAACTGACGGAGCGGGGTCAGCGGATGCTGAGGCGCGTAGTGCGAAGAGGTCGCCAACTTTCTGCAGAGTCAATCGCTACAGACCTCCAAACTTCATGTGGCCTTCAGATTAGCTCAAGAACAGTGCGCAGAGACCTTCATGGAATGGGTTTCCATGGCCGAGCAGCTGCATCCAAGCCATACATCAAGTGCAATGCAAAGCGTCGGATGCAGTGGTGTAAAGCACGCCGCCACTGGATTCTAGAGCAGTGGAGACACGTTCTCTGGAGTGACGAATCGCGCTTCTCCATCTGGCAATCTGATGGACGAGTCTGGGTTTGGTGGTTGCCAGGAGAACGGTACTTGTCTGACTGCATTGTGCCAAGTGTAAAGTTTGGTGGAGGGGGGATTATGGTGTGGGGTTGTTTTTCAGGAGCTGGGCTTGGCCCCTTAGTTCCAGTGAAAGGAACTCTGAATGCTTCAGCATACCAAGACATTTTGGACAATTCCATGCTCCCAACTTTGTGGGAACAGTTTGGAGCTGGCCCCTTCCTCTTCCAACATGACTGTGCACCAGTGCACAAAGCAAGGTCCATAAAGACATGGATGAGTGAGTCTGGTGTGGATGAACTTGACTGGCCTGCACAGAGTCCTGACCTCAACCCGATAGAACACCTTTGGGATGAATTAGAGTGGAGACTGAGAGCCAGGCCTTCTCGTCCAACATCAGTGTATGACCTCACAAATGCGCTTCTGGAAGAATGGTCAAAAATTCCCATAAACACACTCCTAAACCTTGTGGACAGCCTTCCCGGAAGAGTTGAAGCTGTTATAGCTGCAAAGGGTGGACCAACGTCATATTGAACCCTATGGATTAGGAATGGGGTGTCACTTAAGTTCATATGCGAGTCAAGGCAGGTGAGCGAATACTTTTGGCAATATAGTGTAGTAGGCAGCAAGTAAACATTTTGTCCTCAAAGTTGATGTGTTAGAAGCAGGAAAAATGGGCAAGCGTAAGGATTTGAGCGACTTTGACAAAGGGCCTAATTGTGATGGATAGAGAACTGGATCAGAGCATCTCCAAAACTGCAGACCTTGTGGGGTGTTCCTGGTCTGCAGTGGTCAGTATCTATCAAAAGTGGTCCAAGGAAGGATCAGTGGTGAACTGGCGACAGGGTCATGGGCGGCCAAGGCTCATTAATGCACATGGCGAGCGAAGGCTTGCCCGTGTGGTACAGTCCAACAGATGAGCTACTGTTGCTCAAATTGCTGAAGAAGTTAATGCTGGTTCTGATAGAACGGTGTCAGAATACACAGTTCATGATGGGTCAGGGCTGTTTTGCCTGCTCTGTACTGATTCAAATGTACAGTTTCCAAGAGTGTAGATAAGCTCTTTTTTTCTTTTTTTTCCACGCGTCACAGACAAGCTAATGCTAAAGCTAATGTCATTTTCTCACAAATTGTCTCACAGCAAGAAAGCGGAAATCCTTCATTCTGATGGTACGATTGTGCTCAATAAAACAGTCAGCTAGCTCCTCTTGGTTTCTCTACTGAAAAACTGGTTGCAATTTCCCATTTATATATAAGAACATGTTTTGCATTTCTGCATTCAGAATGTGACTGGGCGTCTGCTGGTAGGCCTGAGGTGGTGGAATCAGGTGGATGAGACTGGGAAGAGCCACTGGGTGTTCGAGTCTCGAAAGGTCAGTGGATGAATTAACATTACTACATTTCAGGGACAGTAAATTATGCATTTTATGCCTTTTGCAACTTTTGCTGTGCACTAGCAAGGAAATGGCTAACTGTTGTCCAGTGTTTTTAATATATAACACAAGTGACACATAAGAAAAAACTGACACTTGCTTTTCTCTTTTAGGAAACCAGCAGAAAAATTGTCTCGAGTTCAGAATCACGGCTTTTCTGGCTCGGCCTTATCGTGTGCCCACTGTTATGGGTGTTGTTTGTGTTTTCTACTCTTTTGTCCTTCAAGATAAAGTGGCTGGTGAGTATCAAAGTCTAGGATATAAAACAATTTTACTGTTAAACTGAAGCCAAGATTGTATGCCAGGAGCTGAATAATTTTTTGCTGGAGTGTTAATTGCAATAAAATACACAGTTACGCAGCCAATGTTGGAAAACCAATAACTTTCATATGTACATTGGTGTAGGCAATGGTGTACCCCTGGATCTGCACTCTGCACAAACAGACCCTCTTTGGAAGTGCTTTTAATTAGCTGATTATTTGAATCAAGAGTGTTAGAGAAGAGAAATCAGTTAAATGTGTTGGACATGGTGTACTCCAGGACCAAGGTTAGGACTCTGTGTTGTAAGGGAACTAGATGAAGTTTGGGCCAAAAGAAATTGTTACATTTAATATTATTTGGGAAAAATACCCACTACATTCCTAATTTCTCTCTGAAATGTTCCTGTAGGGGGGCATGGTGACTTTGTGGTTAGCATGTTTGCCTTGCACATCCAGGCTTGGGGGTTTGCATGTTCTCCCTGGGCTGCTGCCACAAATTTCTCTATTCAGTTAAGATATTAGTCCAGTTTCTGAAATTCTGTCCTGTATACCACAGTGCATCACATCATTTTATATTTATATATACACTACTCACAAAAAGTTAAGGATATTTGGCTTTTGGGTGAAATTTATGGAAAATGTAATGGAAAATTCACCCTACAGTGATATTATATCATGAAAGTTTAAGTAGAAGCATGCAATGGTGATTTCCTCATCTCAAACAATTTATTGAAACAAAAGCCAACAACAGTGGTGGGTATACCACAACAAAAAATGTCAATGTCTCAATAATTTGTCATGTGCCCTTGACCATCAAGTACAGCCTGACAATGACGTCTCATGCTGTTCACGAGTCGACTTATTGTCTGCTGAGGCATGGCATTCCACTCTTCTTGAAGGGCGGCCCTCAGGTCATTGAGGTTCTGGGGTGCAGGGTTACGAGCCTCTACACGGCGACTCAGCTAATCCCATAGGATTTCTAGAGGTTCAGGTCTGAAGAAAGTGCAGGCCACTCCATTTGAGGTACCCCAGCCTCCAGCAGCCGTTCCCTAATGATGCGACCTCGTTGAGCTGGAGCATTGTCGTCCATGAAGATGAAATTAGGCCTGTGTTGTTCATGCAGGTGCACAATGACTGGACTAATGATGTTATTCAGGTAGTACTGGCTTGTCACTGTACCATTCACAAGATGTAGGGCAGTTCTGTATTGAGTAGACACACCCACCCAGACTGTAACACCACCACAACAGTGGCTGACGCATAGCGCTCTCCTTGACGTCTCCAACATCGTTGGCGGCCATCATTTCTGCTCAACGTGACTCGACTTTCATCAGAGAACAGCACTGAGGCCCACTGCTCCCTGGCCCGACGCCTGTGCCTGGTGGTGTGGTCAGATACCCTTGCAGGTCATCTAGCACGCAGACCACGCTGATGTAAACGGTTTCAAATGGTCTGACGTGACACTTGGGTGCCTCTCATCTCCCTTAAATGTGCCTGGAGTTGAGTGGCATTCATCATCCGGTTCCACAGGGCATTGTTCACAATGAAGTGGTCATCAACGTGGGATGTGGCCAAAGAATGTCCACTTCTATGCCTTTCTGTGACTCTTCCAGTCTCTTCTGTCACAACCTGCTGATGACCCTCTGAGAACATCCTGTTTGAAGCCTCGCAATGGTGAGGTACTGTTGATCAATTGTTAGGTGTGGTCTTGGTCTCATGATGTCAAAATGTGAACAGCATGATGAAGAGGACTGTTTAAATACCAATTCTAATTGAACCAGAAAATTTTTTTGGTCGATTCATGGATCAAACACCAGTTATGAATTTTGCCGTTAAGCACCTTGTTAGAGAACAGCAAGTTATGCAAAAAGTACTGAAACACTGAACAGTTGGACATGTGCATTCAAAAGTGTAGAGAAGGTCAAATTAAGTTCACCTGTAAAGGTTATAGTGCATTTTAGGTTCACCCGAAAGCCGAATATCCTTAACTTTTTGTGAGTAGTGTATATATAAAACACAGAATTATAACATTATAGAAGTCCACACACATATAAAGCAATCCTAACTGAACACATTACACTTGCAGTTCTGTTTTGTGTACAGATTTAAGCAAACACTTGCTTTAAAAAGTTTTTTTGAGATTCCTGTTTAAGTATTGATTGATGAGTGCCCAGATTCCAAAACTGACTCCAGAGATGAAATGATTATTGGCAGCTTTGTTACTTTGCTTTTTCTTTACTTGTGTTCATGCAGGCGGTGGTGATTATGGGAGTTGTGTTACAGTGGGCTAACCTCTATGGATACGTCAAGTGCAAAGTCGGGGGTGGAACCAATCTGAAAAACATGGCAACCAACTATCTTGGCCTTCAGCTTTTTAAGCAGGTATTGTGGTTTCTTCCTAAAATTTGAACTCTTATACATAATGCATACAAACAGAGAGACTTAGCTGTTGTTTTCATTTATTTTCACAGGCAGTGAACAAATCCCAAGAACCCTGATGTGCCTATAAGGATTTGACATTGTTGGCGCTGCTAATGTTTTAATTTATTTTCTTGTACTGACATTCAGTGGGAATCTCTTGCAACTCTTCTTGCAAAAAACTCTTTTCTCTGACCAAGTGCATATGGGCCTTTATTTTTATTTTTAAACACTGTATGATGTTTCAGTTAATTCACCCTAGAATCCTCTAAAATGGAGCCCATATTGGAAATAGAAATATGTCATCAATATGTGCCAAGATCCGAATAGAATGTATAGAATGATTCTAGTTTACTTTCAATAATGATGATACTCTTTAATCACTTTCTCAATATCCATGATGATTGCAAATAAATAATTACTGAAATGTGGTTGAAAATAGGTCTGGAATAAAGCATGATTAAAGTAATTATATATAGTCAATATTATTTATGTTCCAAACCAAAGATGATATGGCACAAGTTCAATGACTAGGGTAAAATTTACATTCCTAGAATTTGGCAGATGTCCTTATCAAGAGCGGCGTATATTTGTACAACTGAGCACCTGAGGTTGAGCTTCTGGTCCTGGGATTTGAAATAACAACCTTCAGATAGAATACATCCTGGATATCAATATCAGCACTTCCAGACTCTGCCATCTGGTGTTGCTGCTTTTCAATAAATGTTGATCAGGTGGCCAAATCCTATGGCATTTCATCAAATTCACAATTTGTTTCATTATTAACTTAATATATTGAAAGATATTGACTTGCAGTGGTTATATTATGTATCACTACTTTACAACTGTCAATAAACCCATTAGGGCAGTGACACTGTATGCAAAAGATATATAATATAAAATACTGTCATTTTACATATGTGATGTGTACCCACAGGACAATGCTGTAATTATATGGTTGGTTTAAGTTAATCTATTAGTTAAAGTGTTGGAGAGCTTGCTAACAATAAAATGAATCTAATAATACACAGATCAGACATACCATTAAAAACATATTAGATTAGATTAGATATTAGGCAGCAAGTGAACAGTCGGTTCTCAAAGTTAGTGTGTTGGAACCAGGAAAAATGGGAAGTTTAAGGATCTGAGTGACTCTGACTAGAGCCAATTTGTGATGATTGGACGACTGCCTCAGAGTATCTCCAAAACAGCGTGTTGTGGGGTGTTCCTGGTATGCAGTAGTTAGTACCTACAAAAAGTGGTCCAAGGAAGGACAACCGGTAAACTTGTGACAGGGTCATGGATACTCAGGGCTCTCTGATGTGTGTGGAAATATGCATGTGTGCGCTTGTGTGTCTGGTCGAATCCAACAGAAGAGCTACTGTAGCACAGACTGCTATTAAGTTGATTTGAAGTGTGGAGTCCATGCCTTGATGGGTCAGAGCTGTTTTGGTGGCACAATGGGGGGGCCTACACAATTTTGATGTTATGGTTGCTTGGTGTATATTTGTATTTTATTGTATAATAATTAGAGAAGGTATGCAGTAGTTACATAATTAATAACAAAAATAATGTTAAACATTTATGAATTTATGATGACATACTTCATCGAAAAGAAATTATACTGTGGAGTACATTCCAGAGCACAGTAATTCAATAACATTATATTAATTTAATAACATAATAGTAATTTAATAACAGCTCTGAGGTAAAAAAGGTTTAAAAGGTAGTAAACGTTTGGTCTTTTTTAGGAGCAATTCTGCAAAGTTTGATGTTAGGTACAAAGAAGAAACAATGGGCCAATTAAAAAGTATGTCTTATGGCAGAGATTGGACTATGAATGCTTTACAGTGTGGTGTGACTGCAACACTGATTAAAATGAAATGTTGTGAAAGTGGGAATTAATTCTTTAATTGGTAAAATAAAAAGCAAGACCCTGCTAACAGTTTTTGACTAGAGACCTAGCAATCTAAGAGCAAGGTAATGAGGATGTTGCTTTTCAGTGTCAAGCATTTTCTGCGAGTAAAAAGCTATATTTTGTATGACAAAACTTGACAGAATATTTGAATCTTCTATTTATCCAATTATTAAAGTAAATTTTTACATTTCCAGTGGTTACATTACACAAATGTACACAATGTTATTTTAAATTCATGAAGTTTCATTCACTCGCCCCCATGAATGATCCATTCATCCACGCAAAAGTGAATAAAATATTGATTTATTGACAAGTTGCTGGGTTTTTTTTTTAACAAACATTCTAATTTGCTAGGTTGCTTACCTTACAAATTTATCATTTTATATTTGCATCAGTTTGAGTATTTAAGTGTTAACAGTATTATCAAGAGAATTACAAGCTCTTGACTGCTGTTTTAAAAGTTCAGCTTATTACTGCTACACTCCTGTGTTTTAAAGATGGCAAATGCACAAAACATGTAAATAGTATCCAGGACCAAGTACATAATGAAACAGAAATTGTCCCAAGTTTTTGCGTAGTCCTGTTTCCTCATTCTCTCGATTAGATCCTTGTCCATAATATTCACAAAGCTTGAAATCTTCTGCATGGATGTTACCTCCGTCACCAGCTCCACAGCGTTCGCTTTGCTGATGCTCACTTCAGTGGCTGTTAAAGGAGAATTTCATGGTGTAATTTTGTGTGGACCAAAGCTATAGCACTCACTAGCTTGGTGTAAAAATGTGTAGAAATAATTGAGGTTTAAATTATAGCACAAAGCTCGCATATAACAAAACAGATTAAAAAAAAAAAAACAGATATTAGGCAGATGTGAATGATGTGAGATGATTATAATTTAATGAATACCATAAATTCTAATAATGCCTGTCTAATGCTGATATAAGATTCATTACGGTTATGTAGTTCTATAACCAAAAACACATTGGTTGAAATTTATACCAGGCAGCTGGATATACTATTCAAGTTTACCCTTCCTCTTTATGTGTAACACATTGCATGCTTTAAAGCTATTGCTCCAGTGTTCATTACTTCCTGAGCCTTGTTCTCTTTTAGTCTGGCTTGTTTTTATCATTGAGCTTTAGCCTCTTCCTTTTCATTTTATTCCTTATTCAGGAAGACTAGAATACAATAACTCTTTCAAGCCCTTGCATTCAGTCTAGTGCAGATTGACATTTTCAACAGCTTCATTTGTTATAATCATGGACACTTGTGTCCTTCCGTGTATGTTCAATTTAATTAGATCCAGTTTTTGTAGTGTTTTTTTTTTTTTATCAATGGTCACTATCATAAAGCAGCTTTTTCGGAAATGTATAAATTCAGAATATAAATGATCTCTTTATTTATTTAAATTTATTCCTAATGACCAAGCCAGATGCTAGGGTGGTGAGAAACAAACTCCCAGGGATGGTATTAGGAAGAAATTTTGGTAGGTACCACATTCAAAAGGCTCCTATCTGCATGGGTAATATTATAAAATAAATTCCCTTCTATGGTATATGGTTGAAAATGCATTTGTGTAACCTAATTATAACATGAGGTCTATCATGTTAACATTATCAACTGTTCACTGATGGAGACTTGCACTTTGGTGCAAAACTGTTCATGGCAATTGAGTCCAAAAACATCATTATGGTTTCTAACTGGTATAATCCACAGAAATCCTATGTATCTCTCTGTATACATAGAATTATTGCATCATGAATTAATTTATACTACAACTACAGTCATGTGGCATGAGTATGACGGCTTTGCACTTGTTGTAGGTGTCCGTATTATTCAGTTTAAGGAAATTAATCCTTTTAATTAAATGTCTTATTGTTTTTTTTATTTTCTTCTTATCATGTCTCTGGGCAGACTTTATGTTGCCTGCAGTGTAGAATTCCACCGTCCTATGCAAAACTAATTCTAACCCTTAAAGGGCATTTAACACATTTCTTTTTGTTTTACAATGATTAGAGTTTTGAATGAGGATCAGCACCTCCAAATCCGTGGCCATGGTTCTCGACCAAAAAAAGGTGGTTTGTCCCCTCCAGGTTGGAGGGGTGTTCCTTCCTCAAGTGGAGGAGTTTAAGTATTTCAGGGTTTTGTTTACTAGTGGGGGAACGATGGAGCGTGAGATTGACAGATGGATTGGTGCAGCGGCAGCAGCAATGTAGTCTATGTACCCATCTTTTGTGGTAAAGAAGGAGCTGAGCTGAAAGGTAAGCTCTCGATTTACCAGTCAATCTATGTTCCTACTCTCACTTATGGTCATGAGCTTTGGGTCATGACCAAAAGGACGAGATCCCGGATACAAGCAGCCGAAATGAGTTTCCTTCATAGGGTGGCGGGGCATTCCCTTAGAGGTGAGGAGCTCTGTCACTAGGGAGGAGCTCGGCGTAGATCTGCTGCTCCTCAACATCGAAAGGGGCCAGTTGAGGCGGCTCGGGCATCTGTTTCGGATGCCTCCTGGACGTCTTCCAGGGGAGGTGTTCCGGGCATGCCCCACCTGGAAGAGACCCCAGGGAAGACCCAGGACACGCTGGAGGGACTATGTCTCTTGGCTGACCTGGGAACGCCTTGGAATTCCCTCGGAAGAGTTGTAGGAAGTGTCTAGGGAGAGGGAAGTCTGGGTATCCCTGCTTAGACTGCTGCCCCCACAACCCGGCTCCGGGTAAGCGGGAGACAATGGATGGATGGATGGATAGAAGTTTTGAACTGTTGCCTTTTAAATATGAACATGTTTAAGTTTATACTCTACAGGCGATAAAGAAGATGCATTTGTTTCAAGTTCTGGCAAGTCAGCTATTATTAGAGGTAAAATGATATTGTACTGCATTATAAAAGCCACTGCATGTACAGACTTTTTTTTAAGAAATAAGAAGAGATGATCTGATGGGATATTACAGCTGCTTATTACATCATCTCATATAGTATGATACATATACAATATACACTGCTGAATTTTATATACAAATGTGCTCTCTTCCCAGAATGTTTCATTTTAGCAGCATTTTCTTCATTTTGTTAGTTGGAATGCTGGATGCACAACTAGTCTCAAAATATTTTCTATATTGACTTGGACATGTTGGCATAAGTACTTGTGCTTGGTTTGTATTTGAATATTATTCTCACAAAGAAAGTTTGTGAAAACATAATTCCTTCTTTGTTCCACTGGAACAATGAAGGAATGTAGCTAGTTGAACTGAAGGGATCGTATATAATTTTGAGGTTTTTCATCTCAGTCCTGAAATAGTCTTACTTTCATTAATCTTAGTGATGATTTAGCTTCTGGTGACTTGGACTTGTTTCTGGTGACTTCTTTGATAATAGTGTGATAATAGAAAAAAGTTTCTTACCATTTTGATGCAATACAATGTCTTGTTGAGTCATGGAGCTGCCTGGTCCATTCTTCTTTTGTGACCTGCCAGGCCATATGCTACCAGTTCTAGCCAATCGAGACAACGTCATGGACGCCAGCAGACTCACAACCAACACCATCAAGCAGAAGCAAAAGTGATAATCTTACAAAGACAGATAAAAAGCAAAATATGATAAAGATCTAGAAATTGTTAGACAAATAACTTCATCAAAAACATCTTCAAAATAGTAAAGTGTGTTGGCATGTAATGTGTGTTCTAGGATTTCTACTCACAGATCAGAGGGCTACAGTGACCGCCCTCAGGCAGTTGTTTGGAAAGTATAAGGAGGAACATGGTGAAGCTGAACACCAACTTGATCTTGAAAGCATTGCGTTCACCATCCAGAGGTAGAGCAAAGCTCACCAGGTCGACCACCATGATGAGCGCAGTGGGCAGAACCAATGACACCATTGCATTAAAGGGGTTGAGGTGCAGACTGACCTGCACAAATACAGGTTTGATTTGATTAAGCCACTAATTTTACTGTCATCCAAATTCATAAACCATTTGTTATTAGAATATAACAGCCTGTTTACTTCAAGGTAGCTGCTGCTTCCTCCATGGAGTTTCACATCCAAAGTTTTCCATTCCCCGTCTTGACCTCCCACTGTATATATCTTCCCATATTGGAGCTTCAATCCACAAGCTGCACATTCAAATACATTATTGTCAGTGAATCTGAAAACTCAATAAAATTCAAAGCAAAATAATAGCATTGCAGCTGTACAGTATGTCATTTATTCAACAGACTGACAGTATTAGCCTGGGCTGTAAGTGTAAATGTAAAACTTTTGCAGTTCAAGTTTTCTGCTGCCAAAACTGAGGCTGCAATAAACACAGTGTCTATAAATAGCAACCATATCCCATTTTGGTCCAATGATACAAAAATGTAGTTTTTTAAAATACATTGGTTTGAGGTGGCAGGGTGGCTTAGTGGTTAGCATGTTCACGTCCTGGGTTCGAGTCTCCCGCTCACTGTGTGTGTGGACTTTGCATGTTCTCCCCGTGCTTGGTGGGTTTCCTCTGGGTGCTCCGGTTTCCTCCCACAGTCCAAAAACATGCTACTAGGCTGATTGGAGTCTCTAAATTGCCCGTAGTGTGTGATTGCATGAGTGAATAAGTGTGCGTGTGCCCTGCGATGGGTTGGCACTCCGTCCAGGGTGTATCCTGCCTTGATACCCGATGACACCTGAGATAGGCACAGGCTCCCCGTGACCCGAGGATAGATTGGATAAGCGGTACAGACAACGAAATGAAATGAAAAACATTGGTTTGGCCTACTAACATACTGTACAATTTTTTCTGTATGCTGCACAAGCTTGTTTTAAAAAAACATACTACACATATATTCATCGGCCACCTTTTATTTATTTATATATTTATTTTCAAAGGAAGTCCTGTAATCTTGGTCATCCATGCAATTATCCAATTAAATATCCAAATATGTGGCAGCAGCACAATATTTAAAATCATGCAAATACAGATCAAAAGCTTCATTTAATGTTCACATCAAGCGTTAAAATCTCTTTGACCATGGAATGATTTTTGAGCATTTCAGAAACTCTTTTAGAGGGTTTACACAAAATGGTGAAAAAACAAACAAACAAACATCCAGTGATCCAGTGGCAGTGGCGTGCAAAAGCAAACAGCCTTGTAAGAGGTCTGAGGTGAAAGGCCAGACTAGTTTGAGCTGACCATTCTTTACAACTATGGTAAGCAGAAAAGCATCTCAGAAGGCATACTGAACCTTAAGCTAGATGTTAGTCCATTTTGGGTTCTATGTCTGTCAGGGAAGAAACAGCAATCTGAGGCAACAGCTGGCACAGGATCACCGATCTGAAAAATCTCCTGGTCATTTCCTCCCACAGAACTGCCACATGCTGGATGTTACCATATGCATTGCTGCCACATGATTGGCTGATTAGATAATTGGCCGACTGTTTAGTTGTATAAATGTTCTTATAAACTGACAGTAAATGCACATCATAATAAATTAGGTATGCCATTGCATGCACAGTATAAACTCTGTAATCCATGTCATGCCTGATAACAACTAACATTATTATCAGGAATAATAAATCTGGTTTATTCTGCACTACATTTGGCTTTGACCCACATGGAGATAAAATACACCTACATGAAAGTCAACAATTCTGACTGGCCATTCTAGTACTATAGACTAGGCCATTCATGTTATACACAATGTGGACAAGGCACTGAAACCTTATTAGCTGCTAACAGTGTCATGCAATACAGGACACACCACTGGGATGAGGTTACAGTTTTAAAAAAAAAATTAAAAATTAAAAAACTGCTCCTTACAGCTTCGATTCCATCCGTTGATGGCCACTATGCATGTATCATCAACAAACGGAAAGGTGAAGAGGTTCATATCACACACCACAGTGATGTACATCTGTACGGCATACGTCACAGTGCCATCACGTGTCACTAATATGTCATTAGAAAGTGGTTGCACTGCTGTGTAAATGCTAGAAGCAAAAAAGCAGACAGTGAAGTTAGACATATGGGACGTAGCCTGGTTTTCTTTACAAGCTCCAACAAGCAGTTGGATATGAATGAACTCCATGTAAGGACTCCAACAACCTCAAGTCTCTATCTATCTATCTATCTATCTATCTATCTATCTATCTATCTATCTATCTATCTATCTATCTATCTATCTATCTATCTATCTATCTATCTATCTATCTAGAATCTAAAATATATCTCAGAAAGGTCATCCAATATTTCTCATTATAAGAATAAAGAAATGTAAGCATATTTCAATACTAATTCACTCAGTTTCAAGCATAACATTGGTATTTGTTCTACTGGCACATCATTTTGCTTTTTTTCTAGAACTAAATGCTTGGGGAGGAATTCTATGTCAAAAGAATAAGAAAATTTTATCTAGAAATAGAGTTAATTTGATTTGATTAAAACACTTCAACTACAGAGAAATATTTCATAATTTTGCCTACATTCAATATATATTTTTTATTTGCTAAGATCTAAGAGAATTTTATGCAGTGTATCTGTGTTCACAGATTTTTAACATAAATAGAATATTTAAATGTTTTAATATATAAAAAAATGATAAAAATTCTTATATAATATAAATTGTTTATATAATTAAAAAATGTATAAACAAGATTCTGTATCAACCAATTTTAAAAACTAAATTTTAAAAAACAATATATCAAAGTATTTAAAAGTTTTATCGTTGTTATATTATGAATTGCTGTGCTGATTTTGTAAACTGCCAGCTGAACATACACACATAGAAATAAAAACAAAGAGATCCAACTCACGCATTGTTCACTGTCAGATTAGGGAGCCAGATATAATTATATGGAAGTAAAACTTCAGTAAAATTGTATTGTGAATCTGTCCATGCAAGCTCTGGGTCTTTCCATTCCTGTTAAAATGAAGTTCTATTAAAGATCAGTGTGTTCTTTACAAATCAAGGGAGGTATAGATGTGCTTTAAATGTGAATGAACAGAAAGGGATTTACCATGAAGGCTTTTATGTGACTAGAGAATTCCAAAGTTTGTAAATTCTTGCGAAGACAAAAAAGAGTGTACAGCAAACAGTAGTTACATTCAGTAATTTTAAGTAAGAAAATCTGAATAAATTAAAAGAATAAAAAAAATACTTACAAAAGAGAGAGTCTCATATTGGATGGTTGTAAGGTTCACATTTATAAAACAATCTGGAGGCTGTGGAGCACTATAGAGTTCCTTATCAATAAAATCATTAGCCAGACATCGGCGTGACAAACACTGAGTTGCGGATGCTGTGTATGCTGACGCTGATGCAGACAATTGCAATCATTTTAGCATTATTTTCTGTCAATTCTGATAGAATAACATTATGTGCAAACACTGTTGTAAACTTATAATGTAAGCATACTTGTAAAGGAATATAAAAACGGTAAAATTGACTGCTTACCAATCATAAAATAAAGGACCAGGAGAGATTTCACAATCATCTCAATGGACACCATAGCCTTTAGTAATAGCAAAAAGTATTTACTACCATTAGACTAATTTATATATTATATTAGTCTATAATATATTACATTAGTCTATTATATATTATATTATATTTGCAGGGTACATACCAAATGATTGATAGATGATTTGAACAAGCTCTCTTAGCTCTTCAGAGTCTTTTTCCAGGAGACAAGAATTAGACAGCAGTTTAAAAGGTACCACGCCTGGCTCTTCCTTGTGTATGACGTGAGATGACCAGAACATATAACAAAAGCACCTGTAAACAAGGATATGCAATCATCCTAAACAATCCGTTTGTGTATTGTTTGGGAACCATATTATAGCAGATTATTTTCCTGTATTAAATGAATTAAAGGCCAGCGTTCAACAGAACAGCAAAGCAAATACACAAATGTATTGTCTAGAACTGACCATTATCTCTGTTGTAGATCTTGAGGCTAATGGCACTGAACAATATTATAGTATGTGAGTCATGTTGTAACAGCTGGGTGCTGATTACTCTACTTGGTTTACTTAGGTTATTAGATGGTTTCTCTGTGTCCCAATACTGACATGGATATGGGTGTTTTGGCAACTACGCCCACTTTTATAACCCAGTATACTTCTTTACCCGAACGCAGGACAAAAAGTTCAAATGGCAAATTGCCATGTAAATACAAGTTAGCAAAATAGTACACTAGGCGATCCCGGATTTAAACAAAACACAGTAAATAGCCTAATTTTATATTCAGTATTTTTGTATGGCCAGTACAATAGACCGTATGACTCATGTGTTTTCAAATGGACAAAACTGTAAAACAATTTAATTCATGTTGTACTGAAATATATTAGATGCTCTGTGCTAATGTACCAGACCATGCTATTTGTTAATTCTAATTAAAAAAAATTGAAAACAACTCAGAGTGTTAAGTCATTTAGTTAGCGTTACAGTACTTAAAATTAACATTTTAAATACTTAAGAATGAGGGATAACATAGTCATGAAGGAATAGCCATATTAAACTGACCAATAGCAAGATATATTCAAATATTTTATTTAGCATTCATGCAATGCAATGCAATTCCAATGCAAATAATGTAATGTTGTAATGCAGTAACAGTTTTTGACATGAAATACATTTCCTTCTGTAAGTATTGGAACAGCAATGCCAATTATTTTGGTTTTGCTATACACTGAAGAAATATGAGTTCAACATCCAATGTTCAGCTTTCATTTCCTGATATTTACATCTGCCTGGAAAAGCATCAAGATTAGATGAATGTCGCAGTTTTATGCAGTTATTTTAAGCAAGGGATATACAATCAAATATTCACTGATGTTTACTTTAATATCAATCCTATACCTTTGGTCAGCTAAACTTGAATGGTCTGCCACTAAATGTGTCTTGTTCTAATTTGTTGAACATATCTAGATGTAAGTATTAGAAAATGAAAACTGTAAACTGGTTTCAATTTTGTCTCATATTTATCTTTCAGTGTCAAACCCAAATGTCTTCAATGTATAGCAAAAACAAAAATAATTGGTTCCAAACAAATAATAATAATAATAATAATAATAATAATAATAATAATAATAATAATAATAATAATAAAACAAGTAATAATTTGTTCCAATATTTTCAGAGGGGCCTGCTTCATAAGTACCATGTGTTTTTCAATTCAGCATTTATTTTGTATTTAAAACTGAATTATTACTCTACTAAAATATTTTCTGTTTTTGTGCTAAACTTGCAAAAACACCAGTTCTTTTTGTTTGTTTGTGTAGCATGAAATTCATACATTTAATATTATGTCAAAGCTATTTTTGGCCAGGTATTTCCTAAAAACACAATAACTTCAACTCTGACACCCATAAGCTTTGAGGTGACTAAACTCATCATGTTGACCTTTTCATAACCTTGACCAAGACCTGTCAAACATCTCCATATAGTTCTCCTTTAGGGTACACCAGTACTATTTTTATTTATGTTTTTGTAACAAGTATAAAACTTTAATAATGTGCTGGAGGACATTTGCATTACTTTGAGCAATTTGACCCATTTTAGATCTTTCTTGAAGGGGAAGAGCTGAGACTGAGACCCACAACTGGCAGCAATTATTTATTAGTCTTTAATATATACATCAGTTTTAAGGTTGTGAGCATTTAGCAAAGAAATTTTATATATACACATATGGTAATATCCATGTTATACAGTATTTCCTTGAATATGTGTAAGGTTTAGCTTTACATATTCATTGACACATTTAAGTTACTTTACTTACTACTAGAAGATACAAGAAACAGCATGGTTAGTTATACATTTAGCATGAATGAATTATGTGTATATGGTAATATCAATAAAAAGGCTAGTAGCTAGTTGACTTGCTTCAACAAAGACTACAGCTCTATATTCAGGCACTTAGAAACCAAAGAAACTGAAAAGTCTCTATTAGGACATGTTAATGTTGCTTTAAACATGAATTTAAATTCATTAGAGATCAAGATTGAAAGTCATACTTCCTAACTTCCCCAAATCCTTGTTCTGTTATTTATTGTTTGTAACTCTTTATGAATTCATTCATTAGATATATTAAATCCAAAAATCCAGATTGTTAATTTTACAAAATTCTGTTCGAGTGATAGCAATTATACAAATGCCATAAAGAATGTCAAGGCAAAGGTAGCCCCAGAAGCAAGCTCTGTCAAACTGACTTGCATATTCTTGTCTCTTCTTTGCCTCTTTATTTGTCCTCTCTATGTTCTCCACGAAATTCAAAATTTTCTGGATTGAAGCATCCTTGGCAGTCACATCATCTGAAATTGTAGACACGCCATTCAGGTTTATATCTGAAAAAAAAGTAAGAGTTTTTGAAAAAATAAAGAAAGCAGAGTTCCTGAGGAACTTTAAACTGTGAGATTTCCGTGCATATGTAGCATAAGACATTTCAGCTCTTCATATCCTTTGACACATTAAGCTGCATTGGTTTCCTTTCTCCAGCTCAAATAATATAAAAATAAGTATGTGTGTCCTTTGATAGTATATATAGATGCTATATAAAAGTCTATTGAGGTAATTATGAAATTACAATTTTAGGTGAAATCTACACACTACATTATTAAATGGATTAGCTCTGGATTTTGGACACATACACTACCAGTCAAAAGTTTGGACACATCTTCTTTCTACATTGTAAAATAATGCTGAAGGCGGCCGAAATACACAATAATCTCGATATTGAGGTATGTCTGCTACTGATGCTCTGTAAAGCCTTCATAACGGCTCTAATCTGAGGTGCTGTTAATTGGTGATTTCTGAGGCTGGTAACTCTAAATGAACTTCTCCTCTGCAGCAGAGGTAAGTTTTGGTCTTGCTTTACTGGGATGGTCTTCATGTGAGCCAGTTTCATCATGGTGCTTGATGGGTTTTGCAAATGCACTTGACAATACTGTTCTTGCAAGAACTATTCCAGAACACCTGACCTTCGTGTCTTAAAATAACAACTGATTGTTTTTTGTTGTCATTACATATGGATTACTGAAGTCCATGTGTGTTATTTCATAGTTTTGAAATCTCCAGTATTGTTCTAGAATGTAGAAAATAAATCCCTAAACAAAAAACATTGAATTAAAAGGTGTGTTCAAACTTTTGACTGGTAGTGTATGTATGACCATAGGTTTGTGATTACATGAGTAATATGTGATCTTATGAATCAAACATTTCAATATGACCTGAAATTGCAAAAGTGAACTCGGGTAAACAGATGTGCTATCTTGTGAGCAAACGTAAAGTAATGTAAAAGTAGTTTTTAAAGAAAATAATTTATAAAGGAACCACATGCCCTACATATGCAACTAAATGAATCGTGTATAAAACAAAAAACATACTGTATGTGGAAATTAACACACATGCACTACATGTGTAAAGTCCACTACAGGACCCGGTACATGTTTTGCAGGTTGTAACTATTTGCTCTGCATTCATACCCTACCCTTTTTTATCTCATCTTTGCCGCATAATTCCTGTTTTTTTGAGCGCCAGCAGGGCAAGATGGTGCCACTTTCCGCAAATCTTGAGAACACCATGGATGCCAGCAAGCTCAAACCCAAAATGATCAAGCAGAAACAAAAGTGATAGCCTGGTGAATACAAATCATATATTTAATTTGGCACATTTTTCATAATTAGAGACATTTCCTATTTTTCTTATATTACGTTTTATATACAGTCTATTCAGAAAGTATTCTGATCGTTTTACTTCTAGCACAATATATTGTGTTGTGTATTTGATTTTCTGTATATACTGGCCATTTTACTCATCAGTCTACAATTGATCACCCATAATGACAAAGTAAAAACATGTTTTAGAGATTTTTAAAAATTCATCTACTCAAAAATCAAAAATCTACTCCAAAAAGCGTTCAGACACTTTATTGAATACTTTGTAGAAGCCTCTTTGGCAGCAATAATAGCCAGAAGTCATCTTGACTAGGAATCTTCAAGCTTTGCTTAACTGGATTTGGGCAGTTTATCCTATTTTTCATGACAGGTGCTCTCAAGCTCCATCAGCTGGTGATGGTGGGTGGTAAACATCTGTTAATTGCCACCTTCACAGATGTTTCCTGGGTTTTAATTCTGCCTCACTTCAAAGAAGTTCCTCTATTTGGTTGCATATATCCATCCCTTAATTTTTATCTGTTTCCCTATGCCTTCCACTGAGAACTACCCCAAAAGCATGATGCTACCACCACCATGATTCACCCTAAGGATGAGGAAGCTGTTATATGCCTTTTACACAAGCATAAATGGCATTCTACCATTAAGTCATTCATTACTGATGTATAAAGTGCTGCTGAGATGGTTGCCCCTTCAACAGTTTCTCCCATCTCCTCAGAGAATATCTGGAGATTCTTTTCCTCAGTAAAGGCCTTTCTTTACTGGATGCCCAATTCAGCCAGATGGGCGAAGGTTCAAAGTTGTTCCGAAGCTTCTTCCATTTAACAGTTGTGACCTTGATCTTGGGAACACTCAAATACTTAGAAATAGTTTTATATCCTTGTCATGATCTATGCCTTGCCACAGTTTGATTGCATAAATCCATAGACAGCTCCTTGGACTTCTTGGCTTGATTTTTGTCTTGAGGATGCAGTGTATATTGTGGATCCTTATAGACCCTTTCCAGACTAGGTCCAATCAATTCAAATTGCATTAGATGAACTCCAAATGAATTTTAGACCTGTTTCAAGAAAACGTAAAGGAAACCAGATATACCTGGACACATTTTGGAGTGCCACAGCAAAGGCTGAATAGTTTTGTGAATAAGAGATTTCAGTTTTTGATTTTTTATTCATTTTTGAAAGTCTCTAAAAAAACATTTTCATTTAGTTTATGGTTGATTAAGTGTAAGACTGATGGATGAAAATGGCAGTGATGTATAATATTTTCTGAATCCACTGTATTACATTCACTAGTCCAAAAATCAATGCTATTGATACGATGGATGATTGGTGGTCAGGATGCTACTCACGGATCAGGGGACTGCAAAGCCCAGTGTCAGGCAGATGTTCAGTTAGAAGGAGCAAGGACATGGTAAAGCTGAGCACCAGAGTGATTTTAAAAGAGCTGCGCTTTCCACCCTCCAGGGGCAGAGCAAAACTCCCCAGATCAGCTAACATGATGAGCACACTGGGGAGAATGAGCGTCACTATTGTGTTGAATGGATTGGTGGACATCGTGACCTGAGATGATGGAGGGAAGAGTCATTAGGAAGCTTTCTAAAAAGTCAGGATAGAACGACATCTAATTACTTGACTACAGGAATACTGAAATGCAGCCCATTTTGGTATTGAAATATATAGTATGACCATTTACAACATCACAGTTTAGTCAGTTCTTTAAAAAAAAAAAAAAAAGAAAACAATACCAAAGATTTTTAAAAAAAAACAAAAGCCAGAATCTGGCCCTTTTTTACCTTTTAAAGAACTGACTAATCTATTCTAAGCATAGAAGTATAGAATATTACAAAGATATGTTCATAAACTTTTCTTTGAAATCATTGCAATAAAACTATTTAAACTATTTAATTACATAGAGATAGTTGCGGTCCTGGTTTTGCTTGTCCTGGTTTAGCACCACTGATTCAGTCATCCATTCACCTCGACTCGCTCCCACTGAAGATACGGACCCATATATAAAACGTAAGCCACAACCTAATACGATACATGCCAACACAAATGTTAAATTCAATTAGTAACACATAATTTTAATAAAACTAATAAAACACCCCATCAAACTATTGTACATTTTAAATACTCCTTATATGAAACAATGTCTTTTTTTTAAAAGTGTTATTTTATCATGAATAAAATCAAATTGTTCTTTAACATACTGTTTTCTTTCCATCCATTAAGCGCTACTGGGCATGCATCTTCTACGAAAGGGTAGTTAAAAAGGTTGATTCCGCAAACCACGGTAATGTACATTTGGATAGCATGTTGCACGGTGCCGTCACGTTTCACCAGGATATCAGTAGAGACAGGTTTCACTTCTGTTTTGACTCTACAGTCACAGGAAGAGAGGTTAAAAACACATGATAAATATATGACAAAATAATACAATGATTTCAAAGGGACAAATTAAACGAATTAAGAAAACCTCACAGCATTTAATCTTCTGTTTTTATGTAACTTACATAAGTACATACATCATTTGCTTAGCCACTATTAATGCCTTACTGCAATATTATTTAATATTTCATTTAATATGAATAGACTTTTATTCATATTAAATTAAATATTAAATAGATTAATATTCTATTCAATAAAATATAAAAACATTTTTTTTTTCATGAATACGTGTACAATTATCTATATTTTAATGTAGAATATTTATCCAAAAAAAAACACTTTTTTATATATTTTTTCTTAAATATTATTTCTATATTATAACTAAACAAAGACAGTACAAAGACAAAAAGACAGCTTTAATCAAAACTCCCAAGGAGGGACGGTTAACTTACGAGTTATCTACAGTTAGATCAGGAGTCCAGATTGTGTCAACTGGCAGCATAATTTCTGAAAAATTGTACGCTGTATCAGTCCATGCAAGGTCTGGGTCATTCCATTCCTATTAAAGCCAGAAAAAATGCATTCTGTCCAATCATTAGTCATTTATCATCATGGGATCAGATTTGCATTATGAGGAACAGAGTCCTTACCATGTCAATTCTAATGCGACTTGAGAATCGCAAGGCTTTAGTATCCTGAGTTAAACAAAAGCCAAAATGCTTTATTAATTTGATCATTTCAGTACAGTTTTGCTTCCTATGTATACGGGTTAATCATCAATACTGTTAACAAGGAGCTGAAAATAACTGTGTTAATTGAAGCAGGTGGATACTTAACCACAGACAGGGTCTCATATTGAATGGATGTGAGATTGACTGTAACAGCACATTCCAGAGGCATCGGAGGACTGAAAAGCTCCAGTGCAACCAGCTTGCTAGCCAGGCATCGACGTGTGATACAAGTTGCCAAAGATCCAACCATTAAGTTGGAGCACACTAAGAGAAAAGTAAAGGCAATGTTTGTGTCATGTAGAAACGTTGAAAGCTTTTAAAATTTTAATATTTTTTTTAACATTTCTTGTAGCACAATATCTATCTGAATTACAGTTTTAATTGGTCATCTTAATTGTCATCAAGTTCATATTGCCTTAGCCACTCTTTAATTGATCTCTGCATCCAAACATCAATTTCTTACCCAGTAAATAATAAACGATGCTGAAACACTTCAGGATCCTCTTGGCTGACACCATGTTTTACTGTTCTACAAACATATCACAAAGAACTCATGTTCCTAGAATGGTTTCTGTCTGACTCAATTTGCTTTTATTTCCATCAGCACATAAAAATCCAAAAAAAGAGTTAAAATCTACCTTAACACTCCTGCTTGGTTCCAGTTCTTCTCAGTGCTATGAGGAGGGGAATGTCAAGTGGCTTTTAGTTAGCACCACTATTCACTTCAATTAACTGCTTACATGATGTACGCTGGACAAAATACACAGCTCATATTTAAAGCCTCTATGCTGTAAACATGAACCAAATTGTGTATTCTGGCTTTCTCACCTATTGCTGTTTAATCCACACAAGCATTCATGTGATGTTTGAACACATGAGCGTATAATAGCACGTAATTAATTACCTCTGTTCGCATCCCTGCCTAGCTGGAGTTCAATAGAAAGCACAAAAGCAGATGAATCTGATCTCACAAAATAGTCTTTGGGTTCATTAAAGAGTACAATAGAACAAAGCCCATAGTTTGCTTGTTAGATGATGATTCACTGAAAATGGGAAATTAGATTTAAAGTGACATATATGGAAGTTCTGGATTCATTTTAAGAAATAAATCGGTAAAGCAGATTATTTAAAAGATCCAGTCAGAGCCTTAGCAATCCCAGAACTAGAACCATTCTTATGTACAAGTGAAATATGTCACATCTGGTCGCAGTGGTTTGATTGTATAATTGGCTATAATTTATAGATTGATGTAATGAACCAGACTCAATTAAATACTAAGGATTCATGTGCAAAGGGTTTATTATATAAAATCCAAACACCAAGCAACATCTTGAATCTAAATAAATGTAGATCATAAATATGTAGTGCAAGAGAAAGAAGCATAAATAGACAAATATGAGGCAGATGTCCAGAGTCAGTAAGCAAAGTGAGGGTTGAAATACAGAATCATAATAAGTATCAAGTAGGAGTGGTATATTTTGGAGTGTTACAATTAAAATTCATTCATTCTTTCATTCGTTCTTTATAATCGATCTAATAAACAACCAACAACCTGCTACTAATAGTATTAGCCATTGCCATATGTGAAATCTTGTTTCATTTTAGAATTTATGACATTGTTTTAATGTTTACTGTATGAGCAATATCTAGGAATGAATGTAGAATTGTGTAATTATTGTATAATTATGCAAATGCTAGCAAATCAGTCATAAAAAGTCAGATGGTGTAAATTCTGGTAGTTCATATTGGCTGCTAGATTATTCAGATAACTATGTGAATGTCATACTGCTACTACTATAAAATTAAGTGTGGAATAAGGAAGGGATAAGGCTCGATAAAGACATATATACTGTAAGGGTGGATAAGAAAAAATGGCATAAATGTAATGTAAGCACATGTATGTCAGCTGTCTTTTCCCCTCTCTAATAAGGAGGCAGGTTTTCTGATCTGTGAAAAATCATATATTAAGCAGGACCTATTAGAATCTGCCCAATATGCATGTACTGAATGTGAAATGTCATGCCAAAAAAAATTATGAGCCAAGAGAACAAGTTTGCTCCAGAGAACATGGCTTATTTGTTATGGATTGTACTATTATTATTTTCTCAGATAGATTATACTGAAAGGAAACACAGACGGTTGCCTTGGTTACGAATTAACTCCTCTACTTTAGATCTATTTGTACATATACACAGAGAATGCATATAATAGATAATAGTTCACAAGACAGAAAACTACAATGAATTACTGTTACCAGAAATTCAAGTTGTCAACATTGCAAGAATCTGTTGTCGTAAAAGCTATCACACAGATACTATAAATGACATCAAGGCTCACATATGCCCAAAAACTGATTTTGTCCAACTTGGCTGCCAGCATTTGCTTTTTCTTTATCTCGCCTTCCTTTTTATCCATCTTCTCCACAAAATTCACAATCTTCCTAAGAGACTGCGCATCTGCAATCATGTCAAGAAACTGCGTTCCTGTTTGATCTATTCGAGAGAGAGAGAAGGGGGGGGGATTATTGTGAAATATAGTGTGCCAAAGCATAAGCAGTCAAAATTTCAGTGTGAAGTTTGAATTAATTTTCAGTTTAGGATCAGGAAAATACTGCACCTGCACAGAAATGGAGCTAAAAATCTCATTAGTTGTAGTTATTTTGAGAATATGAGAATTATTTCATAATTCCACTTAATTTTGTGACATTTATGAAAATGACTTATGGAGCACTGGGGTCATTAAAATGAAATTTATATGCTGAATGAGCTGAAATTTTTAATGCTGTGGGTCAATTAAGTTTGGCTTTGTACTTTATGGCTTAAAAAGTAACAACAGAATATAAGCATTTTGTAAAAATATTTGTGTTGAACCTGCCTGGTTTACTCAGCTTTGGAAGTTTGGAACACAGAATGTTGCCCTCCGTTGCAACCTTTGTGAACACCATGGATATCAGCATACTCATCACCAGAACAAACATGCAGAAGCAGAAGTGATAACCTGGCAAATAGAAAATAGAATTAAATATTTATTTGTTTACACTTATCACTTAATGCACAATTACACCAATCAGCCATAACATTATGTCCACCTGCCTAATATTGTGTTGGTCCCCCTTTTGCTGCTGAGACAGCCCTAACCTGTCAAGGCATGGACTCCACTAGATCCCTGAAGGTGTGCTGTGGTGTCTGACACCAAGATGTTAGCAGCAGATCCTTTAAGTCCTGTAAGTTGCCAGGTGGGGCCCTCCATACTTACAGGACTTAAAGGACTTACAGGACTTAAAGGACATTTATGAAAGATACTGAGCACTACAGACCGGGAACACCCCACAAGAGCTGCAGTTTTGGAGATGCTCAGCCATCTAACCATCACAATTTGGCCCTTCGTCAAACTCCCTCAAATCCTTACGCTTGCCCATTTTTCCTGCTTCTAACACATCAACTTTGAGGACAAAATGTTCACTTGCTGCCTAATATATCCCACCCACTAACAGGAGCCATGATGAGGAGATCATCAGTCTTATTCACTTCACCTGTCAGTGCTCATAATGTTACGCCTGATTGGTGTATGTATTTGTGCATGTTTGTGCATTCAATTTTGTAATACTGGTTGATTGTATTCACTGTCATTTTCAGAAATAATAAAATAACATCATCAAAGGTGTTGATGTTATATAGCCATGAATACATCATTTCAGTGCTGTTGTACTAATCTTAGTATAATCTTATGACGAGAGTCATACTCACGTATCAGAGGGCTGCATGTTCCAGTGTTAGGAAGGTAGTCAGTGAGAATGAGAAGGAACATGGTGAAGCTGAGCACCAGTGTGATTTTGAAGGAGCTGCGTTTTCCCCCGTCCAGTGGCAAGGCAAAACTCACCAGATCAGCGATCATGATTAGCGCACTGGGCAGGATCAGTGACACCATTGCTTTAAAAGGGTTGCTGGATATAGTGACCTTTTTCAAGTTTGATTAAGAAAAAAAGGCAAAAATAGAAAGCTTGGCATTAAATGTCTTTTTGTATTATAGGTCAGGGTAAAGAATTGGTGTTTCCTTAACATGTGATCACTAGGTAATGTTAATTATCATGAGTTTCAGCATGGTGAAATTTATTGCTACATGAACCCTTTTTACCAGTACACTGGTGTAACATTATGCTAACAGAATGTAAATCGACTTATCTGACATTTTCAATCAGTTTAAACAAATAAATAATTTTAATGTCGCAAGTCTTATAAAGTTAGTCAGGACACTGTATTTCAGTGAGACGTATTACCTCTGTTGAGACATTACAGAGTTTTAGTGGTTGAAGATAACAGCTTCAAACTTTAGATTCTTTAGAGCAGAAATGGGTTTGATGTCATTCAATATATCACTGAAGATATAAACAACAAACTACAAATTCTTAAAACCCTGAGTGTCTACTTTCATATGAGACATTAACCACCACTGTGGTGTGACATGTCAAAGAAATTCAGTGCTGAAAATTGACACCCCAGAACAGGCATAAATACCTCTGGTAAAAAGAGTTAACTTACATATACATACATATATGTCTTTTGTTAAGTTTATACATAAAAACTTTCTTTTAGTGATAGACTATGTGCTATTTGTTGAAGACTGTCAGAATAAATAAATGATTTACATAGATATAGTTGTGGTTCTTTGTCTTGGTGTCATTTTGGAGGTTCACTGACACAGTGCTCCATTCAGTTCCACCACCTCCCTGTATAGATACTGAGCCGTACTGGATCTGCAGCGCACAAGCTGAACACACAAATACGATCACATTAAAGTATTAAAAACTGACTCACTTTTGTAATTCATTAAAAAATGATAACACAATAGAGATCAGTTTCCAGTTTGTCTGTACATGTTTATGGACATTAGACTACATTATATTCAATGCAAATTTGTGTAAATTTGTACACATATTTTGTTGTTGTAAGTGTAACACAGTAAACACAACCTCTGCTGCGAAGTGTTAAGAAATGGCATTTTTCTGCAAATGTTTATGATACTGTATGAAAATAGTAATTACTGGCATGTGCAAAACACCCTTCCTGCTGTAAAGACTCAGAAATCAATAAAGAACTCTTTAGGCCTTAAGTGATTCTTTAGGACTTCACTTCATAATTTCACTTTAGGAATTGTCAATAAAGCATAATAACTTTTCTGACTCTTCAAACCTTGTCCTAACACTCAACAGCTAAGGGTTCCCCTAGGCAGCAGTGTCAGGAATCTTACTCTTGTGTCCCAAATTCATGTTTTGTCTCCATCCATTTTGCATCAACGGATTGTATGTCAAGCCTTGGGTTTCTCTATTCTTTGCAAAGCATTGTTCAGCGTTATCCCACATGTCTTTAGTGAGCTGTTTGTTTTATTCTGGTTCCGATCTCGTTCCTGTGTTTTGACTGCTGTTTGCTAATCGCCTGACCTATGCCTGTGTGCCATTCCCGAGTTTGATTCAGGTTTGGATTTGTCTGCCTGCTGAGTAAATAAAATGCTTTTCACTGCAATTGCATCCATTCCAAGCTCCCTTTACATGACAAGCTGACTGAAGATCAGAAAATGGATCTAATTGATGTCTGTATGCTTGACTGAAAAACAAAGCCAAATGTCCGAATGAGAGCAAGGACATGCGGTTTAGCTGATACAGCAGATGGTGGTACACAGTTCTAATCAGCAGTGGTGCTTGCACAAACATGATCTGCACGGAAGACTCATCACTAACCTAACCTAAGCCAGATGCATTTTGGAAACAAGTGATGCAGACTGAAGAATTAACAATTCACAACAGTGACCAGACATGTTTGGATGACAAAGGGAGCAGCTTTTGATGAAAAGTACATCTCACCAACTTTTATGTAAAGGGGTGGATGTGACAGCAGATCATAATCGGTCTTAATCTGTGGGTGGTGCTTAATCATGGCCCAAGAGTAACTGGAACTAGAAATGTTCAGGAAGGGGGAGGGATTGAAAATTCATTAAAAAGAAAACCAGAAAATAGAAGGCTATAAAATGTGTTTGCAAGCTGCAATATTTGCCTAAGGGGGTGTTACCAAATACTGGTTTAGAAGGGTTTCAAAACTTTTGCATATGCAAAAAATGTTTTTAAATAGGTGAAATTAAAAAAATTTATTTTTACTATCAACAAACATTTTAATATCAACACAATTTGTAATTTGGTGAAAGGTGCCCAGGGAAAGATCTGTGTAAGGCCTGGGGCACAGTCTGCTTTAGAATTAATCCCAAAGGTGATCAGGGCTCTGGGCAGAACACTCGAGATCTCCCACACCACATTTGGCAAACCATGTCTTCAGCTTACTTTGTACACATGAGCACTGTCATGCTGGAACAGGCTTGGGCCCTTTAGTTCCAGTGAAGGAAAATCTTAATGCTACAGCATCCAAATACATCCTATAATTTTTTCAAGTTTTTCCAATAGTATAACAACAGTTTGGAGAAGACCCCCATATGGGTGTGATGGTCAAATTTCCACAAAATGTGCAAGTACAAAATATGAAGCTTCCAGGACAAAGGCAATGTTCATTGGGGTGATTTGAATAGAAGGTGCACAGTTTTTTGTCTAGTGTCATTTCCTCTTGTAGTCTGACCTAAAGCTCCAAAAGAGTTCTACTATATTTCTGTACATTAACAAATAACATGCTGTAAACTCTGTGATGCGTTTCTGCTCATGACAGTTGTTAACAGTTATATTAACCTGCCACCAGCAACCACACCATGGTCACAGGTCACAGTCTCTCAGATCACATACATTTTGTCCCCAGCCTAATGTATGATGTGAACATTAACTCAACGCATGAACTCTTTCTGCATGATTTTATGCTCTGCACTGCTGCCATAATGTCTGATCATTCAGTGTGAATTGCAATCTTGCAAATCTTACAGCTTTGGTTCCATCCGTTGATGGCCACAGGACAAGAGCCCTCAGAAAAGGGATAGGTGAGGAGGTTGATTCTGCACAGAACCGTGGTGTACATGGCAATGACGTAGTTCACAGTGCCATCTCTTTTCACCACTACATCATTAGTAGCAGGTTTTATGTTCAAATATATACTGGAACAAACAGGGAGAAAGAGATTGCCCGGTATCACTTGGGGCATAGTAAACTTTAACATTTCACACAACACTGATTAATTAACAAGACAACAACTTACATTATATCGTAAAACATTTACTGTGTGTTAGAAGTAAATAATTACAAATTTACTTTTGAATTCATCTTTGATGTATTAGCGTTGCAACAACCTATACCTGTAAACAGATAAGTGGCAGCTTATGGATAAGGTGGATAAGGTACTAGTGCTCTAAAGGTTAGGGTCAGATCCCAGCTTCTTTGGATAAAAGCATGTGCCAAATAAATTTAATGAAACTGTAAACAAATATATAAGCTATAAAAATAATGATCAATTCTGACTTACGCATTCTCCACAATGAGATCAGGAGTCCATATTTTCTTCACAGGCAACATGATTTCGTTAAATGTGTAATTTGTATCTGACCATTTAAGGTCTGGGTCAGTCCACTCCTAATATAAAAGACAACAATACTGAATTTATTCCTCTTGACTACAAATGGTCACACACATAATAAATAACAAGCCAAGTTTAGTTTCTTGTACCTGTATCTGGGGAAGGTTGTGTAACAGTGTAACCTTTAACAGTACTGATTTAAAATGCTACAGCGGTACAAGAGAGATATATGGCACACAGACAGGAAACTAATCTACAAGGTAGATCTCTTCAGTCATAACTATAGTTATAACATATGAATTGAATCCTTTTTGCTATCCTTGTTATTACACCAGGGAAAGGATTACTCTGGCAGTAACATGTTTAAGTTCAAAAGCTGGTGAGTGGCACCACATGTGTCATCTAGTGGTTAGTCTATGAACCTGCAGTCGGACTCCATAGCAGATTTTGGCCAAAGACTGCCCATGAGGGCATCTGACTGATGCTGATGTCCCTTCAAAAACAAGCCGATGTGCAACCATAAATGGCTCATTTAAGAAACTCGTACAAATTAATGAGTCTACACTGTGAGTTTCACATAATTTGGAAAATCGAGTGTTTAGCTGATCCTCTTAAGCGTTCATTGTCACAGTTGTAAACATGGCGGCTTTCTTCTGTCATGAGAGAAGCAAAGCATTGTGACAGATTTGTTTCTATGTGGACCGTTAAGAACACGGCACATGCGTCTCCCAGAACTCCTGTATAGTTAAACCAAGCAGATGACAACTTCAAACTCTTGAAGTGTTTGAAATTTTTTGTGCCATATATATCAGAATTGTACCAAAGGGTTTGTGAGCATTACATCTGAGGCTGAGACTAATAGACCTCATTGCTGTTCTTGATGGTTTTCACGAGTCCATCTGACCATGCTAATAGTGTACCATGGGCAAAGACGAAAGCTGACAAATCTGTCTGTCCAACATTAGCTAAATTAAAAGGTGGAAATCCACCCATCAGCATGTTATTAGGAGGAAACCAGAGAACAGAGCATCTGAAAATCTGCAATAACAATTAAACCAAGCTCAGAACTAAACCAGGGACCCTGAAGCTGTGAGATGGCAAAGCTACCTATTGTGTCATTTAGAAAAAAAATAAAATTGTGTTGTGTTTAATTTTATTAATTTTTTTAAATATTGAATTTTTTGTATTGGTTGCTCTATTTTTGTAGTGCCACAAATTCATTCAAAACATTCATTTAGATGTTTAGCACAGGCATCATCCTAAAACAGAGAATTAGATGTTGATAGTTTACGACTCTTCACTCTTAAAACTCATACTGAACTGAAACCCCTTTCTTTCCATTGCATGCAGCTCTCACTTTTAACTGCACTCAAATGGACAAATGGTCAAATTGAATACTGAGCATTTGAAAACACAACTTCGAGCAGAACGTTAAAGATAAAAAACTGTACTCACCATAGTAATTTTGATGCGGCTAGAGAACTGCAAAGTTTTGGTATTCTTCAAACAAAAGGAAGGGGGAAAATATAATTTTTTGAGAATTTTTCTCATATCTGTGTAGTCTAGTCTATGTAGTACTTAAAGCAAAAACAATCGGTTACACTGTGTATGAAATAAACAGAAAGTTTTTTAACTTACAACAGACAGTGTCTTGTACTGGATGGAGGTGAGGTTCACATTAATAACACACCCCAGAGACTGTGGTGCACTGTAGAGGTTTTTGTTAATGAGCTCGTTAGCCAGGCATCGACGTGACAGACAAGCAGTTACAGGTCCAAGGAAGACTAAGTGACAAATAAATTATAAATAATAATAATAATAATAAAAACAATATTCTAAATGCTTCCAATAGGTGAATAAACAGAAGCTTACACATCAGCAAAATCCAAAGTTCTTACCAAAAAGGAATGATGCAGTAATGAAGGACTTCAGGATTATCTGTGTAGGTGACATACTCGCCTTTGATTCAAACACCAAACAAACATTCACTACTGTTGAGAAGGAGAAAGCAAATCTCAGCTCAAGTGCACAAATAAGAAAATTAAATCAAACCCCAAAACTCCATCATTTCAGGGCTAAGTGTAAAAGACCCACTTCTTCTGTAGTGCTCTTCCAGCTGATCTCCACCTTTATAGCAAACAAAAATGAGATACTACTACCTACTTTGACGTATCAGTTCTTGAAATATTACGAGCAACAGAAAACAATGCTATCGGAAGAGATTCTATAGTTCACTAGAAACATAATGTTCCCATAAAAGCCTTGTAACATGATCAGTTCTGTTGAGAGATTCAAGCCAGATGATCTGAGGCCCATTTATCTGCTACAGAGTTGTATAGATTGGACCTGTTTACATAACCATACAATGAACAGTATTTCTGTTCAGTACAAATCTACATTTGAATTCTCTAAGTGGGTTTGTGAGTCTAGATAGGACTGCTAATGGATGGGTAAATAAAGTCAAGTCCATAAGTATTTGGACACCGACATTATTTTTTGTCATTTTGTGTCTGTACACCACCAGAATGGAGTTGAAATGAAGCTAGCAAGATGACATCTATCAAGATTGTAGACTTTCGGCTTTAATTCAAAGGGTTTAGCATAGCAAAGTATTGCATTAACCATTTAGAAATTACATTTTTACATAATCACTCCATTTACACAAGCTCAAATGTAATCGGACAACTAACATGATTCAATATATATTATTTATTTTTAGTAATTGGATGTAAATCCTTTGCCTGAACTATGGTACCTTAGCCTTTACTGCTTTCTTCAGTTGCTGTTTGTTTGTGGGTCTTTCTGCCTTCAGTTTGGTCTTCAGTAAGTGAAAATTTGGTTGAGGTCAGATGACCATTGAACATGAACACTCCTCTTTTTTTTTTGCTTTAAGAATGTTTTGGGTTGTTTTCACTGTATCTTGTGAAGCACTATCCTATTGGTTTTGCAGCATTTGAGTGGAAAGTGTAGCTCTACACACTTCAGAATTGAAATTCAAATATTTCTATCAGTAATCACATCATTAATAATCAGCAGTGAGCCAGTTCTACTGACAGCCATACATGCTCATAATATAACAAGTGGGGGTTCACACAGTTAAGGCTCTGGGTCACTCATCAGAAGGTTGGGGGTTTGAGCCCCAGTACTGCCAAGCTACTGCTGTTGGGTCCTTGAGCAAGGCCCTTAACCCTCCCTGCTCCAAGGGCACCATATCATGTCTGACCCCAGCTTCCTGATAAGCTGGGATATGTGAAAACCTGTAGGGATGTGGTGGCTCAGTGGTGAAGGCACTGAGTCAGTGATCAGAAGGTTGGGGTTCAAGCCTCCAAACCACCAAGCTATCATTGTCAGGCCCTTGAGCAAGGCCCTTAACCCCACCTGCTCCAGGGGTGCCATATGATGGCTTAACCCTGTGTCCTGACCCCAAACTCCAAGGATGGGATATGCGAAGAAAGAATTTCACTGTGCTCTAATGTATATATGACAAATAAAGGCTATTTCTATTTTCTATTTCCACCATGATTGACAGATGATGTGGTATGCTTTGGATCATAAGCCGTTCCTTTTCTTCTCCATACACTTCTCTTCCCATCATTCTGGTACAAGTCATCTGTCCAAACAATCTTATTCCAGAACTAGGCAGACTTTTTATGTAGAACTTTTTTTCTTGCAATCTTACCTGGACTTTCTGTTCCTGAGTGCTCCCAGTGTTTACATCTCGAGTTAAACCCTCTGTATATATATTCACAAAGGAATCTCTTGATTATAGATTTTAACAATGATATGTCTACCTCCTCAAGAGGGTTTCTGACTTGGCTAGATGTTTGGGAAGTGTTTTTTCTTCCTATTGCTATCTCACAAATTGTCCAGATTTTAAGAAAACTGTAAACCTAAGAGACTATTAGACCGTATAGAGTTGTCATGTTCCAGAGTCATTCCACTATTTTGGTGCTAGTATATGGAAAAGTCTTGATGTCTGATTTTTGTTTGACTTAGAATATTGGTCTAACATAGTGCCCTGTTGGGGGTAAGTACATTAAATGTTGTGTAATTGAATAACCAATGGGCCGATAAAGGGAAAGAACCCAAAGGCTTTATTAAATAAAAAAGATAAAATATGCCTGAAATTAATACCGTAAAAAATTGAAAACTTGTATTAACATGGGTTAACTGTTGCAAAGAAATTAAACAAAAAAACTAGAAAAACAAAAAATGCAAAAACACTTAAAAATAAACTCTTTCCCTGATCTTCTTTACCACATGTGTTAGACCTAGAGAACATGGTACAATCATTGAAAGTCAAAGGATCAATGCTTGGTGCTTCGATGAGATTGAAAAAAAAAAAACCTGGCCAAGATTCAAGTAAAAGATATAATCATAGTTATAGTTAAGAATGTATAATGAATGTATATAGAGAGGTTTATAGCAGTTTTCCTAGAGGCCCTCAGCAAGAACCCTGGAGCATGTATCTAGAAGAAGAAGAAGAAGATAGTTGTGCAAGGTGGCCTATGATTTCTTGCTACACACAAATTTGAGCAACAAAATATTTAGCCTAGTCTACTGTCCTTAACGTGTTTCATTGATTCTGATGTTGTCTGTACCAAGCACAACTAGAGTACAATATCTCATTCAGAAAGCTAACAAGAAGAGAGTGTTGTCTACCAGGGCTAAAGGTTGACTTTGTTATAGGATTCACCTTAGCAGATCAGAAGCAAAGGTGCTAATTAAAAAGGCAAATGACAAAAATCCGTCAGTGGCAGCGGGAAGAAAAAAAAATAGAACCAGAGTGTTAAATAAATAGTGTAAAATAGTGTATGTTTAAATTAGGTTTACATTAGGCAACTGGCTTGTCTGTATTTTGGGACGTTGAAGCTTTAGAAATTGGACTATACCCATCAACATAGCCATAAACAAGGTATACTGACAAGAAAAAGACTGTACCCTGGTGGAAAAAGAGAGCACCTGCAACAGAGCCCTGCATGTTCTCTCTACAAACAGACCAACTGCATTGCCACTCTCCAATTTGGAGATGTACATCAATAAATAAGGCTATGTCAGAATGTGCATAGAGAAGTATGTGCAAGTTGTATCTACAGCAAATAAAGTCTAACATGTAATTATATATTGTGCAAAAATGTGTGCATTATGTACATTGTATGTACAACAGTAACAGAAATAATATACAGCATATATACAGATAGTATATATATATATATATATATATATATATATATATATATATATATAGAGAGAGAGAGAGAGAGAGAGAGAGAGAGATAGATAGATAGATAGATAGATAGATAGATAGATAGATAGATAGATAGATAGATAGATAGATAAACTATGTGTAATCTATGAAGTGAACAATATGTACATTATAATTATATTAGAGAAAATATTATAATTTCAGATCAGTGCCTGACCTCACAAATGTGCTTCTAGTGGAATAGTCAAAAATTCCCATTAACACACTCCTAAATCTTGTGGAAAGCCTTCCACAGTTAAAGCTTTTATAGCTGCAAAGGCCGGGCCAACTCCATATTACTTTCATGTGAATGTAAAAGCAGACCCAGTTTTGGCCTGGCTCGCAGTCTCCGCTCTAATTCATCCTAAAGGTGTTCTATTAGGTTGAGGTCAGGACTCTGTGCAGGCCAGTCAAGTTCCTTCACACCAAACTCACTCATCCCTGTCTTTATGGACCTTGCTTTGTGCACTGGTGTGCAGTCATGTTGGAACAGGAAGGGGTCGTCCGCACACAGTCCTACTACAGCACTCTACAACACTACAGTCTCTTAGTAACTGCATTATCACCGGTCAGCATTGTGGTCAGGGAAAAATAACACTTTAGGGAAAATAAATCTTATATCTATATATATATCTATATATATATATATATATATATATATATATATATATATATATATATATATAGGGGCAGACTGGCCTCTTTTTTTTTTCATTTATTTTTCAGGTCGCTGTAGGTCAAGCCTGTACTCAAGCCTGTACTGCTTGCATCTTGGCAACTCTGACACAACAAACTCTCGGACCTTCTTGTGACCCATGTTCTCATATAGCTTTTGAGCATCTGTCTGGACAAAAGCAGCTTTTGAGTCTGGAAGCAGTTCAAAGAACCAAATCCTGGTCTTCAGGAAAATTATGGTCTGAGGCTTGTTTCTGTGCAAACCATGGTGTAGTCCACATCAGGTGTGTCATCAGTGAATAACTTCATATTGTATTTCTTCCTGTTTCAAATTTTATGATGTTATTAGCTCATCTTGTGATCTGTGTCATATAGTAAAAAGAAAGAACATTCTTCGTTGCAAATGTGCAATTTTGATTCATCTTACACCAATACATTGCTATAGTTTCTATGCAACAAACAGGGACTGCAAAACCTAAGGTATGGGTCTTCATACATATGTGTAAAGTACTATAAAATCTTTTAAAACAACCTACCAAATCTCAGCAGGTAAAAGTCAACAGCATTTTTTCAGCAGATGTAGGGATTTTAAAAAAACTGTCACGCTTAATGTTTTGCACATAATGAATGACTAGGAATCATGTGTGAGTCGTTATTCTATTTATTTAGTCCCTGTATTCTATTTATTTAGTCCCTGTATGGGACTGTGGAGATACTGTGTAGCTCCTTCAGCAGCAGACTGCTACACCCCAGTGTAGGAAGGAGCGCTACCGCAGGTCATTCATACCAGCAGCTGTCAGCCTTTACAACACCTCATCACAGTGATGTTCCAATGTGCAGTATTTTACCATTTTATAATTTTATATTTTATAATTTTTACATGTTTATAATTTTTTATAATCTTACTTTCTTTTACTATTTGTATTATGTAGTTTATTATTATTTGTATTGTGCTATATTTTTTATTTATTCATTTTCTTTAATAATTTTTACATAATTTATTTTCTTTTACTGTCTTTTTAATTCTCTTTCTTTCTACCTTTAGGTTAAAAACCTGCACATTAACTGTCTGTTGAACTGCTGTGACAGTTGAATTTCCCCACTGTCGGATCAATAAAGTTTTATCTTATCTTAAATTGGAGGAATCTTTAGAAATGTCAGAGGTACTTTATATCAGCTTTGTGTGGAGATCATTTTGTATTATCAGGTACATAAACCTAAAAAATAGAATTTGAACTCCACAAGCATTTGAACTCCTCACCTTGGCTCCATGCTAAAACACTCTGATGCTCTTCATCATGGACACCTCAGCAAAAGTTTTTCTCCAGAAAGTTGTCCACTGCCAACAGCTTTATTCTTCTCCAGGTTCAAGCTCAGCTTTTTGAGTTTTTTTTTTTTCATTCAGGTGTATAATTTAAATTATGCTGATTATTGGTTATTTGATTGTGTATTGTGACACTATTATGGGGACACAATTATACACACACACACACACACTGCTGGGCTACTCTCTCTCTCCTCTCTTGGCCTTTAGCACACCCCTGCCTCAACAACTATATTTAATGGCACTTTAGGAAGTTGCTTTCTTAAACAATTGTTTATGAGAAGAAAGTACTTTTACAGGTTTTGTCAGTGTTTCACAGTAAAGTGGCTGTAGTTCTAGAACAATGCTGATGTAGAATTAAGCAATATTGTTCTTTTTAACAGTACAGGTTTTTATACCATAAATGAAGGAAACTTTCTTACAATGTATAAACAGAAAGGAAATCAAAATCCTCCTGTCTATCTCTCTGAAATCTTTTCCTCCATATTCAGAGTTGATGCTACTTTGAAGAATCTTCCTCACACTGCATTAGTTCCTGGGTCTTATTAGTAAACTCATCAATAGTCCCACAGTCTAACCAATAGTCCAAGTAGCTTGTGAGATTGAATTTAAACATGTAATAGTAAAATTGCACGTTAAGATTAACCTGTTATCAGTTTATGAAGCATTACAGCAACACCAGATTATTAATTATACAGATTAACATGTTCAGACTGTTGGCTTGAATGTATTTGCTTATGACAGAAAACACCAAGGTTTCAACTGAAGGTTTATTTCTGCATTGTAATTATAGGTGAAACAAATGAAAATTGCTTATAGGGTGTTATAAGAAAGACACTTGACACATGATTGTTGAACAAAATGAAGAAAATTTATTGACTATTTTAAAGCAAACATAAATGATCATAAACTGTACATTACTAATATTTTATACCACAATGAATGCTTGAATTGAGCATTAAAAAGTGTGTATTATTGTAGTGGCTTGCATGTCAAACTTAACCTGAGACTAGTAACATATAAATTTAAAAACCTTTAACAAAGTAATTCTTATTTTATTATTTAATAAATGAAACTATGTTATTGTTAGCAAATCGTTGTGGTATAAGTAGTTGAACACACTCTAAACTAGTGGAGGGGGGTGGGGGTGAGGCTTTTAGACGGGGGTTAGGGGGTGGGAGTGCACTACTTCTGTACAACTTAATCTTAAAATCTTAATCTTAAATACTTCATATATACATATTTACAACAACATAAACATTAGCAGTAATATGCACAACCTACACATTTATAAACAGAAAACTGGTTTATTATAAATTCTATAATAAATACTAATTCATATGTCCTAAATATACAACCTACTATAGAAACAAGCCTATACATTGAACACTAACCAGACATATATAAACTAACATAATTGCTATAACTACTTTATCCTGTTTTATTATTATTATTTTACCAAAATTATGTCACAGTCATGAAAATGGTTTAATGCTAGTGATGGTGGTAAGAATCCCCTGGACACCTGCTCAAAAACGCAGAGAATTTAAAGTCATAAAGTGACCTACAGATCTTATGAATTGTGGTTTGTTTTTTTATTACGTTTTGCCCTGAATAAGTTATTTCACATTTACATTTATCCAAAAGACAAAATATTACCTGAATTTACACAAACGAACCAGTTCAAAAGTTTACATATGCTTGATTCTTAATACTGTGTGTTGTTACCTGGATCATCAACATAAAAACAGTGGTTAGTCATCCAGGTAATAACACAATATTAGAAATCAAGGGTATGTAAACATTTGAACTGGTTCATTTGTGTAAATTTAGTTTTTATTTTGTACAAAGTGTACTTGGGCTCAGACATCTACAAGGCGAGAGGAAGAAGGTTGAACGATGACCTCGTGACAACAAAACAGAAGAGAAGGTATCAAGCTGATTCTTACCATCTCACATGTTTAATCATTTACATAAATAATAGACTACTGCTAGAGTCTGGTAGTGAAATATTCACTACAAATTTAAAAACAGACTAAAGCTAAAGACTAGAGGTCAAATACTTACCACAGATACCTACCACTGATATTTACCACATGAGGAATACGGGGGTGATGAAAATGAGTTGATATATATGGGGTTGGCTCAAAGATCTCCGCTTAGTGCAGGAATCACATCAACGGATAATTGGAGGGGCCTCATGACTACCTGTGTCTCCCATTCAGGATCCACACGCCGTCTTTTATTAGAAGGGATTACTTCATCAGAAGGGACTATTTGATCGTCTTCCTCTTCATCCCTCTTCCTTATTTGCTGGCGCAGAACCTGAAAGGTCACAGTTGCTGGAACATAAGGTTGACCAGACACCATGTCGCGCAACACAACAATGGAATCGCGTGGGATCCTTGAAGGGCTTCCTAGAGGGGGTGGTGTCCTTAACGGGGATGGGTTCCTAATGGGTGGGGATGGGCTCCTTACAGGTGGGGATGGGCTCCTTATTGTTGGGGATGGGTTCCGCATGGGTGGGGATGGGTTCTGCATGGGTGGGGATGGGCTCCTTGGAGGTGATTGGCCCCATATAGGTAAAAGGACCCTCATGGGTGGGGATGGGCTCCATGAAGGTGGGGATAGGTTCCTTATGGGTGGGGTTGGGCTCCTTGGAGGTGATTGGTCCCATACAGGTAAATGGACCCTCATGGGTGGGGATGGGCTCCATGAAGGCGGGAATGGGTTCCTTATGGGTGGGGATGGGCTCCATGGAGGTGATTGGCCCAATATAGGTAAATGGACCCTCATGGGTGGGGATGGGCTCCATGAAGGTGGGGATGGGTTCCTTATAGGTGGGGATGGGCTCCGTGCAGGTAGGGATGGGTTCCTAATGGGGAATGAGCTCCTCACAGCCACCTCATTCTCATCACCTCCATCTTGAACATCCTGCTGCTGACTAGACCCTGGTTCATCATCCTCAGAGTCACTCTGCTCGCTGTTGTAGTTGAGCTCGTCTTGAGGAAGATGATCAAATGGTGTTTGTTCCCGTCGTCTCCCTGTGTCAAAAGATATAAACGATGAGAAACATCTGCACAACTCACAATAGGAAGCAGAAACCTTTAGTTTAATAACACAGCGTTTGTTTTGTACAGCAGAAAATCATTACTCAGTATGTACACAAGTTATATTACAGTAATCTTCCTATAGCTGTACATACATTCTCTGTATTTACGTTTTAGCTTCTAATGTAGACAGTCACATGACCCACTTATCTCACTGCTAACTCTGCTACAAAAAACTTTCAGATTAAACTAGATTTATGTCTAATGAGGGTTAGTTTTTACTTCATCCATTCTTACTCCGATGCTTCTCATCACTTTTGTGAACTCTGAACACTGAAAAACGATTATTTAGCCACATTAGCTATGCTAACTAGCCGCCTAGCTAATCTTCAGCTAGCTAGCTGACGTTCCTCCTCATCCGCTTGACTTTAGTAAACTTTTAGTAAACGTGCTAATTTTGTCATTTATTTGGCTTAAAGGTCCAACTTTAGCCATTTTAGCCCACTTTATGCCCACAAACTTTGGGATAATGATCATGTAAATGAACCGATTAGCCAAATAACAACGAACAGATCGCTTTTCCCCAAAACTGTTTAACCATACAAAACGATATCCCTAATCGCGTTTAGTGTTGTTTTTAACACAGTTTTACTCACTAAAGCACTTCCTACTTTACTAAAAAGGTAAAAACTCAGTAACTCACCGGTCCAGGGCTCGTATAGTCCGCTCGATCCGGGCTGAGGGTCCGCGTCCTGCCGCTGTAGCGCGTCTTCTCCTCCGAAGTTCATCCTCTCTGGTGGTGCAGAGTCGGTATAGGAGTCCAATCCCAGAAGTGTTGTAGGAATAAAGAGATATAATGGTGTAGCAGTAATTGGAGAGTAGAGTCCAAATCTTGCGACCTTCAACTCAAAACACTTTCGAATTTGAAAATAAACATTCCAAAGTTACGACGCAGTCCAGTCACGTGACGCGCGTGTCACGTGACGCGCTGTAATCTCTCACCCTCACAGATGTTATCATCAATGCTCTTATTATTAAAATAAAAAAATGATGGCAGTCTATATCTGAGTTATTCATTTATTTTATATATCATTCATTTGTGTATATATATTTATACATACATGCACACACACTATATTGCCAAAAGTTTTCGGACACCCCTCCAAATCTGAATTCACCTGTCGTTTTTCAGGGGTTGGTCCAGTGAAAGGAACTCTTAATGTTTCAGCATACCAAGACATTTTGGACAATTCCATTTCGGACAATTTCTATTCCTCTCAATTTTGTCAGATTTCTGGTATATCTTTAAAGCAAACTGAATGTAAAAAGTGTTCTCAATAATAATGAATGCCATCGATTTTCTAAAACCTTTGGAAAATCAGCTATATCATAACAATCCTAAACCTCAAAAATATTGCTCTATTTTTGTATTGGATATGAACAGGTTTGTTAACACATTGTTTATTAACACATTTGGATTTTCCACATTTTTTTTCAGAGGTAACTTCTGTTGTTTGTTTTTGTCAAAGGGAGGAAAAAATGTAAGCTCCATCTATCCAAAGTAGCATTGTTAGCCCTAAAGGCATACTTAAGGGCCCGGACAAATTCACTGTCATCACCAACTGCAATAATTTTTAGGATTTGCAAACTTTCTTTGGAGATTTGTCTTACACTTCAGCATCATAGCATCACCCCTAACAGCTATGATAAAGGAAGGATGGAAAAGGTTGAAGTGGAATCCCTCAGCAAATCAGTTATTTGAAAGTCCTTAAAAGTTTGGTCCTCAACCTAAAACACCCTGATTCTTCCATGCTCCTGCTCGTGGACATCTCAGAGACAGGGGTGAGGGTGTTCTCTCACTGCATTTTAAAGAAAAGTTACAGCCAATGGCATTTTTCTCCAGGAAGTTGTCCACTGCCAATCATCTCTTACCATCTGTCGTAAATAGGAAGTACTACAGCCATGACTGGGAAGTGATTTAGCTTCTCTCTGTAATATAATATAATATAATATAATATAATATAATATAATATAATATAATATAATATAACATGTTGTGGGTTTAATATTTTACAAACCACTCTTTAAAAAAGACAGGAACTCCCCATTCTCACAGCCATATCTTTCATCCATACTTCAACTCTCTTCCTTCATACTTTCATCCTTCTATTCTCCATCTCATCCTTCTGCATTATTGAAGTAGGTGGCCATTTGGATCCACACACACACACACACACACACACACACACATCAGGAGCGGAGTGTGTTCTGTACCGAGTTTCTAATGTAAGTCTGTGTAAAAATCATGCATTAAGTGTGCACATGTAATTTCTGCTTGTTCTTAGGAGGAGATGACCTGAAATCCTGCTGACACTTATAGACCACGGATATTCTGATCAATGGGTGTTTATCTGCACACCGTGACTCATGGAGTCATCCAACAACTTGGACATCTGTGGGTTCCCTGCTCACTCCATCTACAGGAAGTAGCTACAGAAAATACCTGACAACTGAAGACTAAAGAAAAAGAGATAACTATACCCTCTCTAAAAATATTCTTTTTCATCTATTTATTTTTGTTATTATTATTATTATTATTATTATTATTATTATTATTATTATTATTTTTATTGCTGCTTCACACTGCTTCATTCACTAACATGGGGTTAAAAATTATACTGCTCTCAGCCACTAGAGGGCGATATGATGACGTTATGATGTAGACATACATATACATGCCTTAATCCACTGTGCTGTGGATCGTTGTACAGCTGAAAGACAATAAACACAGAAAACTCTGATAACCTACAGATATCCTCAGATGTAAACGTGTGTGTGTGTGTGTGTGTATGTACAGCTCATTATCATCACAGTGATGGCTCTTCAGTGTTGATTCTTCAGTTTTGTTTAAGTGTAGAGCTTCTCAGTTGGAAATGTGAAAGTTTATTGACTATTTATTTATTATGTTTTGTACAGCAGCTTTATTATTTTTTAATCAGAGTTACTTGGGCACACCAGAGTGCAGCTAGACAGATCAGACACACTCAGAGGATGCTTTGATTTTACTGTAACTGAATGATCAAGTTCCAAGTTTCTTAAAACTGTGATGTTTTTTTGAGACCAAAGGGAAAGGGACCTGCACTTTAATGCACTGAAAGCACTAGGCAACAGATTTCTGATGTATCACTTAATCATGAACTGAGCCTGTAATAGGAACTCTAATACATCATATGTAAAATAATTGAACAAAAAATGTAGATGACCCCAAATAACCAGTGGGAGGTCTTTTAAAGAGGCTGTTGAAATGTCTGGCAAATAATAAGAGTCAGAAATATTGATCATGGTCAGGTTTTTCTCTTAGTATAGGTGTTATTAAGCATAAGGTCCTGCAAACTGTGACCCTTGAAATGAACTATGCCTCCACTACTACCCCACATCACTGAGATATCTGTTACTCTTATGCATTTCACCCAGATTTAAAGAATCATGCCTAGTTCATGTAGCTTTAATCATCTTTTCATGTATTCAGACCAAATCTTTTGAGTATTAGGAATTATAGAGCTTTACAGAGTGTGTACTAGAAACCCTTGGGGTTCTTTTTTAATTTATTTTAGCTTTATTTTTTTCATATAAAATAATTAATATAAAATAATAACCATATCAGATCAACTTGGACCAAAACTGTTTAGTTTTAATAGTTTAATATTTATTCAGATTTTGTTCATAAAATAAATGGTGTGTGTGGAGTGTGTAATGACAGAGATTTACAGTAAAAATGGGTTTTAAGTTTTGGGCCAATTTTAGTCTGACGTGTTTGCTGTCTGGTTGTTAGTAAAACCAATGGTTTCTTCCCTTTTCAAGACATTCCAAATTGTTGTATTTCCAATGCCCAATGTGTTTGCAATGGTTCTGATGGATTTTCTCTGATTGAAATTTTCCCTCTTTTCAAAGCTTCAAAATGACTCACTTTTCTCCCACAGACAGATCTCTGGTTATAATGTTGATTTATCATTTTTAACAACAAATGCAATCAGCACAGGTTAGTTCCAGAAAACCAAGAAGAGATATTCACTGTTTAAACTCTCAATCTAACAGGACACACTTGATTAATATGAAACACCTGTCTTTCACATATTCCAATATTTTTGATCCAACAAAATGTGCCATGTTCTATATTGTTAAGACATCTAGATGTAAATAAAAAGCTGAAATTCTGATCTAGCATCTCATATTCTTTTCAGCTCAAACCCAAATGTCTTTCATTTATAGCACAAACAATACCCTCTTGGCCATGTTGTTAACACATAGTGTGTGTTTGTTTGGTAAGACCTGGCACTCACCACTTTATTAGACTTGGGAGCCTCCAGAATCTCTGTGGACAAGGAAAGACACAAAGACAAAAAAAACTGTGAAGGCCATATTTGTAAAATCCAACAAGGCTGTAACAAATCTAGAGTAAAACTTTATCTATACACATATACACTACTGCTCAAAAGTTTGGGATCACTTGTATATTTCAGCTTGATTTCAGCTACAGGGGATGACACAATCAGCCAATCCATCTTGTGGGAGATGCTCCAGGAAGCATGGGGTGAAATCTCATCGGATTTTCTTGAAAAAATGACAGCTAGAATGCCCAGGCTGTAGTTCCTGCAAAAGGATTTTTTGATATTTTTGATGAAGGCAAAGCTTGAAGAAAACATTCATCATTTCCATCAAAATCATTATTTCTAACTCTGACATGTCAGCATGTCCTGTTCTTTTGCTAAATTTTCTATTTAGACTAATTTCATGTGTGTTTCTTTGGAGAACAGTAACATTTTTGAGTGACCCCAAACTTTTGAGTGGTAGTGTATATATATATGAAACACATGTATACACTGGATTCCTATAAATGGCCATAAAGAGAAGCTCACCTCGCTTAGGCACTTTAGTCGTGTCAGCTTCAGGAGTATCAGGCGATGTTGTATCTGCTCCATTCTCTACAAACTGGATCGACATTAGAATAAAAGGATAGAAGGTAAGGAAAAAAGGATAGAATAAAAGGTGCATAGTTTCCAAATATATATTTATAACCCCCACACATGCTGACACAAGACCTGGCACTCACCATTTTATTAGACTTGGGAGCCTCCAGAAATCTGTGGACAAGGAAAGACACAAAAAACGGAGGCCTTTCTGTGTGGAGTTCGCAAGTTCTCCCGGTTACTCCGGGTACTCCGGTTTCCTCCCACAGTCCAAAAACATGTACATTAGGTTGATTGGTAATTCTAAATTGCCCATAGTGTGTGTGGTTGTCTGTCTATATGTGGCCCTCTGATGGACTGGCTACCTGTCCAGGGTGTACCCCTGCCTTTCGCCCAATGTGTGCTGGGATAGGCTCCAGCAGATCCCCGTGACCCTAATTAGGAATAAGCGGGTATAGACAATGGATGGATGGATGGATGGATGGATAGACAATGAATGAATTCCTGGACGCTTTCCCCATACGCTCCAGTCCAGTAGATGGCAGTAAAGCACCTTCACTCTGACAACCGTAAAAACATCCATGAGGAAGTTACTTAAGCAAACAACTCATCAAGGTGTCGTTCATTTCTTGCCTGAACTTGTCTTTTGACAGAATCTCGCCGTTTATTTCTTCCATTAGATAATATATACTCCTTCACATGCAGAAAGTAGTTGTTAGCAAAGCTACTAAGCACTGAATGTGTACCGAGTTTCTGGCTCACACTTGAATAGCATATGCTATTTGTTTGGGTTTTTCTCAACAATTCAGGGGTTATTTATCCCATTCTGAAGCCATGAACAGAAAAAGATCGCTCATTTCTGAAAGGTTCGGTGTAAAGAAACGCAGATTTGGAGTTGACAGTCTCGTCGGAAATCCTGAACATGAAGATGCTCAAGGTGCGTTCACTACCTGATGGAGTAACGGTTTGTTTCCCAGTCTGTGTGGTGTGTTCAAGTGTAGTTGAATCCGATTAGCTGTTATGCACGACAGTTGTATTGATCATTTGTATTAATGTTTATACTTCTGTTTTTATATTTTTATGAGCAGAGGGACCTCGTGACGTCAAAGCTACCTTGCAGTACCTAATGACTCTTTTTCCAAGAAAGTTGTTTGACGACAGCCTTCCACCGATTGTCTACAAACACCAGCTGTACAGTTTACTTAGCGACAAAACGCTGGTGGACAAGCAGCTGGTAATGTTATTGCACGTCCACTAACTTTTTCTCCATTGTGAGTGTCCTTGACCACCCATATACATGTAACTTGCATGCAGAGAGCTAAACCACAATAATATCCCTTGCACTGATTTAGCAGTGTAGTGGGAAGTGTTGTGTTATAGGAGAATAATCCTCTTCTTCTTCAAGGTTCAAGGTTCTTTATTTGTCAACGCCACCATATGTGCCGACATACAGAGGAATCGAAATACCGTATCTCTTCTCTCTTATCAAGTTTTTACGTTGTCAGTGCAATATAGAACAGATTTTGTGTGAAGGTAACAGCAGTTCTTCTTCTTCTGTCTTGCACTGTTTGTTGATCTAGCACCAGGATCCTGGAGAAACGTTGTTTCATTTCACTATGCACTGCGTCTCCTATATGTAGTTGAAATGACAATAAAGCTTCTTGACTTGACTTGAGTAATCCAGGCCTGGGTGATGTGATGCACCTCGACGCCGAGCCTGGTTTATTCTTGGCATATGATCTTGCGTGTGCGTGCAGAAGCAGTGGCAACCACAGCAGCATTGTTTACATTCTCGCCTGCATATCTTATGTACAGCTTGAAGATTTACAACAGATAGTCACTCGAAAACATCCTTATCCATTCTGTTTCTAAGTCGTGGCTATTTTTTATTCTCAGTGGTGTTTATGCTCAATGACTCTGTCTCAAAACTTTCTGCCACCGTCGTGATTGTTGTCATGAGCAAATTCTGAACTCTTGTTCACTCTTGTTGTGGAGATTACATTGAAAATTCATTACTGATCTTGAAAATCTAGAAGACAGCTACACAAAACAAAGGTTTAAGTAGATTATGTGAGAGGTTTCTCAAATAGTACTTAAGAAACTGGTTAATGTTTGTACTCAGTAACAGTCTGAGCTCTTGATTCCTCAACTTTCGAATGATAGAAGACATTAGGACTTGGTTGACATTCATTTTCTTTTTTCTTTTTTTGTATTGTAGTTAATAATAATAATCCATGTCATGTTACCAAGAAAGCACAAAACCCTCAGGCCCATGGCAAAAAAAAATTACTGACATTTATAAAGTGCTGACACTCTTTACTAACAGAAAGCTTTGCCTGATCAACAAATGTTTTTAAATAACAAATTTTCTTAAACATCTATTTATTATTAGACCATGTAGTGTCTGCTATATACAAGTCTGAAGTATTTGGTTAGTGCAGATATTAGTGCTACATTGCAGATATTAGTGCTATAAGTTTTGGGATGTCTGCAGCGATAACAGCTTCAACTCTTCTGGGACGGCATTCCACAAGGTTTAGGAGTGTGTTTATGGGAACTTTTGACCATTCCTCTAGAAGTGCATTTGTGAGGTCAGGCACTGATGTTGGACGAGAAGGCCTGGCTCACAGTCTCTGCTGTAATTCATCCAAAAGGTGTTCTATCGGGTTGAGGTCAGGACTCTGTGCAGGCCAGTCAAGTTCCTTCACACCAAACTCGCTTGTCCATGTCTTTATGGACCTTGCTTTGTGCACTGGTGTGCAGTCATGTTGGAACAGGAAGGGGACATCCCCAAACTGTTCCAACAAAGTTGGGAGCATGAAATTGTCTAAAATGTCTTGGTACGCTTCACTGGAACTAAGGGGCCAAGCCCAATCCATGAAAAACAACGCCTGAATTGAATGATAACTTTTGGCAATCTATTGTTTGATGGAATACATTACATGGCCAAAAGTATGTGAACACTGGACCATCACAACCATATGTAGCCCTGCTCCAAAATGGATTCTAATCAAACAACCAACTCTGGAGTTAATTCCAGTGGTTTTGGAATAAGCACAGATGTGTGATTTGTCAGGTGTTCACACACTTTGGGCCATATTATGGGTTAGGATGAGCATATTAAATTACAGATAAAACTGCTGTCAGGGATACTCTTTTAGAAAATTGACCAACACCTTCTGACCAATCAGATTTGAGAATTCTGCAGCATTTTGATACAAGATGACCTTTGCTTGCTTTGCTTCGTTTTCACTGTTTGATCAGAACAAGTGCAGGATAGTTGTAAGTAAAGCAGAGAGCGGAACTAACCATAAGACGTCCTAGTATCCAGGAAATCAACAAACACTTGTGTTTTCTGTGTTTGCAGAATGAGATGAGGGACAAAGGAGAGCTGCTCATGTTCCAGCTGGGCTTCGACACGGACACGTTTGCCTTGGTGTTTACTGAAGACTACAGAGCTAAAGTTCTGGCAGAACAGAACGGAAAAGACACTTGCGCAACTGCCGAGAAGTTTCTAGATAAAGTGCTGCCTAGTTGCTCAGGATTGAGTTTCAGCAAGTGTCAAATGCTCACAGAGTTCCTATTCACAGATTCAGAGATAACGTAAGAAAATTTTGTAATGAATAATAATAGCAGGCTGTACCTGTACTTCCCTTTTAATTAAGGATCTCCTTTTAACAAACAGGCAGCTTGTGAAGTCAGGAGTGTTGACGGTGAGAGATGCAGGAAGCTGGTGGCTTTCAATTCCAAACTCTGGCCGATTCACCAAATACTTCATTCAGGGTAATGTGGAAAATGAACAGCACTAATAAGTTTGATGAATGTAAACACAAGAAATTCTACGAGGGTGATACCATGATTGTGTTGCTATTAAATTACATTTTTAAAACGCAGGTCAAAGTGTCCTACATAACTTATGTGCCTGTTTTAGATAAATAACTCAATAGCCTTATATCATTTCCAGAGCAACTCTTCTGCATGTCCCAGTACACTATAAATAATACTCTTACATGTTGTGCATTTGTTTTCAGGTCGTAAAGCTGTACTCGGCATGGTCAAGAAATCAAAATACCACGAAATCCTAAAGGCAGATTTGGAAAAACGTCGGACCAAATCGCAAGTCAAACTCGATATAAAGTACCTCATTCATGACATAATCGGTGCAGAACTGGTAGAATGGTAAGACTATAAGATTATACGTTTAACATTTATTTTGCATTTAGTTATTTATTATGAACATCCTAACGTCATTTCTTTCTCTATTTCTAGCATACAGACCACATCAGGGACTTTATTACGATTTGTGGACACTTGATCTTCACTCTGCGCACCAAAAGTGAATGAACTGAGAAGCTGGTGATATTTCCTTTCAAGCTTCATACAGGGAAGATATTTTGTTATTTAAGGGTGTGATGGGTAAGAAATGTGAACAGGGATATTGATGTTGAGTCACATCCAAACATGTCTACCTTTAATGTTGCAAGACTACAAATGTGTGTAATGGTCCACCTTAGGAACATTCAGATCTGCTTCCAGTGAGAAGCATTACAGTGTGTTGCCTTAAATTCAGTGGCATTTCTGTTAAGATGGTTGTAGAAATTTCTATTTAAAAAATAAATGAAAAATCTTCTCTATAGTCAACCTGATTGTCCAAATACTTGTTGCAGCAGGCCTTTTTACCAATGTTTGTATTTTGCTTAGGGATGTACATGATAAAATTAATTAGGTGGCATGATGATGCTGGTCATTTTCCTGCCTCATAGCTCCCAGGTGCCTGCTTAGATCCAGAGCCCAGGCTGATGTCAGTAGAGTTTTGTTTCTTCCCACAATTATGCTTGGTGTTTGACTTTGCATCTCTAAAAATAACTAAGTGTGAATGAGTTTGTTCCATTTAGCCCTATGGCCTGTATTCCTCCACACACTCCATTTTCAAGTGTAAAGCAGATATTGAAGACGAACTGTTGTCCAGATCGTGTCCTTATTGCATGTGTGACTTGGAGGAATCATCTTGGAACAGTTTATCTAGTCATTTGGGTATGACAAAGTATAAAAATGGATGAATCTTCAAATGTCTGTACATTGCACAGCACAGTAGATGAATGATTGTCAAACATCAACTATGAAATTTACCATCACATGTTATAGTTAACTCCATCAACTATAGAATTGACCCCAAAAGAAGCCACATTTAATTCTGCTTTATTTCTGTCACCATTTATGCAAAACAAAATGATTAGGAATATCCCTAAAAAAAAAAAAAAAAAAAACCACAGGGTTACAACATTGGCTCTAATTGTGCACACAGACTTGCGATGGCAAATGCACATTGTGTACTTGGATGTTTTGACAGTTACAGGAAGTATGCATAAACAAGCTCTGAATGTCACTAGGCATGACACTTTCATTAAGTTTAAACAAACTAGAAACATACTAGTCAGTTGACAGAGTGGACAGTTAAATGTTAGTGTACAAAGTAAAAGTTTAGTTAAAAAATATGATTAGCTATGATGGGAATACAAAGGAAAAAGGACTAAAATGGAAAAAAAAAAATATATAAGCTACTTAAATTCATCTCATGTCACAACCAACAGTAGTGTTGCCTTTTCAATGTCAGATACCAAAAAAAAATTAAAACGAAATTTTAATACAAGTTTTAAGGTTTATGATAAATGTACTCAAACCATTAAAATGACTGATAACCCTATATAGTGTTTTATTTCGTGATGAATCAAATGTGGGCATACACAATCTTTAAGACTGCAGTTGAACTTATTTAGGGAGGATATACAGACAGGGTTATACATATTAAAGGTAATTAATCGGGCATAATCATTTATCACGTAAAGAGGAGGTATAACTGTGCTCATACGAAGCACTTGAGAAACACTGAAGCTATGCTAGCACTGTTATTCAGGACTAATGTTTTACAGTATTAAATGAATGACTGTAATACAAATATGTAGCCAATGACAAGTACTGATTCGTGGTAGGCGACAGACTCTACAGAGATCATCAGTACTCTCAAATATTTCATTCCATCATGTCTAACCATGGCCTGTTCACAAAACGTCAGAAGAGAATTCCACAGAACGTTGTAGTGTATCTCGGGGTATTGTAGTGCTATTTGGCAAGACCGTTATTTCATTCCAACGATGACTTGTAAACAATGAGGGCTCTTAAAACAAATTAACTACAAGACAACTTCGTAAGGTGTTTTTTTTTTTAAAAAAATAAAAAAAAATCTTTTGAAAGGCCATATTAATTTTAATCTCAGTATGGGTGTAAGGGAAAATGGATTTGAGGTGATTGTGTCTTGTTTCTACATCTAGAGGTTATGTTCAGTTGTGTGAGGATATAAACTTGTAGTCAATGGAAAAAAAAAAAAAAAAAAGTAAAGAAACAAAAAAAAAAAAAAAAGAGAGGAAAATGGGAACAAGTGCACCGTCTCGTTCCGATCCCTCAAAATACAGCTGGGATTGTAGGCCTTGCTAACTGTCTAGAGCAGAGAGCATTTTCTCTTCCTCTTCTTCACAGGAGGTGGGCAGAGAACAGCTCGAATCGCCTCGTCAAACACTGTCTTAAGGCCGCGCTGCGTCAGGGCCGAGCACTCCAAATATTTCACAGCTCCTGATGGACGAACAGCAAGATGAGCAGGGATGTTAGTACATTAATTAAAACAGTCGAAATAGAATGATAGATGGCTAGAAGAGAAACATACTTAATAGGTGTTTTTCTGTGGTTCCTAGCACAGTTAAAGCCTACAACGTTATGCTCATATGACCTACTAATGTTTAGGCACAGTTTGTGTCTACAAACCAAACAAGCACTTCTAATTCATTTCTCTCTCATTCATTCACTTCATTTTAATACAGTGTGCATGTACTGCACACATTTTAAGTGTGACCACAGAGACAGCTTATTGAATATAATTTCTACAGCCGTCCCCCAGCAACATTACTTTACAGATGCTTTGAAATCTTAGCCTGCAGAAACAGAGTAATTAGGGGACTTTTTTTTTTGTTTCCTGTTTTGTATACAAGGAGACTTTCATACAGAGGTTTTGTATTAAAATTCAAACTTTACATTTGAAACCACCTGCTTTTTGTTTTTAAGTGATCCATCAGCACCATGAAATTATCCTGTTTTTAGACTTAATTATAATGCCAGGAATATTTCAAACCCATATCACTCAAAGTGAAACACAGTAACCTGACACTGTACACATACCAATCTCTTTAGCCATGGCCAGGCCCTGAGGGTAGGTGATGGGAGTAAGTTTCTTCTCCTTCAGCTTCTCAATGGTGTCCTTGTCATCTCTCAGATCAAGCTTGGTTCCCACCAGGATGATTGGAGTGTTGGGGCAGTGATGTCTCACCTCTGGGTACCACTGTACAGAGTAAAACATATCCAGCCGTGAATGTGTGTTTGTGGGCACAGCAACATTAAATAAATAAATAAATGGCTAGCAACTGGTCTCACCTTTGCACGGACATTTTCAAAAGAGGCAGGACTCACGAGGGAAAAGCAGATCAGAAACACGTCCTAGAATTAAAAAAAGAAATGCACTGTAATGTACATTTTGTAATACAAGAGCACACAGATCAGATTCGTCCTAAATAAGCCACAAAAGCATGTCTATGTGGAGAATTTAAAAAGGTCTTACTGTCTGGGGGTAGGAGAGAGGACGGAGCCTGTCGTAGTCTTCCTGTCCTGCTGTGTCCCATAAACCCAGATTGACTGGTTTACCATCCACCATCACATTCGCAGAGTAATTATCAAATCTGCCAAATAAAACACCAGGAGAAAAAGTCTTTACTGGAAAGTGTGTGCTTCTTAGAAATATGTGCACCTGAGGCCACAGTGAGTAATGAGATTATTCCTGGAAACAAAAGCACAATTTCAATGTTCAAATCTTTGTGGTATACATTGTTTATTGCGCAATTACAACATAGTTATTATATGCAAAATGGTGAGATTTATTTTAATAGCAATGTGCACAAGTTCTACAAATTGCAGAAGATAACTTCTATGGTCACAGCAAAGCCTCTGAACTCATTTCACTAAAAAATTCCACTGTCTCTCGCCTCAAACTATGGAAATATCTGTTTATTAGTACAGCATTAATGTTTTATTTAACCTGTTCGTGAGAATTTTCCAACATTAAAAATGAACATTTAAGCATAAGCAAACATGAACTACAACATTACACTAAAAGTAGCGTGAACAAACTGTCCAACACTTAATTCATCTGCTAATTTTTTCATTTTGATAAACAAAAAGTGTGTGCAGTGGGTACTCACACTGTAGGGATGTACTCTCCAGGGAATGCATTGGTGGTGTAGCTGATCAGCAGGCATGTTTTACCAACAGCCCTAAAATAGAGGAATAGAAATAAAGGTCACCTTATCACAGCTTCTTTTTATAAATCCCTTTACAAACAACTTAAGCTTGTATGCAAATTGAGCTTTTTCTTGAGGACCAAACATTTGCATTAAATGAAATAAGATTAGAAAACATGTGACAAGCAAGAGTGCTGTTCTTCTGAATATCAGAATGGCTGTGATTTGGCCGTAGTGAATATAGTATAGCTGTATGACAGAGTGAGATATTGCTTTTGTACAAACAGTTCTATAATAAACAAGAAAATAATATATTTAGTAAGTGACATTTCAGAAACTAAGTTTTGTCTGCGCCATTAGCAGAAACGGGTCACAAAGAAGCCACACTTCCTTTATAGCACACAGCCTGGATACCACACATTCCCATTAATGGTTTCCCTGGTAGAACTGGTGCCCTTTCTTTTTCAACTGATGAGCCTTCATATTTTAAATCAACAGTTACAAATCCTGAGAAGCCATGTCCACTGATTAGCAAATACTAACTTTCAAACTAGGAAGTAGACTGCAACATGGTGACAAACAAGTAGCATGATTCATACAGTTAAATGTCCCAGTGCTGTTACAGGAAATGCAGGCACTCTTGGAACGCCACAACCAAATCCAACCAAATCAGATTAGCGAACCAAAGCTAACTGCTGCATCATGCGCCAACATTCTGGTTTGGAAAGAAAAAAAAAAAAGAAAGAAAAAGATTTGGTTGCACTGCTCACTAAAAAATACTTGTGACCTCTCCTCTGCTAACTTGCATGGCTACACTGCTACTCTCCAACCCCCCTCTAAATAAATAAATAAATCTGGGATGAAAAGGTTGAAAAAAGGTCAATGGACAGTTTCAACGACAACAAAACACACCTCTTGGAGTCTTTATAATCGATAGATTAATTAATGTCTTGGAGTTTGAGACAGTTTACAGTCATGTAGTGTTAACAAGGCAAGTGAAGTAAACCGAAGCCATTTTCTCCACTTAATGGTCTGCTTTTTTTTGTCAGGAGGGCCATGTTAATTTCTATCGAATCCTTTGCGATCCAGAGCACTACTGTGAATGACTGCACTTAGTGTTAACTCTAGAACTCATGTATTTTTAAATATTTTTTACTCCACACATAAAACATTGATTAAAAACTAGAATCTCTGTATGACAAATGCTTTTGTAAATGGTTTAAACGAGGGTGCCTCAAATTAGCAAATTGTACCCTTCCTTTACCACCAAACGACAGCAAACTCCTGGAGAAAAATGACCATTATTTTTCACAGCAATTCTGTGTAATGGGATTACAGGAATTACCAACATGATACAATTTTAATGATGACAGGTAACCAAGCCAGTGTGGTTAGTCATAAACTCAATCTGTGTATCTAACCCATGTTGCTTAGTGACACTCAGAAGAGATCATGTTAAATATTTTAAATAGGTTATTATAACAGGGAAGCCCATTTCTGTTTTTAATCATTGTTTTGAATGAAAAGTCTACCCTGAATGACTTGCATAACAATAATTATAATGTGCACTCATTGTCCACTTTATTAGGAACACCTACACATTCATGCAGTTACCTAAATCAGCCAATCATGTCAAAGCAGCACATGGGGGGGGGGATCATGTAGGTACAGGTGAAGAGCTTCAGTTAATATTTCACATCAAACATCAGAATTAAGAAAAACTGAGATCTCTGAATCTCACACAAACATTGAACCTTGTTTGCCTAAAACAGCAAAAATAAATAAATAAATAAAAATGAGGCTTTCATGGGCACAGGCTCATCCAAACTGGACTGATGAAGGTGAAAAAATAAATAAATCACCTATTTCCAGTCTTGGGCTGTTCAGTTTGGGTGAATCTGTGCTCATTAAAACCTCAGATTTGTGTTTTTTAGCTGACGAGTACAATCCGATGTGATCTTCTGCTGTTGAAGTTCATGCACCTCAAGGTTTGATGTTCTGTGCATGCTGAGATGCTTTTCTGCACACCACAGTTGTAAAGAGTGCTTATCTGAGTTACTATCAACTTCGTGTCTTCACTCACAGGAATAAGAAAAATACAGCATCAATCTACAAATCAGCAACATCAGTGGGAATCATTAACCCTTTCAACACCAGCATATTCTTTGTGTTTCAAGGTGAAGATTTCCTTTCCTTAAATCGCCTGTCATCCAGTAAATGTTTATGGAGTCTGAGAAATGCAGAAGAGTTTACAGTCCAGCGTATAAAGTGCAAGTGTGTGAGATCGGACACAACGGGATAAGTACAACAGGAGATCAAGGCTCTCACGCGCTGGGTCCCCCCCCCCCAGGATGAACAGGGCCACGCCCACTTCTCACTTTCAAACTTAAGGCAAACGCAGAAAGGAAACAATGACTTCCTAGAAACCAAAACGGAGGTGAAACGTGTTAATACAAAACATTAGCCTTGATACATCTTGGGTTTCGTCTCCGGTTACACAGACTCCATAAACAGGGTGTTAGTTTATTACACTTGGACCAGAACAGGAAATAATACGTCACTCCATCTCCTTACGGTTTAAAGGTAACTGATCGGCAGTTACGTCACTATCCCGCGTCCATAAATAAAATGTTTGTGACGATTACTATTTTTTTTTTACAATGTTAAGTATGACCTTAGTGTCATTTTACTAACCACATCTAGCTTCAAAAAACAACTTATTTTCGACTTGACCATTAAAATCTATTACATTAATCGATAGTTCTCACTTAAAAAAAAATCAGTAATATAGTGTGTATGTGTGTGTGTGTGTAAGAGAGAGAGGTACAGAATGAACAGCTTTGTGTTACCTTGGTGATCTTATTAATTCGAATAGCTCCTGCATCCTAAGGAGTAAACTGTTAGCTTAGCTCCGTCTCGGAGTTTTACACACGGCCTCATGAGATTTCTCGGATTATAGCAATCAACCGTAGGGATAAAATTATACAAAACTACGAAAACAGAAGCTTACCCATCTCCAACCACGACACACTTTATGGCCTGCATTGGTCCTCGATGTCCTCAGGCGTTTTCTCTCCTTTTGCGTGGCTTTACTAGCTAGCTTAGTGGCTAATTACTTGATAGCTCCCGTGCAACTCGGTAACAATTGGCCAGACAATCCCAGCCTTTACAAGTCCCTCAAAATATCTATCGAAATTAAAGTTAATAATGTGTCTAGTCGTTCGAAACCGATTACTATTACATATATCAAGTATACTTTTCACGTCCTTCGAACATTCCACCGTTGGGCGAACAGCAGACTCTACAGAGTAACAGAAAAGTTTGTAGCCACCACCCAAAGGAACAGGCTTCATAAATGCACAATCCCGTTTCCGGTTTAGCTCCAGTTATTCAAAAATAAAAGTCCTCCCTCATACAGCACCCTATTGGAATTACGCTTGCAGACTTTTAATTTGTCTTCGACTACATTTGTTCAACAGCTGTTTCAACTGATCAGATAACAACTGCACGTTTTACAAGAAATTAGGCCAAATGTTTTACAAGGCAAACATGCAAAAGGGATATAAGTATGTAATAAAAAATCAAACACCCAAAACTCCTTCCATAAACTCCTTAAAGAAACCTTACTCACAAACATATTTACTTTTTTTTTGTTAAATAAGAATCCGTTTATTATAAGTCTAAGATTATATAGAGCGATTGGCACACAAATCCCAATGAAATAGCTGTTATTATAGAACCAGTAACGTATTAGAACAAGCTCGTCTATATAAATAAACGTGATTTGTATTACAGCTAGACCTACTATGCTGTTATAGAAAACCTTAACTAAATCAGACTTAGGAAATTGGTCAGCTTCGCTCTGCTGACTAATTAAGCAATATAACAGAACTGTAGTAGTGAATATCAGCTGTAATATAGTAATATACGTAATCACACACAAACACGACTGAGAGATTCATTTATAAAACAGTCCAATAAACAATTTATGAATTAACATTTCAGATAAGTCACCCCCCCCCCGCGCCCCAAAAAAGTCCCGGCTTAATAATGTTATGTTGCCTGCAATAAGTGTAATTAAAGTGTCAGTGTAAATAACTATTGTTAGAATAGGAATTTTATTTATTTAACACAGATAAGAGAAGTCATACAAACATATGTTGTGAAGTGAAGTGCTGCTATACTAAACATCTCTCTCTCTCTCTCTCTCTCTCTCTCTCTCTCTCTCTCTATCTATCTCTCAAGTCATGTTCAGAACCATTCGTCATGTAGGTTATGTTGGTTTTATAGGTACCAACCAGCATAATCAGCCTTTACGGTAACCGGAAGTGCGTCTCAGGATATCTGCTCCGGGTCGAGAAGATAAGGTTAGAGTTGCAGGGAGGGTGGAGTATGAGTTCACTAAGATACCGGATAGTGTTTTGAGATTGAAACGAGTGCGTAAAACATGCTCACGTAATTCAGGACCCCGAGCCGGTGAAGGAGGTGGGCATATTTGGAGCAGCGCGCGCTAAACGGCGGCTTATGGCGGGACTGTCGTACTTGGTGCTCCGCTTCTCGGGATCCGCTGGTCGGACCTACGGCGTGTTTTCTAAAGGACTAACCAGGACTTTGTTGATCTTTTTTAATTTGGCGTGGCGTCTCCGCATCCGATTCCCGTATCTCTACCTCATCGCTTCCATGATGTTTAACGTGCGCTTACAGGTAATAATAATAATAATAATAATAATATGAATTTTGGTTAAATGCAAGCCGACAGTCTCATACTAAGCCAGAGTGAATTCTTTATTAATATTTACATCAAATGAACATCTCAGCTCCTGTGTAACTAGAATATCTATTTCTATTTCAGTTATCTGTTACATATAATAATAATAATGATGATAATAATGATAATAATAACTCCAAGGGGCATATGCATATATGGCAGGACTAGATCAGTTTTTCAATCTAAGTTTCTAATGATCAGGGGGTTCACATTCAAATGTCCAAATTCCAGAGAGTTCAAATTCCACAGCTGGGTCCTTAAGCCAAACCTTTCATAGCAAAATAATCCCTTAGCTGTCAAAGAAAATCCACAGGCTCCTCAACACACACTTATTTTATATGCACATTAGTTTCATTCATTTATCCTCAGCAGTCATTTTATCTTGGTCAGGGTCACAGTGGATCTGAAGCTTATACTGGGAATATTGGGCGTAAGGCAGGGATACACCCTGGAATCTGATATCAGGGTGTCATTCGGACATATTTACACACTTACTCATAACTAGAGGCAATCATAGCCAATCCCTCTACTAGCATGTTATCTTAGAGGAAACCAGAGAATCTGAAAGAAACCCCAGAAAGAAAGAAACAGAAATGAGGAGAAAATGTGAAACACCACACAAACCTGTGCTGAGAAGCGACACTGCCCACCATGTCGCTTTAAATATTTTAAAATAGACAATAATATTTTGTCTTTATTAGAGCCAATAGCTCTTTGTATTCACAATCGTTTCTCAAACAGAACGTCATTAGGCTCCAAGTTGACTATATTTTTAGCTTGTTCTCAAATTCTGATATTTGCCTTAAACCCACCTTAAATTCAAAGGGGCCAGTCAAATAAGCTAATAACTATAAGAACACAATAATAACTATAAATCATTTGCACAATGGTGTGCTGTGATTTGCACTGCTATATCTAAATTAAAAAGGAATGCACTACATTGGTTATGCTTTGCGAAGCTCTGGGGCCATCAGACTCTACTTTGTGCACCATGACCTTAAGCAAAGGCTCTTAACCTTCAGCCTTCTTAACCTTTTGATTAAAAAAAAAAAATTGCCAAATTAATTTTTATTGTGGAATGCACAGTGGCTTAGCAGTTAACACATTTCCATCACATCTCTTCGGTTGGAGGCCAGATTCTTGCCTCGTTCTTGCCTTGTTTGTGTGCACCCTGTGTATCCTCTGGGTATTACAGGTTCCTCCACCAGGCACATATTGATTGGCTTTTCGAAACTGCCTGTAGGGTGTGAGTGCGTTTGTGCTCTGTGCTGGTTTGGCACCACCTTCACCTTGTGCCCCAAGTGCCCTGGGATAGGCTTCAGGTTCCTCACAAGCCTGTGTAGAATAAGCTGTACAGAAAACAAATGGAATATGTCCTGTAAATGCTCACTGCAGCCCTGCTATTTTATATTGTAAATAAGTACATTCTCTTTCAATACTATTGAAATACCACATTATGTTGCCTTCACGTGTTTGAAGACACAGTATTTTGACTGTATATGATTGGGAACTCAAAATGAACTAAATTAAACAAACATCATACAATACCTTTGCTATTTGGGTATCTTCTTAAAGGAAACTAGCAAACTTGACTTTGGTGCCTTAGTGCTATAGCATATCAGTTTTCCCTTTTTGTCGTGTGCAGGTCCACATTGAGATCCATTAAGTTCCTTTCACAAACTTATGTTAACTGATTGTCAACACCTCTGGACCGGAAGGCTCATATGCTGCTGCTTCAGAAGTCAGCCGAGGCCAAAGGAACTCCAGAACTGGAAGAACTATGGATACGCACACGAAGACGAAGCTGAAAACCTGCCCAAAGGATAGTGTGCAGAAAATATCTATGATTACTCCAAAAAACAAATTGGGAACTTTATGGGATATTACAGTTGGTCATCTCAGACAGTGGCTCGCTGCCGTGGCTTTGGAATGGAAATCTTTTGGGTGTGTTTTGTGCGATAAGGTAAATGTTTCAGGGAGATGCAATTTTTGGCTCACTTGTAACAATTACAAAAGTGACCAATTTTGGTTTGGGGAAATTTTTATCGCCTTTTTTTAATAGGTCCACTACACCTCTGAGATGAGTTTGCCTTTTAATTCTAGAGGCGTGATCATTGTTGCAAGATGCACACACTCTCACAACACTCAGATTGTAAAAGGTCAGGGGAGTTTTTGTCGATTTGTTTATGTAGCACTTGACTGATCTCGCACTTTCTCTGCATGCCATTTAATGTGCTGATTACAGACTGTAATGAAGTCTACTTGTTTACCACTTAGTTTATAATGGAGCCTCTCATGGGACATAGTTTTTACATGTATATAATATAAGGTAACATCAGAGTTCGGGGTTGTTTGTTTCCCCCCCCACCCCATCACACATGCCATTTTTTATAGCTGAAATCCTGCAGTAGTCTATAATTTACACAATTTGAGAAACACAATTACAAAAATACCAAGGGATATATTATTTTAAAAAAAAAAGAAAAAGAGCGAGTCTAGATTGGATTATGGTGTAAAAGCATGTCAAGTTTTAATTGTGGATGCTGAAGATGATTCAGGCAATAGGGCAGCATGATAAAACCTTTGGTTTTGTACCTCATGTTGATGAGGTAGCTGTTTGTGATGAGTAGTGCTCTGGTGTTTATTAACTGTTTTCCCTATTTCTAATGGTTTTAAAGAATGCCACAAAACAATAATCCCATCATTTTGTCTGATGGGCTCCACTTATTACACTGTTTTATTTTCTGTAAATTGCAGTCTTGCCTCCTGCCTGCAAGTCAATTCAGCTGTTTATAGACAACAGGAAATGGTACTTTGAGATGTCTTCAAACTTAAATATCTTATGGATTTTCTTGTTTATCTTTTGTCAGTGCATATTTTAAATGTGCAGTTAATTCGAACAGCAACCATAAGTCATGTCAAAACTTGAAACAATAAAAGAATGAAGAATGAGCTTTGTTTGCCCTGTTTTTTTAATTCTTAATTCTGATTGGCTGAATAGGCTGGTTGATTGACAGAAGTGTTGATTCCTTTTAGTGGTAGTGTTGATCAGGTTTGTATAACAGCAGCTGATTCAAACTTGTTCATATTAGTGCTTTTGTGTAATACTTTATTGTGAAATAACTTCTTCACATGAGAACTTTATTGGTAATAACTTGTTTGGCAGGCAAACCTTACACATAATCAGACTTATCAAATGTAATACCTGAAATGGTGAAGTTTTCTGTCAGGTGATTCTCACAGAATTTTCCCACCGTGTTTATTTTTCATTTTATTTTGGAAGGAGTCTCCAGTGTTAGCTAGAGAAGATGACGGTCCTCTCCCAGTGGTAAAGCTTTAGGTTTTCTGACATGGAAACATTTTCTTTGTGCTCTGCTCTAAATATGGTAACAGAACATGCTGCATTTTTATGCCTTATTAACTTTGAAAGAAGTTCCTAGTAAGGGAACAACAGTTTCTGGCTGTTATGATAACGGGGACTCATTTGCTTCATTCCACGTCAGTAAATGAGACTCATAATGGATAAGAAAAAAATGTACGTGAAATAAATCAAAACTTGTAATTATTGTCTATTAATGTCATGTAAGAGAAATAAAACACTAGGACATGCTGTTATTGTTTCAATAATCCTCTTACCGCTATGCCATTTATTATTTTCCTATTAAAAAAGCAAAACACCATGTCATGTTTTATACCTTATATAATGTGAAATGTAGTGGATATTTGCACTGTTTGAGTTGACTGTTTAAGCAATGATGTCCTTCAGTGGGGAAATAGAGAAGAAGTCCAGATCTAATTTGAAGCCATAAATCCAGCCTGTTTTGTATTTTGCATGAACAAATAAAAAGTGAAACAGTGAAAACTTCTGGTTTTTGGCCACAGAGGGGCAGCACGTGCACACGGTATGAGGAACAACACAGTCAAGAACATTGAGCTGTATCAGTAAATCAGAGACACTTGGTTCAGAGTCACACTGCTTTCCAAAGAAGGATGGATGGACAGAGGCAGAGATTCAATTTAGCATTTCTTTAGAGAGAAATGCTTTCTTTTTAAAATTGTAAAATGAATTCCCTCAATCGAGGCTGATTTAATCGTTAAAATGTCTTCATGTTGCTAGTTTAAAGGCTTTGCTGTATTATGTACCTTATAAAAGAAGTAGAAAATATTCTCTCTGAGACATGAATGTCTGTCATACGCTGTTTAAGCATAACATTTATTTCGTGAATAAAAAAAAAATCTATGTTTCATTTGAGACACCTCAGAATTGATAGATTGAACATGTTTCTTTTTGGGAGTCTAAATAAATAATTTAGTAAGTAAGTATTGAGGGGAAAAAAAAATATGAACATGCACAATTCATCCCGCAGAGCTTTCTTTTTCTTTTCTCTCCCAGTGCTCCATCCAATGACGTGATCAAAACATATCTAATGGCACGGTTCAATAATGTGTTTCCAAGGCAACTGTCTAAATGATTGTGCATCAACCCGCTCTGCATTAAAGCTACACATATTTAATCTCCTGCACTGAGCACTTAGATTATGAGGTTTTGCAGATGAAAGTGCTTGAAAAGGGATAACAATAGAAACTGGTTGAAACAGACCAACATCCTGTGGTATGCAGAAGAGGGTTTATGTTTATTAGAGGTAATATTGCTGTCTAGTAGCTGTATTCAGCATATCCATATACATGGCCGTTGTCAGAAAAGCGTGTAGTGATGAGTTTTTGTGTGTTCCATCAGGTGCATCCTGTGCACAAGGTCTGACACAGCCATGCTCAAGTGTGTAGCATATGGTATCTGCTGTGGGTGCTGTGGGTGTGGTGTGTGACAGTTGATTACTTTATGAAAAAGGCTGTCATATGAAGAAAAGCTTACATTTAATGTCAAATGAACTGCAAAGATAAAAATATATATATGGACTTCAAATAATCGTTAATCTTGAGTGTATTCAAGTTATTTTAGCATGTACACACATCCATCATACATGATGCAGGATTTATTCATCTTCGGTAAAGGTGTGTCCTGGTCAGAGACATGGTGCCAGAGCCTATCCCAGGGACATTGGAAAATACACCCTGGATGGATGGGAATACACCCTGAACAGGATGCCAGCCTATCAGGACACCATGCACATTCACACTCATTCTGGTCATTTTAGTGTCCAGAAGTCTATATAAAACTTTATGTACTTATTTGTAGCAACCTATTTTTCTAGAATTGGAGTAATGAGATTTTGAACGAGATTTAGTACAGTTTCTTAATTTTATAATGTAAGGTCTAGTGTTCTTCTGCTCATGTAACATAAACAAGAAAATAAGTGACTTGATTAGCAAATTGGATTCATAAACTGATTTATCTAAAGTGTGCGTTGTCATGTGGTATCCTAATATTAAGCTGGACCACCACAACAGATCATGGTCCTATTTGAATATGTGTATGAGTTCTTTCAAAAGGAGCAACATTTCTAGCGAATGTCTGCTGGAGATCATTGTCAAAACATAAACAAAACATAGATTTTCAAACTTACTAATGGTAAAATTTTATAGTATCAACCTTTTAAAACTATAGTTTAAATGATTAGTATTACGGAGAAAAGGAAGATATCAAAAATTGCAATAAATGCACCAGGAATCTAAAGTCATATGTACTATAGGAACCGGTTTGGTTCCAGACAAAAGAGACTGGTCGGCTCATCCGGTATGTGTCAAAGCAGAAGCAACTGCTCTGTCCATTCAGTCTGCTAATGCAAAGAACATGTTGGGAGGTAAGTGATAGGCATGGACACAGAGGATGCCGGATGCACTGTGCTTCCTCTAGCCCTGGCTTGCCCCTTTCCATCAGTTCCAACCTTCCACCACAGGATACCACTTTTTCCTCTTAGTTCCTCAGCTTGCAGAGCTACATGTTGGTTTTATGTGCTGCAATTAATGATAGATCCAGAGTTTTTTAATTCTTAGGTAGAATTATTAATGCAATTGACTTCTCAGTGCACTTCATTCGTGACACATGATGATTTTGACAGCAGTTTGCAATTTTCATTTTGGGGATGTCTTCCTATGTAAATGTGTGAATTCCTACATCTGTCTGAGGGTCTGGATGCAGTTCTCTCTCTCTCTCTCTCTCTCTCTCTCTCTCTCTCACGCTCTCTCAGAACAGAAATGAACTCCTTGACAGGCAGCAAGGACACCGTTGCCATGTTGATGAGCAGCCTGTGAGTCCACCTTGTCCTTTTTTACTAAACAAATTCCTTTAAGCACAACATGCCGTGTGTCTCACAGCAAATGAGGGTGTGTTATATTTGACCTGGTTGAATCTGGAGCTTTTGACCTTAGGGATGGGAAAGGGGGGGTCATCTGACTGTGGTGACTGGAGCATATGCACAGAACAGGGATGCTCCAGTTGCTCATTCAGGCTGCTAGAAGTCGGTCAGCATGTGTCCATCTTCTGTGTTTGACTCTATAATCAGACAGACACATGCTGCCCCAGAGGTGCCAGCCCTTGGCATGCTGCTAACTAAGTGCATTCTGGCAAAGCCATGCTATACATTTCATGCAAGCATACACATTAATTCTCAATTTGGTGATGGCAGGCAGCAGGATGAGGTGCATTATGGAGGGTATTGAATTGTATAGCACTGCACTCCACAATATTAGACTTGGCTACTTTGCTTTTGTTGCTAGGAATAATGGTAGCTATTGTGCATGACCTCTTGCTAGTGATTTGTTCTGTCTGAGGAAGGCTAATAGCAATGTGATTATTATGTCAACGGTTTATCCCAGGGGAACTGTGGATGCTTCTTCACTTTTATTCCTCACTTTAATAATACAATATTAGCTTGATAACTTTTGCATTGTTTCCCCTGAACTGGATATTAAGACTTAAGATCTAGAAAGAGCATAAAAAGATAATATCGTTTTTTTCCCCTGTTAGATGATCACCACAATCCATTTTCACTTTCACAGAAAATGAGTTATTATAGAAAAGACCAAGACAGAGAGAGTAATGAGATCTTTAATGTAGATTTCATTCATTGCAACTAGTGCACTCTTAAAAAAAAGGTTTTATCTAGAACCCATCTTGACATTCAGAGATTTGCCCTTATTGGGTTTTTCTTCTATTAGAGAGACTTCCAATTAGATTCCCTTCCAGAAGTCAAGAAACCTTTTCTAAATCCCATTAATGAGAGAAACAGAAACAACAGAAATAACATTTTGGACATATTTAAAGCAACACTATACTTGTGCTGACTTTTTCTTCAGATGACCTTGGCGTTTTTGTTGAAAGCATCCACACCCTAGGAATGTGGAAAAAAAAGGGAAAACTAAGAAAACAGAGAGTTTCCTGGAGTGGGCCAGACATCTGCTTTCTGAGCAGGAAATACTCCCCCAAACTGGAGCCACCCCCAAATTCCCAAACTTTCCTTCTTTCTTTATAACTCCCACTCTGCCAATGAACATTATTTGCTAACTCCTGGAAAGAACTTCCAGATTTCTTTTCAGACATTTTTCTGACATGATCTGGCAGAAATCTCCAGGACTTTGGATTAAGTCTGCAGACTTGGTTCTGGAGCTTTTTCAGTTTTGTGATAAACAATAAAAAAACCAACATTATTATTTCCATAACAGGGTGGTTATGAGGAGGACATATTGTCTCTGTGTCACACTGGAATCTGGTAAACTGTTTCTCTGCAAAAATAATAGTGTTCAGTATTAATATATCTCTGTATCCTTTGTACCTGATCTCTGGTCCTTTGCATCCTTCTATATGCCATAAAACATAATAGTATATAGATTCCTCATGCCACATTCCGAACCAGCACATGTAATTGCACATTTTTGTGTCCTAAATCTATTTAGAAATAAAGATAAACTACATTAAATCACCAGAAAGTGTCCTGAAATGAAAGGGACCTAGGCACCCCCTTTAACCCACAGCCCCCCACTCCCCGCCCCTATCTGCAACCCCTCCAGCCCCCCCAGCCCCCCCCCCAAAAAAAGATGGAATGCTATAATTGAATCCTTGTGTGCAAGAAACTGCAGGCAGTAGTGTTAATACAACTCACTACCTCTGTTCTTTATGATTATGAGAGGAATACAGTCCTGGTGCAGTTTCTTTATCTTATTTTCCACACGTCTATTATATGTGACCTCAATATTCAAATTTCCATGTAGGCAAAAAGCTCACTTGGCGTCAGTGGTTCAGACATCATATTAAAGAGTCAGTTCAGTTCCAGGAATGAGGAGTCTTTGTGTGAACTATCTGTTAAGTTTAGTGAACTCAAGTGACCCAGACTGTTATTTATAATAATAATAATAATAATAATAATAATAATTATTATTATTATTATTATTATTATTATTATTATTATTATTATTATTATTATTATTATTATTATTATTATTATTCAGGGTTTAAACTGAGCCAAATCTTACCTTTGGTTTATGTGAAAGGCAAGTCTAATTTCTGTGATTTCCATTTAAATCTAATAAACCACACTGACAACCAACCCCTGGAAAGCTAGCTACACTAAAGCTCCTGATCACACACACATTCACACACACACAACTCTTCTGTTGTTCCTTAAAAATCAAGGCCCTTGACTGTTATTGCTGCAAAACAGTAATGCATTTGTTTGTGTTATATTAGAGGAAGAACTTTAGGTCTTAACATAAAGGACTTTATGTGTCTATATAGGGTGGTGGTAGCTCAAGTGGTTAAGGCTACTTAACAAATATAAATAGGTTCTCAAGCATTGTTTGAACTATATCTGAAACTGCTTCAGGCTAGTGGATGTTAATGTGCTTAGTGGAATGAGATTTAATTAAATTTAAATACCACTGATCTTACATTTAGACAAAGCGACATAGCGTGTAATAACATATTGTGTCTCCTATGCTGCAGGTGTGCACTTAACTATAATTCACAAAATGCTTCAGTTTGTTGTTTCAGACTTAATACAGTCAGAATATTTTCATTGTAAAAAGATTTATTTTATGAATATAATCATCTATCCATCCATTTTCTGGAACCATTTATCCAACAGAGAGTCACAGGGAGCCTATTCCAATCGCACAAGGTGGGAAACACTGCCAACCCTTCGCAGGGCACAATAAGAAAATTACTTACACATTCATTTACACACTAAAGACAATTTAGAGAATCCAGTTAGCCTACAATGCATGTCTCTGGTCTGTGGGAGGAAACCTGAGTAACCCAGAATAAATGCCCAAATGCTCACCCAGGGCAATGACAGGAAACAAACCCTTAACCCTGGACATGCAAGGCAAACCACTAAGCTCAATACTACAAACCTGCTAACCACTAAGCTGCCATGTAATTATTAGGAAAATTATTTAAGTATATACAGTATGTTGGATATAATGTACAGTAAGCAATTAAACCCTTTTCTATTGTCACAAAAACATGTATTACTCACAGACATGCAAGAGAAAGCAAGAGCAAGCATAATATACACACTAACCAATAGAAAGAAAAATATCTATACTGTCATAACTGTTCAAACTGTTCAACATATACACCAGAAATCTCCTACTGCAGTGTACAGATAGATGTTTATACCTGCTGGGTATCTTGGCCATGATGCAACTCCAGTGGTGCCAGCTATAGTGTCATCAGCCAGAAAAGTACAGCAGAAACCTGGGCTCTGCCAGTTCTCTTCCTTCTTTCTGAAGTTTGCCAATTTTTCTAAGATAGACAGATGAAGCCCCACTGGATAGATGATGGGCCTCCAGTCAGTCACCATACACTCAGCAGCCAGCTTTGAATACTTGAACCTCTTATAAGCAGCTTCCACTTACTCCTTCACTGGGATAGTCAGTTCTTTAAGGGACACTGTTTTGGCTTAAATGGACCTTACCACTATGTCAGACCAGGAGTGATGTTGGGATGATCTCTCTGAGAAACTGGAGTTGGCTGCCAAGATCATGCCAGTCTTTTCCAGGGGTGAAGAGTCACATCAGGGCTCTTGGTTTGGTGCATTTAACTCTTTCAAATTTCTTGATTAACTAGCTTCCTGATGGCTGTGAAGGCTCCTGATTGCTGATCCCCAATACGTCTGATAGTTTCCTCAGCACCTGGAAACCACTTGTTTCACCCTTACAGCCTGTAAAGTGTGTTGGAAAAGATATTTTCAGGGAATGCAACTATCCTCTGTGCTGAACCTGTGGAGACGGATTAGTGTCTGTAATAGTTTCAATTTTTCAATACAATTTAATTGTATAGCATAGATAGACATTGTCTCAAAGAAGCTTTTCAGAAGTATAGAAACAGATAAGAAAAAAATGATAAATTTAAGGTTAAGTAACTATTTTATCCCTATTTTTTCCCTAATGAGCAAGCCTGCAGCGACGGTGGATAATGTAAATAATGTAAATGTAAATAATGTTCTTTCTACTCTCTAACAGCAACCAAGAGCTCATGATCTATTAGGTCGGTGTAGTTTCTGTGTTCATTATAGACACTAATTTCTTGCTGTCACAAGCTGACAGATGTAACGGCAGGTGTCTCACCTACTCTCCAGGTGGCTCTGTCCACAGCTGTCTCCTGGTCACAGGCTGTCCACACAGGTCCATCCACAGCATCAGTTACCACCACCAAGCGATGAAACTCCATCCAGTGGTAGAGCGTCTGGATGGATCAGGCAAGTCCTGATTGTCTTGCTGCTTTTGCTCCTTTCCTTAGGGACATGATCATTATGGTGTTAACTCTTGCTTTTTTTTTTTTTTTTTACTTTTTCTCCTGTTTGTTCAATTTATATAACCTCTTTTTCATTTTATGTTTATGTCAGCATGTTCTCTATGTGTGGTTGGCTCGTCACTTCGAACTAATCCTCAGTGGGCCTTATTCACGCTGCTTTTAAACTCTTTTCATTCCTCGGAAAACTGGTGGTGTACCTTGATAAGAGACGCCAATCGCAATTGAACATCTTTAATAATTAGTAATCAACTAGTACTATTTTATTCTATCTAACCAGTTTCAATTTCTTTTATTTCACAAGAATTTATTAGGTGGGGAAAGGCTCCAGGTTTGCTAACTCCACCTCACACTGTCATAATAATGCAATGACTGATCTGGACAGCAGTAATACAGGCCTACAACACGATGAGTCACGTGAGTGCCGGTTTGTAGCGGCAGTAAGGGCGGGATACTGTGTGATGACGTAACAAGGGCAGCTGTAATATAGTGATTAATCCCCCCCCCCACTCAACCCCCCACTCCTATTCCAACAAAGCCCACCCTTCGCACTCTGATTGGTCAGCAACTCACACGCGCACGCAGCCCCCCGATTCTGATTCGCCGGACTGATCCTGAGTATGAACCACCAAAGCAAATCGTAGCTCAGGAGGCGGGGTCTGCCTTAAAACCGGTGCGAAATAAGCGCTTTCAGGGAAGCCGTGTAAACCAGATGTTAGAGTCGGTGCTGGTGGGCTGGATGGAGAGAGGTCGCATCACTTCGCCGAATGATTTAACCAACATCAGCGGAGGAAGAGGTTTTTCATCTGTTTTTCACATCGTGACAGATAAAACTGTCTCGTGAAGACAGTGAACACTATTTTTTGGTCAAAGACAGGACGTGTGTGTGTGTGTGTGTGTGTGTCTGTGTGTGTGTGCGGGTGATGCGAGCCGCCTGTAAATGCAGCCTTCAACGTAAAAAGCGACACTGCAACAGCCATCAGGCTCGGAGCGTTTTATTTATCCGTTTTTTGGTATCTCACCGTCTCATTTAGCAGCAAGCATGGATGATGATAATCAAGGTACGACTCTTCTCTGATTTGCATTTTTTTCCCCTGCTCGTCGTCTGATTGCACATATATATATTAATCATGATCAATAACCTATGAGCTGTTAGATTTGATGAGGATGGAACGTGTTTATTACAGTGTAATAAATGGTTCTGAATCCTTCTGCATTGTGGTTCTGCAGCTCCACATGCAATGCTTTCTGAAGGCCAGGTAACGCTGAAGGATATTAGTAATATGTTAGTAAGTTTTGATGCTCGTACATCACACGGATGGAAAGCTGACCTGATGGACATTTGGATAAAATGGTCAAACCTGCACTGTGAAACTAATCCCTATTTTAATCTTCTGATCCACATCTGGTGATGATAGGATTGACTTCACTGGCATTATTGGTATACACCCTTATCTAAATATATGATTTTCTCGGTTGTTATGTTTTAGGTTTGGTGGAAGAACGGGAAAACAATTGTTGTATGGTTCAACATAAATCCTTTAAGGAGTTTTCAAGAGGAAGAAACCAAACACCTCGAAAATAAAAGCTGGATTATTTGTTTTTAAGACATTAGTACAGGTGAAGGTCATGAACTACATTTAATTGTGAAACAGCTAATTAACCCACACTGACCAGAAATAGCACTTCCTTTATCATTGTGTCAAACTTTTCTCTTACTTTTCTGCATTTCTATTTCTATAATTTATTCAAATATGACTATTTTTCCCCCCACAAAGTCATTTTACACAAGTTCATGCATAAATGGTTCAGATTTCATTAGAAAATGCCAACAGTACAATAATAAGCCTATTATTATACACAGCTTTGATGTATTTTGCATTATGCATGGAAATGATATTGTTTTTGAAGTGCTCATGCTAATGTAGGCTATGAAAATAAATGATCAAACTGCAAAAAGGATTGTTTTGTAATTGCCCCTTGGCTTGAAACCATATAGAAATGAAAAGTGTCTAGAGATTTTCACCAAGTCATACAGAGTAGTACGCTATATTATTACTGAAAACTGGCAAAAATGAATAGCAAGATAGGATTTATCCACTTTATTAGGAAGACCTGCACACATAAACACAATAGAAATAGACAGTTGAAGATCGGGCAAATATCACCTTGTGTCTTCAGTTGTAATGTTTGGGTGGTTCTGTAGCCTAGGTCTCCTGTTTTTGGCTGTCAGGAGTGGAGAATGATGTGGCCTAATGCTGTTGTAGCATATGCCCTTCATGGTTTGGCATGTTATATGTTCTGAGATGCTTTTCTGCTCACCGTCAAAGTATAGAGTGATTATTTGAGTTATTGTAGACTTCCTGTCAGCTCAACCTAGTCTGCTCATTGTTCTTTGACCTCTGTCATCAACAAGGAATTTCCACCCACAGAGCTACAGCCTACTGGATGTTTTTCTTTTGTTTTTCCTCACTACTCTGCCTAAATTGTTCTGTGTGAAAATCTCAGGAGATCAGCAATTTCTAAAATACTCAAACCAGCAACCATGACATGGTTAAAGTCACAGCAATCACACATTTTTTTCATTCTGATGTTTGGTGTGAAAATTAACTGAAGCTCTTGACCTGTATCTGTATGATTTTGTGCTGCTGCCATGTGATTGGCTGGTTGGATAACTGCATGAATGAACAGGTGTCCAGGTGATCCTAATAAACTAGCCAGTGAATGTATCTTGACATAAGTAAACAGAGACTGTCAAGTTTGGCTTTGGGTATTGTTTAATTACAGAAAAGAGCTATACAAATTACAGTACATGTTCCTGTTTATCTCTGAGCGCATGCATGTGTGAGAGTTTGTGTGTGTGTGTGTAGATAGAGAAGGGCGCAGTAGTTCTTATGCAGAATATCTATATTACATCACTTTATTTTTTACATTCTGTCCAATATTCTGTAAAAATCACACAATTATATTTTAATTATTTTTATACCAGGATTGATATTTCATTGATATTTCATTATTGAGCCACTCGTCACTAATTCGTATGTCTTGTATGGAGTGTAGTGCAGAGCCTCTTGGTCCCAGACATGCTGTCTGGACAAGTTTGTGTATTTTTGTTCTAGTCTAGTAAGCACAGTAGTCTCATTGTAGCATGTAGTAGCTGTTCTGTTTAAAGTGCCTACATGTATATGGTCATGTGGTCGAACCTGACTGAATATTCAGAGAAAGTTGTTTAGTCCAGTTGTAACAAATTTACAGTTCGCCTGTTACTAAAAACTATTTGAACATTTGGATCATTTATTAGATCTATAATTGTGCAGCCCCTGGACTTGAGCACATGTGTGTCAGATCACCCGATATCATTGACCAGGGTTCATCTAAAGTTCTAGGCTTTCCCCTTAGACTAGCATGACCCTGGGTTATTGAGACAGTGCGGGAGGCCAGTGTGTATAATGCTAGCTGTCTAGGTCTGATATTGCAGGCAGACTGGATTAGACCCCCAGTGTAGAAAGAGACGCTCCCCTGCTGCGAAACACTAATCAGTGTTGTCACCCTCTGTGGGAGTCTGTCTACTGTATACCGGCTCACTTTGTCAGATTAAAAAGATATCACACCTCTCTGATATTTTTGAGTTCTTTAGATCCATTTGGTTCTACAGATGGTGGTCATTTTGTGTGTGGAACTACGAACCAGCTAGAATTTATCTGCTGAGTATCATTGTTTATCAGAGTTATGATGATGCATTTGCAATACGGCTGAGGTAACTTGTGTTCGGTTAACCTCGGGCAAGTTCCTGTGGTACTCCCCTTGTTTGGATGATTGCAAACCGCTAGGGTTAATGTAAAAACTTGTTGGTGGACATCCAGGGGAAAAACGTGACTGTGGTCTATGACTTCACGCAGGGCAGAAAGTACCAAAAGTGCTTTCTTGAAGCATAAAAGCATACAAATAGTCATTCCATCACTCTCAGGGGTGCGAGTGTCAGTTTGTCCTTTTACTGGGATTCATTTGCTGCTTGTCTGTGCTCTTATTTTGTAACGGTGCATTGCTGAGTTAATTACTTTTGCCTTCTCCTTCAAGGACTCATACACTTAAACCACTTGCTTGTCACTATCTATTGGTACGTATGAACAAATCTGTGCCCGATTCTTAAAACTGTCCGTGACTTGAAAGCAAATATTGAATCAGTTTCATCTGTGTGGATGCAAGCTCCTCTCCACTAGTCACTTATATACATGCCATTTTTGTACACACAATCTCAGTATACCTGTATACAAATCTCCTGTATAGAAATATGTATTTTATACAGGTGTGATAATTAAGCAAGAGTGCTGCTGTAGCAAATATCAGCATTGATGATATTCTGATACTGATGCTGATATTCAGTACAACAGGATGTTTGTGAGTGTGATGTAAGCATGAGCAAGGCCACTTATACTGAATATCAGCATGGCTGTGATCACCTACATCCACATCACAGCAGGCTGATATTCAGTATAACAAGTGAGATTTTGCATTTATATAGCAGGTCTTTAAACAAGAGATTAATATAAAGTGAGTGACATGCAGCCAAATTATCTGTTTATTTTTGCTCCACTAGCGGAAATAGATCCTGAAGAAGCCACGCTTTCTTTAAAGCACTTCAACTAATTAGCTCGCATTCATAGGTACATTCTTGTTTAAAGTGCTTCTGGTAAAACTGGCCCAATTTTTCTTTCTCGTCTTCATCTGCTAAGCTTTCATGAGCTGAAGAATTTATATTTCTTTTGCGGAAAAAGTATTGTTTGCTTTGTCTGCTGATGATGTTGTTAATACAACTGTACTAACTGTTTTGGACTAGGAAGTGGAATTTTTATAGTGTGAACACGGACTAGGACACAGTGAATTGTCCCAGTGCAGATATAAATATAAGCATTCTTGGACCTCTGCTCAACCAATCAAATTAGTGCACCAGATCTAACTGCTGTATAAATTGCTTTTTACACAACAGGTCTACTAACAAGATTTAAAATATGGACTAACTAACATTTCAGACACACTATGGCCAAGTATCATGGTTAATATTGGTCTGTCAACAAAAATAAGTCCTACTGCTGGATAGAATGATGCATGTTGCCATACAGCACACAGACTGACCCACAGCCTGTAGTAAGTGTAGTGACAGTTTCAGAGTCCCAGTGCTGTTATACTAAATATCAGCACTCATGGAACACATCACATCCCATCAAATTAGTGAACCAGAATTTACTGTATGATAGCATTTATCCAGATCTGAGAAAAGAGCCATCCAAAACGAAGAGTGGAAAAAAAGTTTTCAGTGTTTTTGTCTAAAGCTACTGCGAATAAAAGACTTAAAATAAAAAGAGTTTTTATAAAGAGCATAATCAGGTGGAAAACTGAACCCTTTCCAATCTTGCCAGCAAGAGCCTAGTCTTATATTCATGTTCATTTTAGATTAGATTAACTGAGGTTGTCAGATGTAACTGAGGTCAAATTTAATTTATATATATATATATATATATATATATATATATAGCGTGTGTGCGTATGTGGTGTGGGTGAGCCAAGATTTTGTTCTGAACAAATAAACAAAGCAATATTTCACAGAAAAATGCTGACAAGAAACTTATTTCTAACTTTTTTCTCTTTTCAAGTCTAAAAATCCATTCATTGTCTATACCCGCTTTATTCCTAATTAGGGTCACGGGGATCTGCTGGAGCCTATCCCAGCACACATTGGGTGAAAGGGAGGGGTACACCCTAGACAGGTCGCCAGTCCATCAGAGGGCCACATATAGACAGACAACCACACACACTCACTCCTATGGGCAATTTAGAATTACCAATCAACCTAATGTACATGTTTTTTTTTGGACTATGGGAGGAAACCGGAGTACCCGGAGTAAACCCATGCAAGCACAGGGAGAACATGCAAACTCCACACAGAAAGGCCCTGGCCTGTTCGAACCCAGGACCCAGCCACCGTGCCGCCCCAGTCTAAAAATCAGATTTCCAAAAAGTCACATTCGGCTTGTTTAGTTCTGATCTGAATTAATAACCTCAAAATAGGTGAAGTGATCTTTCTGAATAACCCATTTGACTTAACATTTAGGTCAGTGCATCACAGTTCCTTTTTAATGCAAAAATAAAGGACTAGAAATCTGATTAAAAAAAACCCTCATGTCTCTGATTATAAATGTGATTCAGTACAGGGTTATTTGCTGTTTTTATTGTTATTCCTCGCAGTTCTGTACTTACTGTAGTCCTACTTGCTATATTAATGATATTAACACTGACTTTGATTATTTATCTGGCTGCAAATCAAGCTTTTATTCTGAGATTGTTAAAATAATACACTTAAGACCAGGTATGTGTTTGATCAGTTACACCTAAGACGAAATTGTTGAATTTTAAGGTGGAATTGGTGGACTCTCATTATCTGGTCAGAATTAACCTGACACAACTTTGAGGGCCATTGGGCACAGTTGCTTAATGGTTAGGACATTTGTCTCACATTTCCACCTCTTTTGTATCAAATTTCCTCCCCCTTTCCACCTCTGCCCTGTGTGTGTGTGTATGTGTGTGTGGAGTTTGCTTGTTTTCCACGTGCCTCAGGGGTTTCCTCTGGGTACTCTGGTTTCCTCCCCCAGTCTACATACATGCACTGTAGGCTGAATGGAATCTATAAATTGTCTGTTGTGTGTATTTATGTATATATATTCCCCAATTATTTTAATCCCTTCATTAGTTGCCAGATCCCACCCATCAGGCATCTCTCCCCATATCCGACTATCACATGCTTCCTCTGAGGCATGTAAAACCAGCTAACTGCATCATTTCAAACTCTCCAACTGCACACTTCCACGTGCATTTGCTCACAGACAGCCATGCTTGACTAGTGTCTCACTGATTGATAGAGGAGAGAGAGAGTAAGCCTCCCTTTTCCTCACCGAGATCATAGATTTCTTGCTCTCTTGCACTCAGCCATCAGTACTCAGGATCTCCAGACTATAGAGCAAACGCTTTTCTGTTGCCCAACTCTGAGCCCTGGAATATTTGTTTTCAGGGTGATTACCTTAACTGCAGTAGTATTTCAGTGAGTATGCAGTAAGCTGACTGTCTGCAAGCATTGTCCAATTGTGCTAACAAAATATAGGAGGGCAATATTTGTAGAGCACAACATTAAGCACAGAGATTTTGCTTTGTGCTGCTGATTTAAAAAAAAAACAAAAACAGGTTATTGTTGAGTCTGCTTGTCTTCATAAATGGCCTCTTGTGTATCACTGCAACTCTGAAACATTTAATTTAGACACTGTTAAGCTAAAAACACAGAAGACATACTTGCTCCATAAATTTTGCCTTTTAAAGCGTCTTCTTCACAGAGGCACCTCTGTTCACAGACTGTCGAGAAAGAAATGCTGGATGCTAGCGTGCAATTCAGGGTTAAAAGCCTGAGAACGACTAAATTGGAAACACGTTTAGGCAAACAATGCGTCAGTATTGGGGGAATTTAAGAAGGCGCGAGGCAGGCTGAAGGCTATTCATCAGGCCCACGCAAAAGGAAGTCATGCTATACGCCAGTCTGGGGAGTGCTAAGCTGTGCAGGGGAATAAAATCTAGTGGAAAAAAAAAAAGAAATTCCAGAAACTTTCTCCCTTGTTCTCTGTGTTTGCAATATTTTCATCCCTGGAGCTGGAAGATTTTTCTTTCTGAAGTGGCTTTCCTGAAAGAGGAAAGAGTAGGCTGGTGTAGGTGGGGAGATTCAGGACCTGGACAATTACATAACACAATGCTTAGTGTGTTGAAGATACAGGAAAAAGGTGTATTCCTGTGTACATTGTGTTGCCTGCTGTTCGCTCTTATGCATAGGGTTCTTCGAAGGGATGGTAGATACTGTACAGTAATGGACATCTTTAGCTAGACCATCACTCCAATGTCTTGTGTCATGTTTTGCCAAGAAGCCTTTATCTTAAAGAGTTTCTGGCTCTAATGGTTGTGTGTTGTTCTATCATAAGTTTGGCTAGTCTGAAGTATTTAAATCTAACATCATGCTGTATTTTTCTCAGTTTTATAGTTATTTCCATACCCCTTCAAATTCCTGTTATTATTTTTATTACCTAGTCTCCATTCAAGTCTAATCGTTATCTGTATGCCTCATGCACCCTGAAAATACCTGCAATGCAATAAGATATTTTTTTACTGTGTTACACAACCGCAGTTTTATCCTGTCAGTCTTCATTAGTGGAGAAGTGGCTGCAATAACCGTGCCACATGAGAAAGTCTCACATCGTGTGGTGAGGAAGTCTGTTTGATACGCTGGGTTCCCCTTAACTAATCCGCATCAAAGAAGCCTGATTTATTTTATGGTGCACTCATAAACCCTCTTCTTACATTCAGTCTGACTCTTACAGACGTACGGGTTTTTAGCACCTTAATGTCTAAACTTATAATAATAAGAATTCATATGTGTGTGTGTTTGTGTTCCTTGTTTATCTAAAAACAACCTTAATATGGCTGCTAAATAGGCTTAAGGAATATTTGCAGATCTGGACCCTTTTCAAAATGCTCCAAATCTTCACATATTTAGATTTAACCTGTGAGTTAACCTTTTCTTAGCACTACACTAGCATTCTAGAAATCGACTTATTAGACATTTTCAGTAAGATTAAACAAATAAATAATTTTATCGTCTCAAGTCTGGCTTTCAGTGTGAGACGTTTTTACCTGTGTTGGGGTAACGTTACACTGAATTATTGTGGTTAAAATAACAGCTTAAAATTTTAAATGCTTAGAGAGCAGAAATAAGTTTGTTATGACTATTTACTTCGAGAATTGGTCTGAAAAAAATGAACCCTTTTTGTTTTGTGGAGCTTTTCTATGAAAATATAGCCCCTAGTAGGCTAGGTAAAAACAGAAATTCTGGACCAATGTGGAGTGGGACATTCAATGCTGAACTGGAATCCAAATTCCCTTCCATTTCTGGCCTCTGGTAAAAAGAGTTAAAGAGATTTAATCCGCTCTTAATCATTTACTTCACAGTGATCCTCAGGATGATGTGGAAGTTGTCAGGTGCGTGATTGAACATTTTGTAGTTGGTTACAGCATTGTGCTCAGTCAGTTCCCGGGGTACGCCCTGTGTTGCACACTTCAGTGTCTTTCCTGTTATAACACACTTGTAAGATAATGATTATGTTTTTTTGGATGAGGACTGGGAAAAGGCAAAACCATTAGAAACTGTTACACAGTATAGAGAAGCTATGCTATCACATGACCATAAGATTTCCATATTAAACACATTAAGGCTGAACTCTAGAAAAAATGTCTTATTGCTTGCACAGAATTAAAAAATGGAGCTTCTCTTCAGAGTCCACTGCCTTATCTTTTAAAAAAAATTTTTTTCAATCCTTATCACAAAGCACTGGACCCAAAGGGAAAGGAATCAAATGCAAAGCAATACACACACACTATGTCACACCTAGTGACAATTTAGAGAACTAGCCTACCATCTTTCCTTTAAGAAAAGCCATCCAACAAGGAAAACACAAGTGGGCACAGGAAGAACATGTTTAAACACAGACAATAACTAAGATGCAGGACTGATCCTGGAAAATATTTTAGTCATTGCCAACTCCCACCCACTTGCTAATTCTTTTCTTTTTCACCTATCACACACTGCAGCTACCAGCCAGGGTGAGTGAAGACTAACACACGCTTCCTCTGAGACATTTGAAGCCAGCCAACTGCATCTTTTCAGACTGCTGCTCATGCAACTTCACAGGGCAGCGTAACACACTCAGAGGAAAGTGTTATCTACAGTGTTCCATACGCATGAGCTCAAAAAACAGCCATGATAGACTTGTGTCGCTCTGGTTGACAGGGAATAGGATAATGCAATCCTTCCTACCCATAGAGCATATCATAGAGTGTGGATCTGTTCATGAACGCATTTTTTGTTCTGTTACTCAACATAAGCCAAACATAACCATAAGATCTTTTAAATGACTTGAATGAGCCATAACATTAAAACCACCTGCCGAATATTGTGTAAGTGCTCCTTGTGTAGCAAACACAGCTTTCCTTTGAATCCTTTGAAGGTGTGCTGTGGTATCTAGCACCAAGATGTTGTGATGCACTGTGTGTTCTGACACCTTTCTCTCACAACCATAAACAGTTTGTGCTACAGTAACTCTTCTGTGGGATCTTGGGTGCTCATGACCCTGGCACCAGTTCACCGGTTGTCCTTCCTTGGACCACTTTGAGTAGGTACTAACCTCTGCATACTGGTAACACCCCACTACACCTGCTGTTTTGGAGATGCTCTGACCCAGTCGTCTAGTCATCACAATTTGGCTCTGGTCAAAGTCACTCAGATCCTTACACTTGCCCATTTTTCCTTCTTCCAACACACACTTCAGGAACTAACTGCTTATTTGCTGTCTAGTATATCCCACCCCTTGATAGATGCCAGTGTAAAAACATAATATTCTTATCATCACTGTTGAGTGGTTTTAATGTTAAAGTTCTATAAAGGTCTATAGACGCTATTACATAGTCATATCATAACAAATTAGACTGTTCATTAACTATAATCATTGCCTGGCAACTAAACCGAGTCCTTCAAATGTGTACATTTGCTATTAGAAATGCCAGCTGCTTTTTTTTTTCTTTCACATGGACTTACTGTATATAATGCACCTTCATAACACATCATCAGTCAAGATTCTTTCAATGATAAGCAAAGTCACACAGACACATGCATGTTGTGTTGCACTTGTAAACGTTTACCTGTGTGAGTGATTCTGCAGTTCTAGAAGCATGCATCTGTTTCCGACTCGAGTGTACACTCCCTATTTGGCTGTATGAGCAGCCAGATGTGTATGTATGTGCACTGTGTGTGTGTATGTGTGTTACAGTTACAGTTTGACCTGATATAACAGTCATGTTGTATGTAGGAATAGGTTAGGGATGGAGACCTCAGCCCAGCTGTGTATATGTGATGCTCTTCCTGAGAGGATGTTTAATTGCACTGTGTGTGTGTGTGTGTGGCATAAGAGAGTTTAGGATTACTACCCGTTTGGAATCCTTCTCCCGGAATGGATTAAATGAAGAAGTCCCTGAATCACTCCATCTGAAGTCACTGAATCTCCCATATATTGAAAATTTCACTGGATTGATTTTTCCATGCTTCACTGATCTTGAAGACATCGATCTTCCCTTTCCACTTGTGTACTTAATTCCGTACTTAATGCCAGCTAGCTTCTTCTTTACATTCGCAGGTTTCCCCCAACTCAAAAATATGTTACTCTGTTATTATACCTGGTATGTGATCTGTTGCCAAGACGACCAACCAGCAAATATCTACAGATAAGTCAGGAGAGAAATCCCCTGACATCAGTATTGCGCACCACTGTCACTGAGAGTGATTTCATAAAACTGATACGGTTTGAAGGCAGTATGTGGGTCATGGCGTTTCCCAGCAGGCCTAGCAGGAGGTTTGTACACAGTTTTAACGGCAGTCTTCATGTATGTCACGTTGCATCACGTCACATGTCCATTTGGGTGTATCACAGCTGCTCTGTTTTTCTGAGCAATTCTGAATGGTGTCAATTAAAATAAAATGCTTCCTTGACACTTTTCCGGATCGAAAATCAAGAATGAATGGTTTTTACCTCATAAAGTAAAACTTAAACATCTGGAGGCACTGTGTGTGTGTTTTTTTTAATAAAAAACTATGCAGCTATAAAACTACAGCAACTAATATGTGCTGTATTTGTCAGTGTGGTTCCAAAATTATTGGCAATGAACAAGAGGATCTAAATTAACTATATTATGATTATTAAGCTCTTTCTGACCTGGATTGGTTAAGTTGGTTGTAAAATGAATGTGACTCCGCTTCCTAATCCAGCATTACTGCATTATACTGTCCTGCATCTTTCATATCACACAGCTGTTCTATCCTGAATATCAGAGATAGAAACCATTGCAGCTTGCAATCAGAAACTCTGTATTTCTCAGCTGGTTTTATGTAGTCCTAACATATTTCAGCTATGTATGAGAAAGAAATTTTCATTTAAACTGCAGTCGACTGTAAAGCTATCCAACACAGCTGTAAAGCTATCCAACATACAAGTTCTCAGCTGCAGTAGAGATATTTCTTAACATAATCCATATTATGTTAGTCAAATTAGTAGAAGCATTGGAGTGAAGTCGGAAAAAACCCTCACTCAACCTATGTTGGAGGATAAGTCCTGACACAATTACTTTTAGTGTTTCCCAGGGGAAAAATGTGTCACTTCTTCCTGGTATTGAGGTGAACACGAATGTTCCCAGAAGTTCCAGGTGTGATATATTGCAATAGTAATTAAGACTGACCTGGGAAGCAATATTCGAAAAACACTGATGTGTTTGCTTCAAAGGTTCAAGCTGGATTTGTAATAGCAATGACTGCTTTGCAGCTTAGAATGAAAACCACTTCGAGTAATTTCACACTTTAACATGATTGGTGAAATGTGAATACTGTTTTCAAGCTTCAGAATAGTCCAGAAAACCAATCTCTGGCCGGTTTGAAAACGGTGGCCTGGGTTTGCTTTAGTGGTGCACATTAGATGTGGAAGCTATTCGTAGTCGGCGCAGCATGTGCAGTTGTTCATCTTGTCACGTTTTACTTTCCGGATGCTGGGAAAGGCTATGATTATTGATATATTAAACCTGATTTTCTTAGGACCGGAGCACTGTAATTAGCTCACCTTTGAGGTGGAAGCGCGGTGAAAGCAAAAAAGGCATGTTTCGTACCAGACTGCATGGCTGAAATTCTGAAATTTTTGGAATTCAGAAAGATTTGAAGGACTGGTTGCTTCTTTGCAGTATGACCTGTCGTGCATACAAAAAGTGCTGTTTTTCATGATTACAGCGATATGTCAGGAAATCGGATGAGCCAAGTGCCTGCCATTTTGCAAACCTTTGTGCACAGATGTGATGTACAGAATTGTGCAACTGATCTAAAGTTCAGAAGGATTTTTTCTGTGTGATTATGAGCCTCTCCCCCATACAAGCCCAGAATCTGTCCTGGGTGTGGACTTAAGTATTTGGTCCAAGTGTGAAAATTCAAGGATATTATGTGTGGCAGACATGAGGCCATTAATAAAAGAAATCTTCTTTCAAAACCAATAAGAGCCATTATGACCATATTTCAGTCATAACAAAGCTGTCTCCCTCTCACATCTACAAAAAGTGTGGACTTGGAAGAGACCATCCCCCGTCTCTCGTTGTTCGTTTACAGATGTGGCGTCTGGAGAGCCAGAGCCAATATAAACAGGCTTGTTGGCCTCTATCAGTCGGCTGGAATCAGACACTAAACTCATTTCCTGAGTGAGTCATCTGAGGGACAGTGAGATGCTCAGAGATCAGAGACAGGACATCTTCGCTAAAGCACACGTGACCCCCTGCAAGCACGAGTCATCGGGTAAAGCAGTTCATTGGAAAGCTGCTTGTAAGAAGAGCTGGTAATAGCAGAGCCCAAGGCTTCCAGAGATCCAGCATGCTTTAGCTCTTCAATTAGATCCAGACGTTGGCGGAAACTTTATGGAGAAATGTTCTGTCTGGTTAATAATCGTTTCAGAGTTTCCAGTCGCACGGAGCTGTTCCCTTAGCAAGATGGTGATCTGTTTGTTTGTCCTGATGTGAAGGCGTTTGAGAGAATGTGTTATGATTCAGCTGGCGTGATTGGATTTAAATGGCCCTGAGGTGTAATTTTGGGAAGCATCTGAACATGTAGAGGAGAACATGTGGCATGAAGGGCTAGATACAACATTAGCATTGAAGCAGGAAATTAATGAAGGGTATATAAATAGGAGAAATGCAATGCAATCTCTGTCAGGTAATAAATAAAGAAATACAAGTAAGCACTGTTCCCAAAATGACGTCGATCTGTGGGATTTGTAAATGAACCAGTGCACAGCTGGTTTGTATGTGTGTTTTTTTCCTGGGATACAAAGAGGAAGCTTTTGTTTGTAAGATTTTTTTTCTAAATTGTGCGCAGACATTAAATGGGCTTAATGCCTACTGAGGGAGGGGAAGTGGAGGGGATGGATTTTATTGTACAAATACAAAGTATAAAATGAGAAAGGCATGCTGCTTGGGATGCAAGACGACCTGGGTGGGGTTATTTAAAATCACACCATGGCCAAAACTTCAGATGATTAAATTAAAGGTGTGATTGGAACAGTCATTAGAAACTAATAGGATGCATTACTAGAAAAACACAGCCTCTTTGAATGAAACGCCTTCCTATTCAGTGACACTTATTGACATTTTAAGAACAGGATCTCCAGATTGTATTTCAGATTTTTCCGGTTTGAGCCAAAGATCCTGCTTTTTTCCATTCTAGATGACTTCTACAGACTAATGAGCTGTGCAGTGTTCTTTTTGAGGAAGTGAATGTGACACTTGTGCCCATGGGATCTCCTGTCTTTTCATGAGGTACACTACCCGGTCAAAAGGACACACATGCTTTTGTAGGGATTTATACGATCCTATGAAATATCAGATAGGAAATTATGCTGTGGCCAAGAAAAGTGCTCAATTCAATTCAGTTTATTTATATACCACTTTCAACAATGCACATTGTCTCAAAGCAGCTTTACGGAAGTATAGAAACAGAGAAGGAAAAAAAATATAAGGTTTAAATTAAAGTTACTATTTTATCCCTATTTAATCCCTATTTTTAAAATGAATTCAGTTCATTTTATTTGTATAACGCTAATAACAAAGGACATTAGTCACAAAGCAGCTTTACAGAAATGTAAAAAAAATGAAAAAAAAAAATAAAAATGTAGAAATTCAGGACATGAATTGTAATTTTAGAAATTTAGCAATTTATCCCTAATGAGCATGCCAGAGGCGACATGGCAAGGAAAAACTCCCTGAGACGATATTCCCTTGATAGGAACCAGACTCAAAAGGGAACTCATCCTCATCTGGGTAACACCAGAACACGTCTGTTCTATAACTTTGTACTATATAGTAAAAAGGTACAACAGGAAACAGGTTTTAACATGAAGCCTATCGTAAACCTATCTTGTCTTTTTTATCTGTTTACTGATGGAGACCTGAGTATAAAACTGTTTGTATCAGTTGTAGTCCAAAGCTGTCATCATTTTGTCTTTTAAATTCATTGCAGTGTTCTCAATGAAGCTGTACACAATTTCTTTCTTTCTTTCTTTCTTTCTTTCTTTCTTTCTTTCTTTCTTTCTTTCTTTCTTTCTTTCTTTCTTTCTTTCTTTCTTTCTTTCTTTCTTTCTTTCTTTCTTTCTTTCTTTCTTTCTTTCTTTCTTTCTTTCTTTCTACAAGTGTTCATTACACTGCCGTAACCATTTCAACCATAAGGCTTTATCAAAATACAGATTATCAGTGCATCAGTGGCACATGTCCAGTAAACACAACTGAGCGTGAAAGAATAGAGCTCATAGATACAGAGTCTGCAGTTCCACGTTGTGTGTAGTGTAGTGTAACTAAAATAAGTAGTTATGCCTTAAGTGTGTTTTGATGACTAGCTTGTGGCCCATCAAGACTAAATTCTAAGTGAGCTTTTTCTTCCCCTGTGTGTTTTGGCATTTTTCTCTATCATGAAGCAGATTTGACTGTAGGCCACGTTTCCTCAAGGCAGCAGATAGATAGACCGGTTTAACCTGAAAGCCTGCTGTCGGTATGCAAACGATGCCCTCTGAGTCTTAGAGCCTGTGTGTAAACGCATACAGGTTGTCAGGGAGTTGTAGTGGGGGTAAAAAATAAAATCTAGCTGCTAAAGCTCCAATTCATAGGAGAAAACGCCGTCTACCATGAGGTGTGAGGAAAGTGAGACATGGATCGGAAGGCAAGGTATGAAGTGTATTACTTTCTACTTCTAAGCTAATATGGTTCGTTGTGCAAGTAGGTTTGAGTTTGCTCAACCATAATGAAGCTTGCCGACATTTGTTTGGGTTGCCATTGTTACAGAATGAGAGCAATACACAGTCGTCCTCGGCTCTATTGTTTCCAGGCTTATCTGGAGAACATCAGGACGCCTCTCCTCGCCCTGTCTTCAGTCACATCTCTGGAATGACTGGTCACATTTGACCATGTGTTTTTTTTTCTTCTTCTATTGATCGTAGCCGTACATTAAACAGACGGTTGGTATGCATGACTTAGCACTTAGTCAATTACTAAATGGTGTTCAAGCTGAAGTTACTGCAGACAGTAGGCTGAATGAATCCTTTGTTAATGCTTGGCAGACTTATCTATGGCTTCTTTTGCCAACAGTAGCAATGGGTGAGGTATTTCACTGCTTAAAAATGAAGTATCAGTACAGGATTTCTGCATCTGTAGATCTTGCTGCTTTATGCAAGCTTTAAGAAGCCTTAGCACTTACAAGACTTGGTTAAAGCAGCTACTCAGATTAGTCAGCATGGCTCAGGCTTAAACAGAGCAGGCTTAGAGGCTTTGCAGTTTTTTAGAGGAAACCAAGACTGTGTGATTTGTCTTCCTCTTAGAAATGAACAGAGTGGTTTTATTGAAACAAGCGAGACAGAGTAAGATAGAGCCGAGGATTTGCATAAGGTTTTGCATGTAATCTATCCATATAGTGTGTAGTTCATGTTGTGGAGCCTGTGGATATGCTATGGTGCTCATGCTGACACACTGAGCTACACAGGACACTTCTCATTGGTTCAATTCATCGACTCTTGACGCATATGGAGACTCAGCTGCATATTGATGTCTTTCTGTCTTTCTCCACTAATGCACTCTGCCTCAACGAGGAGATGACTTTTGAATGATTTTATATGTCGGGAGCACACAAATGACGAACAGGCTTTTCAAAATCAGTAGCGAACAGTTATATGGAAACTGACAAAAATCGAGCAAAACAAAATCCAGCATCTTCGGCTTAGTGCACACAGTCACCTCAAGTTCACAATAGCCAGGCTCGAATAAGTTCTGTTATGTGAGATGCAAGGACACAACATTACATAACTGAAACTTACTGACATTTTGCCGATGGTACAAAAGGCTTATGCTTGTTTGTTTTCTTTAGTCTGTATTAATGCACTTAACTAACTCAGCATACTTTAGAAAAATTATAATAGCTATCACCTTGTAGCTTAGTCAGTTAAGCCAACACATGTGAATGGGCTGCACAGTGGAGTGTTTATTTGCCTGGAGAGCTACATTTATGGCGTTTGACAGACACACTAACGCAACTTAAATGTATACAACTGAGAGGTTTTTTTTGGGTGTATTGGAGTGTTCATGGAGTGTTTTGGGGTGTCCATGTTCAGCATTGAAGGTCATGTCACACTCCATAGTGATGCTTAAATGACTCACATAAAAGTAGACACTCAATGCTTTAAGAATTTGTAGTATTTCTGTTTTTACCTAGCTTACAAAGGGGCAATATTGTCAGATAAATAAAAAAAAAAAACAAAGTAGTTATTTTTTCACATATATGTTTAGATCTTCAAAGTAAATGGTGATTTCAAATCCATTTCTGCTCTCTGAGATGCCCTGAGTGATTTCTGTCTCAGGTTATCCCAACAGAGGTAAAAACATCTCACACTGAAAGCCAACTGAATCCTGACTTTTTTTAACTCAGACTTGCAACAAAAAAATAATTTGTTTTATACTGATTGAAAATGCCTGATAGGTCGATTTCCATTCCACCGGCATGATGGAGCCCCAGGGTAACTGGTCAAAAGGGTTTTAAGGGCCATCCCAAAGGGGTCAGCAGTGACAGATTTGTGGTTCCAGGATTGAACTTACAACCTTCTGATCAGTAATTCAGCATCTTAACCACTGAGCTGCCACGTCCCGAGCTAGCTGATGAATTTATCATTTGTCCATCCCTGATGACAGCAACGATCTTTCCTTCTGCCAGTTTCTCTCTGTCAGAGCATGAAATCCTCAACAATGTTAAATTATCCCTGCGCTTTGAACACTAGTGTGTTCTTTCAAACTCACAGCGGGTGCCTGTTATTGGGCTCTGCGACCAAGCAATCAGAGACATTCAAGCCTTTTATTTAGTAAGTGAATTCTTTACAGCAGCGTAGGTGGTTTGGGGCATTGCTCAGACTGATAGTGACAATTGCAGCTTATGTGACTGTCTGTGTCCTCTGGTCTTTCCTCACTACAAAGACTTCGTTTTGCTCTGAAATGATAACACACTGTCTTCGATGGCCTCACATACGCTTGAGTCGTAGTGATGTTCGTGTCTTCAGAGCTTGGCAGCACATCCATCACTCCAGGCGCTCTGAGTTCTCACCATCATGAAACTAATGGCTTGTGTCTCTGTCGTTACGTGTTACTAAATATAGAGCATGTACTATTGATGAAAGATGATTGGGATTTGTTGGATGATGAGTTGCAAAGCAGCTTAACGGAATGAGTCAGCTAAGGGTTTTGCTTGGAGAATCAGTGGATACAGCTAGCATAAGAGAGTGGAGGAGTGAGCATTATGGACCAAATGCAAAAGTGACCTACTTCCTTGCCGCTCATGTGACTCACAAAAACATCTTAAGGATGCAAAGGTGCTACTGTTCACAACTCCGCTTCTTCTATTGCACTTCTCATAGCTGCTGTGTAATTTCCTGCGCTGTGAAAAGGATTTGAAAGCTGTGTTTCTGTGCCTCAGATCTAAAAGCCATTACATCAAGAATTTATATTCTTATATCTTACAGATTCCCACTTGTAAGTGAGTGGCATATGAAAGCTGTGGATGTTAAATTTTGCACTCAAACATATAGAGTGTATGAGAACCAAACATGTCTAATGCTATAAGGAAGAGGAAATGAACATTGGTCTTTTAACTGCTCTGAGTCCTAATTTTAAAGGCTAGAATGTTTGGACATTTCTATCATGTAGAAAGAAAATCCTCAGACATTCTTTATAGCTAACATGACCCACATTCTCTTTTGTAGTACCTGAAGACCTGTCCATGGACGAGAGAGACGAGCTGACAAACATACGGCGCAGGAAAAAGGAACTACTTGATGACATTGAAGTGAGAATCTTTGAGACTATATATGTACACTATGTCTGCAAACACATTCGATATTTTATATAGCTATTTTTCGCCATCACTTTTGCATAGTAAATTAATTATTTGCATAATATTGTCCCTTCCTAATTGCAGGATAACAACAAATTGCCTTTTATTGTTTTGCATTTTATTATTGCATATCCCACAGCTCTGTGTAAATTCTCAAATCTGATTGGTCAGAGGATGTTGATGTTGTAAGGCAAATGACAGGTTTTACATTTATGAACTCACTTCTATACGTTATAACAAAAAACATCTAGTCATTGATGTGATAAAGCTTTCTGTAAAGAGCTGTTTGTTCAGCATTGATTAAAGGAGTTTCCAGTGTCAGTGCTTTGTATCAGTACGTTTTCCTCCATGGGAAAGTCTTCAGGACAGAGGGCTTCAGGACAATAAGCTCAACACTGATTATTTTCCTAAAACAGCATGTCCTTTTAGGTTTTTTTCCATTCCATGTATGGAAGCCTGTTCTCTTTTTAAGCTTCTTACAAATGGGGGCAGAATTTGCAGCAAATGACTTGATTATTCCTGTGCAAACTGTGTAATCATTTGCAAGACTTTTCCCGCACAGAAGGTTAATTCTCTGACACTCTTTGGCAGAGGTTGAAGTTCGAGATTGCAGAAGTGATGACGGAAATCGAGCAGCTCACCTGCGTAGGAGAGAGGTGAGTTTCAGGATCTTTTTCTGAACACGGGCAAACACGAATATGTGGCACAGAGAAAACACTGACAATTAAATGTTTGGCCTTAAACACTACTACACTGTTAAGCACACATTAACGCACTCAGTTATGCAGCTGCTCACTGTGATAATCACCTTTATTTGTTCAGCAGTGTCACATCTGTCCTCATGTACATGTTCAGTAAACCCAATCCATTCACAAACTGTCATCTGTCTGATGCAGCACATCACTGTGTGGCAAGAGGGCAGCTGCAACAGCATCCATACAATCTGTGGTCCAATTAAATGAGATGAAAGCTAGATTGTTAGATTGTTTTGCCTCTCAAATGTGTCTAGAAAAACATTGGATTGTTGGATAAGTCTGAAAAACATCCAAAAGTCCAGTAGAATACTTTGTCATCTGTACTTATATATTTGAATGCATTTATAATGTATATATATTCTTAACCTTGCCCTGGCTTTCTGCCTGTAAACATACCAACCGCAGCAGTAAATACAACCACATGGCTAAAGATGATAGTGAGGTTAAAACTCCCTAGCTAAGTATCTTTTCATTACGATTCATTCGAGTTGATGAAAAACTGTTTCTCTTAGTGAAATACACTTTTTCACTATAGTCTGTGCACACCTGACCATCACATGATTATAGAAGTCTGGAAGCACACAACAATTGTGATGTCGCTTTAACAATTGCAATTTACTATAAATAAAGGGCCCCAACAACACCCCCTAAAAAAAAAAAAATGAATCTAGTCAAATGTGTCTACTGTTTCTTATTACAAGATTATAATTTAAATCATATATAAGATTATTAAGTCTATTTCTAGACATATTTTGTTTTTTATTTCTTTCTAGAAATTAATGCTGCAAATTAGCAAAATAATCCGCCAACAGAACAAGCTACATGTGTTATTTAAGGTCAAGAAAGCTGGTAGTTTCCTGAACTATACACTGTCCCCTGTACAAGGAACAAAATAATCTGCCAATAGAACCACCTTAGAAATAGTAAAATATGTCTAGGAATAGGATTAATAATTTTTATTTTGTGTATTGTTATCTTATAACAAGAAATGCCACTAGATTCAACATGCTTTTTTTTGCATTGAGTTCGTAGAGATTTGAGATGTGGTTGCTGTGAAAGAACTCGAGTGTCCGGCACAGAGCGCTGACCTCAACCCCACTAAACACTTTTAGGAAGAATAGGAATGCTGACTGCAGTCCAAACCTCCTCGGTCGCCATCAGTACCTGACCTTATTAATGCTCCTGTGGCTTAAATCCCCACAGCCTCGCTCCAAAATCCAGTGGAAAGTCTTCCCAGAAGAGAAGAGGCTGTTATAGAAGCAAATGGGAGATTAAACCTAGCCAAATTTAGCCAACATGATAGAAATAACAGAATTAAACACCAGTGCTGAACAGAGAACAGTTGAGTGAAGAGATGGAGCTGAGGGTTATATTTAAATGCCACAAGTGTCTTTTACTTCAGGTGATGAAACAGACTGACGTGGATGATGATGATAATCGAAGTGACAAAACATTTCACATTAAAATTTAGTAATGTTTTTTTTTCTTAACCCATTAGGTTATAAGCATAGAGGGAGTGGCATGCTGTCTTCTGGGGGTAACCTTTAAAAACACAATACTTCTGGTCTTCTTTTATTTAATATCATGAAAGCCAGTGGATTTCCAAACTGTACACTCACAGCCCCCTTTTCTACTGGATACCTGTTTATTTATGTGATTATCCAATCACTTATTCATGTAGCAGCAGCAAAATAATGGAGATACAGGTCAAGCCCCAGCTAATGTTCACATCAAACAAAAAAAGTGTGATATCTATAACTTTCACTGTGGCATAGGTTAGTGCTAGGTGGCTTGAGTATTTTAGAAATTGCTGAATTCCTGGGATTTTCCCAAACAACAGTGTCTAGAGTTTATATAAAATTGTGAAAATACAAAAAAGAGATCAGAAGGGAATGGTCAGACTGGTTTAAATTCTGTAGTAACTCATATAATCACTTAACCACCATGGTGAGCAGAAAAGGATCTCGGCATGAACCAAGGATTGAACCTTGAGATTAATGAACTACAACAGCAGAAGACCACATCAGCTTCCACTCCTGTCCGCCAAGAACAAGAATCTGAAACTATCATGGGCACAGAATCACCCAAACTGGACAGCTGAAGATTTTTAAAAAAATTACCTGATCTTTTTAAAATCTGCGGCTATCCATAAGAACCTGATATGGTCTTCTGCTGTTGTAGCTCATCCACCTCAGGGTTTGATGTCTTGTGTGCTGAGATGCTTTTCTGCTCATCACGGTTGTAAAGAGCTTATTTGAGTTACAACAGACTCCCTATCAGCTCAGCTCAGCCTGCAGATCCTCCACACACACAAAGGATATTTGAAAACCCCAGCAGATCAGCAATACCTAAAAAAGCCCATATGGTACTAATATCTATTCTACATTCAGATGTTTGATGTGAACATTACCTGAGGCTCTTGACCTAGTCTGTATGATTTTATACGTTGATCAACTGCCTCATGATTGGCTGATACCAACTGGTAGTAAATATTAAAATTTGACCATGTGTTTTTCCCAGGCCACCATATGCATCCTCAAAGATCTGAAAATACATTTTCATGTAACTATTTGTATAAACAGCTGAAAAGGAACCGATCATTCATTCTGTAGACAGCAACCTACAGGTTTATCAGCCACTTAAGCTTTATGAGGTGTTAATTTGGGCTATAACACATTACTCACAAGAGTGTGACTCTGAGTCGTTCCTTTTTTGCCTTATTCTTTCCTCTGTGTAACACACATTTGAAGACAGACCAGGTTTTATGTTGTTCTTGTTTATCATCAAAGCATTGCACCCTTTTTATATATCTCAATAAAATAACTACTGGAGCTCGTTACTTGCTCGTTTTACACTTCAAAAGCCAATATATGCAAAGCACCAATTTGCATAGAATTATTCAAATGTTCATTAACATTGTGTACAACTGCATTTTGTGAACCTCTGCTATTATGAATATTTCATTTCCTGTAGTCATCTAGGCCCGAAAATGATCATGAAGCGCTCTCGACTTTCTTGCATATTTGTCGTCTTTTGAGACGTTCCTTCACTCGAAGAAGTCGGTTCAGGAAAACAACCAACATGTGAATAATTGCTTTGCTCTTGTTTTGTTCTTGTTCTGCAAATTATAGCAAAACCACACAGAGAAACAAACAGATTGCCATGGGAAGAAAGAAATTCAACATGGATCCCAAAAAGGCAAGTCTTAATAAATTAACACTAAATCTTGATGTTGTTCATATTAAAATTGACCTGATTTTCTATTTTTTAACACATAGGCACTAGACTAATCAGATTTTAGTGGGTCACAGGAATATTAGTCACAGTAACAGATCCAGGATTATCTGCAGTTAATAACGTAGTGTAGGTTGTGGAGAGATTTGGTACATAACATGCATGTTTAACTTTTAGGGGATCCAGTTTCTCTTGGAGAATGACCTCCTGCAGCATACTCCTGAAGATATAGCCCAGTTCCTGTACAAAGGGGAGGGTCTAAACAAAACAGTCATTGGGGATTACTTAGGGGAACGGTAAGACCTCGATTCATTTTTGTCTGTCCCCCCTGGCAAAGCTGGGCGCCTGGTGCTTCTGAGCATGGCATAAATCCTCCGGAAATTGATGGTCTGGGTTTATTGTGTGGAACGGCCACAAAACTGTGCGGCAATAAAAACAAAAAAAGTGGCTGGGGCCACATGTGTTTCTTATCTCTCCAAAGTAAATGAGACACCTCTAGGGACGTGCCTGTCAAAACAACCAGCATTCAAAGCTGCATAACTTAGTATAACTTAAGTCTGAATATTATCCTGTGCAGTGGTTTGGCTCTGAGCCATCGTAAATTCTCTGATCTCTAAAACAATAACTTGTGCAGTTCAGAAGCACCATTGGTGGGATCTTGGCACTCATGCTTTTCTGTCTTTATTTTGAGAGTTTTATTTTATTTTATTTATTTTTTACAGGGATGACTTCAACATTAAAGTGCTCCAGGCTTTCGTGGAGCTCCATGAGTTCGCAGACCTCAATCTTGTCCAGGCGTTAAGGTGGGTTGGTTTATAAGTTTGAGCATCGCCTGAAGGGTCATTCAAGGTTTTAAAATGTTCCAGTGACCTCATAAATGTGCACTGATAACAAGACATTTGGTCCACAGCACTGGTTATATTATTGTTCTACCAATTTAAGAGCCAGTGATCAGAGACGACGAGACTCTGAGATGCTGAGAGTGACTATTACTGCAAGAGACTGATGTGGATAGCACTAATAATTAGTTAGAGAAAACACGTTTCTCTTTGTAAACTCAGAATTCTTTACAATTTGGAATACCTTTGTTTTTCCATAAAGAGATTAGGTTATAAAAGCGGCTGTAGAAGGCTTCCAGTGGAATTTATTTCAATCTTTAAATGTTACAAAATTCCTCCTTTCTCAATTTGACTTATAACTGATAGTGTTTCAGAGTATTTTGTACTGGTTTTTGTCTTATAGGTACTTCTACAAAGCTATATACAGTATAAACCTGGATAAAACCCCAAAAAGTAGTAAAGTAGAGATTCTGATTAAAATTTTATATTCACTTCATGGAAAATGATCTTAAGTGATGATTCAAATTCATGAATAATTTCTATTGATTGTTCAGTTAAATGCTTTCTAGTACCATAGATGTCCTGCCCCTGAAGGCATGTCTAGCACTACAGTAGGAGCTTTTTTAGCAGTAAACATGTTTTTTCTGTGTGTTTTGGCTATGTACCTTCCAGCACACTGTTCCTTTCACTTAGTTGAGAAATGAATGGTTGTAGTTTATTCATTGTGAAGAAATTTGTACAAAATCGATTGGTGCTTTTTTTTGAGAGGTGTTTTTGCAGCTTTGGTTCTCTTCAATGCTGGAATGTTTCTTGCCATAAGATGGAGGCTGAGACAGATGGAATTGCAGATAAGGCGGTTTTAATAAACTATAGCAGACAAAAAAAACTTGGAATCAAAGGGACAGGTCCAAGTCAGGTGACTGTCAAAAAAACTAAGCTAGGGAAAAACATAGGGACTGAAGGCAAAAACAGGGTCAAACCAGCAAACATTTACACAAAGGATTGACTATTGACAGAACACATTCGAAGCTGAACGTCTACTTTGCAATTTACTTCGAATGTGTTGTTCTCCGTATTTCACTAGCTTGCTAAGCTTCTGTCAGATTTGTTTAGATTTAGCGGGCTGTGGCATTCAAAAAGATAGAACTTTGACTTTCTGCTACAGAAGAAAACACATCAACATACAGATTTCCAACCAGTAAAAAATGTCCACATTTGACCAGGTGAAGGCATCGAGGCATTATAGTGGGTTGGTGGTGCTCATACTCATCACCTGAGGGTTATTTCTTAGAACGTCCTCCTCACATTGTTATTGATGCTCTGGGTCTTTGGTTGAACCGCCCACACACTCTTTCTGTGCAGGCAATTTCTGTGGAGCTTCAGGCTGCCGGGAGAGGCGCAGAAGATCGATAGGATGATGGAGGCCTTCGCATCGCGGTACTGTCAGTGCAACCCAGGAGTCTTCCAATCCACAGGTCAGACTGGTGCTCTCCTTCTTATTGCGATAACAATCAGAGCAACGTCATCTCTTGTCTCTCCTTCACTGAACTCTATTGATCACAGGGACTACAGATTTTGTGCTACCTTGTATTTAATTTGAAGCATAACGAAAGCCACATGGTTTCATGCACAGCGTGCCACTCACTGTTTGTCAGCTGGTTCATCAGCAGAGCCAGACTCTAATTACCTTACTGAGCGTCTGTGAAAATTAAATTAGTCTCTGGTCAATCTCTGTGTGCAAACACTTGCTCATGCTCCGGATCAATAGAAAGAGACGTGATTAGCAAGGGAAATGTATGAAAGATTCATGGTATGACCCTTCAACTACTGCAAGGTCACAGTTTATTGTGTATCAGTCTTTGCCTAGGTGTACAGACTTACATTTTAAAGGCTTTTTTCTTTTTTTCATAACTCAAAAACTCTCAAGGATCCCCCACTGTGGCAGCCATTTGGAGCACATTAGAGCATCGTTTCTGAAAGCTGAAGCCAGTGTTTTATTATCTAACATTCGCTGACACTCATGTAAACAAATCCATGTATTTCAAATTATTACTGAATAAGCACATTAAGCAAATTCAGATTCAAGGCCTTGATGCTCATGTATTAGACATTGCCTGGAACAGCAGCCCGCAATACCTCAATACTCTCCTTGAGTCTTATGTTCACTCTCACTTTACATCTGCTTACAACAGACGCCTGATATTGTCTGCTCAGCGAGGTATGAGGTTCCTTTTCAAAACCTTCAAACTGACTGTCCTTTAGCAGTGGAATGAACTTCCAACCTCAATCTGGATAGCAGAATCCATCACTATCTTCAGAAAATGATTAAAGGCCCACCTCTTGCGTGAAGACTAACCCCTAACTTGCCCCCACTCAAAAACAAACAAAAGGCATTTACACCTCTACTCTGTGGCTCCTCTAGCACTCAGTTAAAAATCTTGAAAGGTATCACTACTTATATTACCCTCTGCTTGATATATCGCTTTTGTCTTTCCTTTGAATGTCGGTTTGGATAAAAGCGACTGCTTAATGAATACATTTAAATTAAGCAGCATTAACCTCCTCACAATGCTACTAGATTCAATGTTGGATTGTGGTACACTTAGCTTTCCTCAGATCTGCTAAAAACACTAATTGGCTCACTATCACAACACTGTAATTAGGGTGTGTTTGATGTGAATTAGACAGCTATGAGGGTGTGTTGTAAGTATATGACATGTAAATACAGGATTAGAAGGTGGGAGCTTGAATCTACACAGCTGAAGCTGATTCATTCATTTAAAATTTTTTTAATGTTGTACAATGTTCATGAATCTAATTCATATTTGTGATGTGCTTAATGTGTGCTTGCATTTATTCAGCTGTTATATACTGTAAGTGGCATTCTGTTCCACATTTCTCCAGACACTTGTTATGTCCTGTCCTTTGCTATCATCATGCTGAACACCAGCCTTCACAACCCCAACGTCAGGGACAAGCCCGCTGTGGAGCGCTTCATCTCCATGAACAGGGGAATCAATGAGGGAGGAGATCTCCCAGAGGAGCTGCTCAGGGTACTGACATTTATTATAAAGCATTTCTCTGACAACTAACAATGCTACTTCTAACTCCAAATGTAGAAAGATAGTCTCTTAAAGTTTTTAATCATCACTTTCTTGTTTAATTATGATCCTGTTCATCATTAAGGGGAGTTCACCTGAGTTTTGGTGAAGTCATGACTTGCTGCTAGATAGGAGTGTCTCCAGGATTTCACAAAGATCTTTTGTGATTGTTGCAGCCAGAAATGCTTGATTTTGCTGCAGCATTTTCCAAAATTTGTGTCAGTTTTTTGTGCTTTTTTTTTTTTTTTTTGCAGAAAACTATTTCAATTGGCAGACATGAATATGAAGACATATGTAATAGCTTTCTATGATCGCTGTACTTACGTTTGACACACGTGAATCATAGAAAGCTTTGGCTGAATGCGTGTTGTGTTGACATCCCAAATCTGATCTAATTTTGAAAAATGGCAAGCTCCTCTGAATAACCTGCAGTTTGCTTGATATGCATCCATTTCTGAGATTGAAAAATTGTAAAATCCTGGAGTGACTGGATCACAGCAGCAATCTATAACAACCACCTTCTTCACAGAATACTAGAAATCTCTATTCCCTAGCAAAAAATCTTTAGAAAGTTTCACAGAAAGCTGTGAGATGGACTCACCTGTGTAGGCATCACACAGAACTTTTATATAGAGATCTGGATTGTATAACACAAAAAAACACTTACAGATGGCAGGACAATCTTAAAATAAATAAACCTGCAACAATCAGACAAAAATCAACGGCAGAAATTGATTGAACTGGTGTTATGACGAAAAAAAGTTAATCTAGAAGTTTATTCACTTAAGACTACTACTACTACTACACATGGAGAAAAGTATACTGTGTATACTTACAATTTACTAAGTATACGTAAGTAACTTATGGGCATAAAATATTAGTTAACTTTTATATGTACTGCTCAGTTCAGTTAAGAAATTGTTCTTTTTCAGAGTAAAATGTTTTTAAGTAAATTTGTATTAAGTGACCATTAATTAACCTTTTTAATTTGAGCTAGTTGTAACCCAGTGTACAGTATACTGTACTTATAATACAATTTAAATTGTCTTTAAGCATGCTAATTAAATAAATTGTGGAAAAAAGACCAAATCTTTGGATTTCATAAACCATTTCATAAGGGGCAAGTTAAACCTTGTCTACCCATCAGCTACACCCAGCTCAGACCCATCTGCTTATTCTCCTCTAATCTCTTATCAACAAGGTGTTTCAACCTGCAGATCCTCTGCACACAGGGTGTTTTTTGTTTTCTTGCATCATTCTATGCAAAATCTAGTGAACGTAGTGTGTGAAATTACCAGGAAATCAGCAGTTTCTGAAATACTGTCTGGTTCCAGTAATCATGCCTCTGCTGAAGTCACAGAGATCACACTTTTTCCCCGGTCTGATTTCTGCTTGATGTGAACATTGTCTGATTTTATGCATTATGCTCCAGTGTGCTAGTAGTATTTAAGAACACAAAATAAAAGCTCTAGGATACTTCTTGTCCCATTTGAGCCTGAAGCAAGTACAAAACTACTTTACAAAATTTATCTATAGATGAAGTATCCTATACTATACTCCAGTCTCACTATTTAGGTTAATAATCAGCATGTGATTACAGTATATTAGATTATATCATGAAAACGTGCAGATTTTTCAAATATTTTTCAATATCCCTTACCAAGGAGTAAAGAATTAAACATAACAGAGCATAAACATGCTAACTCATCAAATGGTAGTAACATTAACATTTACAGTGGGTATATAAAAGAATCACCCTTTGCCTTCATTTCAGGCTGCAAAGCAACAAAATGTGATTATTTTGAAGGGAGATGTATATATTTATACACTGTATACATGTGCTTTGCTTTTTATGCCTTATAAGAAGCCAAAGATTTTGAAAAGCTACCTGAGGTTTTTAGGCTGGATGATCTTTTAGACTTTTACTTAGAAACTTCACCTCATCCTGAACTTGCTGAATGCTTCAATCCGCTTTCTATTAGAGTGCAAGTCCGAACCAGCATCACAATCCTGTCATGATTAATGCACCAGTGGCCATAGGAGGGCGATGAATATTTCAAAGATGTACTTGTCCTTCTGGCTTTCTGTATGTGCTAAAGTGTCGCCTAATGTGTCTCTCTTTTTTTCTTCCCTCTCCTGCTCCTGATCAGAACTTGTATGAGAGCATTAAAAGTGAGCCTTTTAAGATCCCGGAGGATGATGGCAACGACCTGACCCACACGTTTTTCAACCCCGACAGAGAAGGCTGGCTTCTTAAGCTAGGTCAGTGGATAGAGGAATCTTCTTCACACACTTATGTTTCTCAGGTCACTGAGCTCTGTATGTGGTGTTACTCTTCCATCTTCTCCATCCCCCTTTCACTCACTGTTTCGCTAACAGTGCTATCACACATCAATACTCCAGAGAAACACTGGGTTTCCTCACACAGTGAATGGTGTTAGTGAAAACTATGCAAACACCACAATTCACTGGCTCATAACCGTGCCATATTTAATCATTTGCTGATTAATAAATGGGCAATTCATCGTAAATATGACACTCTGTAGAGAAAGATGTCATGAAAGGTGAAATGCATGTATAATGTTGTTAATATTAAGATCCTCAAATTTCAATGCTTCTATATTAATCTTGACTTTTAAGGACTCTTGAGGTGTCTCACAAAACAAAGCATGTTTATACCACTGAGCTATTTTTATTCCCCAGGCGTCAGATGAAGCGCTGGGGTTTTTGACTGTTACCCTGCATTGTATTTACTCCCATGTGTTTTTAATACTTGCCCACCCCTCCTCACAACATGTCTGCAATTTTGGTCCTAGATGTGGTTGCGTGTGGCTCGTTTATTGTTAAACGTTCCTTCTTGTGTTTCTTTATTCCCTCTGCACCCCCATTCCTCCCATCCTTCTGTTGTGTGTCTGCCTGTCTCTTCTCAAGGAGGTAGGTAACCTCGGAGAGCACTGCCGCTCCATCCCAACTGTCCTTCCTCCTCTCCTCATTTCACCTCCTCCCTTGATCCTTGCATCCCCTTGTCATTTCGAAGCTATCTGCATCTCCTCACAGTGGCAATTTAAACCCAGTACCTGTTCTCTAATTGGCTGCTGAGGAGAGACAAGGTCAGGGGTCACATTGCTGTTTGTCAGCCTGGTTGAGCCTTACACTTTTGGATTATTGCCTGGCCTGGAAACACACACACACACACATTCCTCCTGCAGTATGCAAGCTCTCTGCAGACTCATATACATGCCAGCAGCTCCGGAGTGCAGAGTTATTACTCTCTCACCCTAATCTCCCTTAGGTGGTAAGGAAAGAGAAGTTATATTCCTACTTTACAGAGATCTATTACAGTTACCTAAAAATAGCACGTGGAGAACATAACAGAGAGAATGCTCATACTTTAACATCTGAGGTGGGCAGTGCATTTTAATACACAAATATTTTATTATTTTGTAATGGCTGGTGCATAATTGTAGTACTTCCTAAGAGGAATCCTGATGTTATATAAGAGCTTGAAACCAAAAGTACAAATCTAATTTAGAATATCACATAGTCCCATTCCAGCATATTAACAGTTGGGGAAATTTGAGCATACAAATGTTATACATGTAATAAAATGTAATACAAAAGGTTTGGTATATTAGGCAGCAACTGTTAGTTCTCAAATTTGGTGTGTTGGAAGCAGGAGAAATGGGCAAGTGTATGGATATGAATGACTCTGACAAGAGCCAAAATGTGATGGTTAGACGACTGGGTCAGAGCATCTCCAAAACAGCAGGTCATGTGGGGTGTTCCCGGTATACACTGGTCAGTACCAACCAAAAGTGAACCAGGGTCATGGGTCATTGATGCACATGGAGAGCAATGGCTGGTCCTTCTGGTCTGATCCCACAGAAAAGCTAGCATAGCAGAAACTGCTGAAAAATTTCATGCTTGCTATGAGAGAAAAGAACACACAGTTTGCTGTGTGTATGGGGGCAGGATAATGCATTCTGCTACACTATAAAAAAAAATGGTTCTTAAATGGTTGGAGGAACATGACAGTTCAAGCTATTGACATGGCCACCAAATTTCCCAGATCTCAATCTGTGAGCAACTGTGGGATGTGCTGGACAACCAAGTTAGATCCATGGAGGCCTCAACACATGACTGGCAGACACCACAACACACCTTTAGAGGTCTTGTGGACTCCATTTTAATGTTATGGCTGATCTGTGTATTTAAAAACACTAATTTGTAAATAGTTAGTGGACGTTTTGCTGAAGAATAAATGCGGAAATGACATTACGTGCAATATTTTAAATGCTAACTATCCTATATTGAAATGGTGTGATATCCATAAGAGTCGTAAGAGTTTATGAACGGATTTATGGTTAACCTCTAAGAGAAGGAAATATGCTGGGGGGTCTTTAATGTGGTGTAATCAAGTCAAATATTTCCACTGCAATAAAACACTCCTCCTGTGTGGTGACACACGTGTTTATGTGTTTGACAGATGTGATACGCCACCCCGAAGCTGATTATTTCCCAATAACAGCACATCCTTAAGTGTTTTTTTCCTCATACAGCACAGCATTTTGTTTTACTATTGAACAATCTGTCGTGCTTTGAACTGGTTATGCTTCATGTCATGGAATGTCCATGAGACAAGTTAGTTCCTGTAAACAGTCCCTCACTCCCTTACCAACCTCTCTTTTTCTCTCTCTCTTAAAATAAATAAGAGACTCCTTCCCATAAGGGATATAAATATAATGGGAATATAAATATCTATATATCTTTATATGGAAAAATCTTCACTATTTCAATGATTAGTTAAATAATACAGTTCATTAATTATTAGCCTTGGATTATGTAAAGCTCTTAGAATTGGAGAATTAGAATAAGTGCCTTAAAATAAACCTGAGATTTGAATATAATATAGAAACTTCATCACAACCTTTTGACCAGTCAGCTTTAACAGCACTGTGGTATGAAGAAATTATAGAAAACATACAGCAAAAGCTTTTCTCTGTGTCAGCTCAGTATTTCAGCCTGTAGCTCAATTGTAACAGCTACAGAAGTTCTTTCTATTCACTAAACCAAGAAATTATGCTGTTCTGTATTAAATAAAAGTGGTTGTGGCCTTGACGTTCATATCTGACTCCCTGTACCCACCTGCATAGGTGGAAAAGCTAACTGCTACAGATACCGTTTAGAGCTTTTCACACAGTGCGGGTTAAACCCCACTTTTTACCCCAGGCAGAGGGCCGTTTCACACTTGTAATTTATCTGCTCTGAAGCGGGGTTAGCGGTGCATTTACACTGTTAACCCCGTATTGCAGTGCTGTGTGAAAACAAAAGGTGTTCGAATGCTACAACTGGATTGTTGCTTAGCAACAAGACTATAATTTAAAGCGTATGCATGCTGTATTTATTCAGTCAAGGTTGTTGACAGCACAAATATTGAAATAAGAACATTAACCCAGGGTTTAGGAATGTATGGTGTGAAACATCAGATTATGAATACCTATGATTAACTGTTAACCCTGGGTGAAGTATGAGCAGTGTGAAACATGAAACAGTATAACCCAGGATTCTGTTTACCTGGAGTTTACAGAGAGCCAACATGTGAAAAACCCTTTTTTAGCCCCAGCACTTATGTAACTTGCATACCAGGTCAGTGCTGCATTAAATATTCTCTTTTTTTTTCTTTTTTGAAGCCCAAGTGACGGAAACATCCCAAATTCATTATTGTAAACATGCAAGACCGAAAAGACATGAGGCACGCAACACTTCATGCTAAAATCCTGTTTGTTAAACCTTTTTGCAAGTGTTAACAAATTTACACATGAGAACTTTAAATAAAGCAGTATTCAGGTCACGTGTGTTAAAAAAGCAAGTACAGTATAGTTTTAGCCTTTAGCTTCACACCTGGAAAATAAATTCAACCATCTTGAGTTCCCTGCCCTGTTTCTATGCCCTGTGGGTATATGAACCAGCCAAATCCCGCACGTGAGCATGTATTACCCAACATTGCGCACCGTATTACTTAAGTGTGTCATATTAGCCCTCAGGCATCTTCTCTTCCCAGATCCCTGAGTTCTGTACTGGGAAACTTCACCTCCATAACAAAGATCAACATTTATGCATTAAAGGAATACGTCTGCCAAAAATAAACAACAACAACAAAAAACCCAACAACCTGGCATTGCTAAAAAGAAATTGAATTTAGCCAGGTATATTTAGAGTTGAGCTGACATTATTTGTATTCCTTTAATGCGTAACCATATTTTGGATTTGCTTCCACCCCAACGCTGCATTGCTGCTTTGTCCGTCGTCACTATTAGCAACTCGGCACATGTTATGAGAAAACGTTGCAGATTGCTTTTCCCGTAACAGATTAAGCTCTGTACACTCCCAGGATTCATGACGCACTCAGCAAGGGTTCTCCACATGACTCAGGCTAATATGCACCAGCAATGCCTCGGTTATGAGCACGAATGTAGGGATTTACTCCTGACACGAATAACAGACATGATATGGGGAGAAGTGTGATCCTTGTACAGTACACAGGAAGTGAAATAAAGTTCATGAAAGCAGGATGAAACTGGATTACTTGCTTTTGTGTCTAAGTTGTATTATAGTTTCCAGATAATGGTGATGAATAATAATTGTTAACAGCTATAACAGATGCTGTTTTTATTTGTCCTTCCAATACAGACAAAGGCATCGTAAACTGAAAGTGTATTAGGAGAAAGAAACACTGGAGACGGATAAAAATCCGCATGCTAGTGCAGTGGGTGTTAAAAGGATTTCCCCAGTTACATGAACAACCTCATTCATTTGCCCCAGGGTTCCTTTGCCCTGACCTGTGGCACAGACCTTTTCTCTTTTTTTTCCATGTCATCTGAACGCCTGAGCGCACAACACTGCCCACTGTTCCAATTCAGTGGACCTCTTTCATACTTGTGACAATTATTGTCTTTGTGACCAGTACTTGCCAGATATTCCTGCAGCTCTAGCCGGAGGTCTCTTAGCAGATTTTGTCCTGTCCTTACGTCAGTTCTCAAGGATTGTCCTGTTCTTGGTGATGTCACTGCGGTCTTCACTTGTTGATCATGGCAAGAAGATGTCAAGAAAAGAGGTTTTTTTTATTTGGGGTTAATCAGAATCACTACACTGATGTCAGATGTATGATAAATACTTCTGAATGCGATTGGTTCATTTCAAGCACAGCTACATCCCCATTATAAGAAGGTGTATTCACTTATACACTAAGGATATTGGAAGGTTTTTTTTTCTTTACTAAAACTAAAATTTTTGTTCTTTATTTGAATTTTGCTGCTTGCTGCCTCACATTAACAGTGGAAAACGATCTGATGATTCATCTTGCTTTCGTATTTTTCCTAATACTAAATCCTGCCATTTTAACAGGCGTGTGTAGACATATTATCAAAATTCACAATCATGTGTACTTCATGTGCCGTGTGACGGACTGAAATCTCAATCCTACCTTCCGCTAGTGTTCCTGCAGTAGTCCCTGGATCCACTGCAACTCTAATGAGGATAAAGCCATTACTGAGGAATGAATGAATCATGTGTTAATTGCTTTGCTGCTTTACTTATTACGAATTACTTGTTAACGTTAACTAATATAACTTTATGAAATAACTGGGAGACACAACATTCCTGATAATCCTTCTTAACGTTTTACAAATTCCCATCTCTCTCTCTCTCTCTCTCTCTCTCTCTCTCTCTCTCCACTAATGGTGAATGTTAACACCTTCCACTTCATTATATTATTTATTTCAAATGTAAATTTACATTTATTTTTTCTCTGGAACCAGTAACAGTAATTCCTTGTACAAAACCAGGTTCTGGTTTCAGCATCCCCGACCTGAATGCCCCGACCATACATCACAGACAAACAGCTGAGGAACATTTCTAGATTCGTTTGTGTGGCCAGTGGTTCGATTCCAATGTATTCTCAGATGTGTATTCTTCCATACACACTCCTTTACCTGAGGATTGAAAGTGTTTTACTGTAGCTTAAAGGACATACAAATTAAGTCTGGTTTTAGGACCAAATTGTCAGAGAAGTGAATTCAGTTCTGTTCTAAATTGAGTTGTAAATAATCTTTTAGAAAGTCCAGGCACACAAGCAAGAATAAACAACCAAAATCTACCGAAATGTGTGTTTTATTGCACAGGAACTTTCAATAAACTCATGGGTTAAATGACAGGCGTAAAAATATTTGCCTTGTTATGGACCACTGACGCTGATCATAGATCATTTTGTTGCCTTCTCGGATCAGGTGTGTATATTTGACTGTGGTTAGTGATGTCACAATCCTGTGCTTTTTTTCCTGCAGGAGGAAGAGTCAAAACCTGGAAAAGGCGGTGGTTCATTTTAACCGACAACTGCCTGTACTACTTTGAGTACACAACGGTTCGTAGGTTTCCTTTTCAGTATGTGTTTGTGTTGCGTGGTGTTTGTTTAGTCTCTTTCAAAAGTGGTCAGTTTTTGAGTCAGTTGTGGTAGAATTTTCTAGTGACTGTGTATTGTGGTCTGTATGCATCACAGGACAAGGAGCCACGGGGAATCATCCCTCTGGAGAACCTTAGTATTAGAGAGGTGGATGAGCCCAGGAAGCCTGTGAGTGTCATTTATTATCTCCAGATTTGCCCTAGACCAACAGACAAGCAAGATGTGAACTTTTAATTGCACGGCATCATGCTTTTTTGCTGTGACACAAATATTTTGAGAAAAAAATGTTGAGGCTAGAAATATTTTTGATGACATCCTCCACCTAAAATGAGACCAAAGTGCATTCTGGTTACTTGAGTTTGAAAACATTCTTGCATAACTAATATCTATGTAACTAATACATAGCACTGAAGACCTTTCTTTTCTATCCAGAACTGCTTCGAGCTCTACAACCCCAGCCACAAGGGTCAGGTGATCAAAGCGTGTAAGACGGAGGCTGATGGCCGGGTGGTGGAAGGGAACCATGTGGTCTACAGGATATCGGCCCCCACACCAGAGGAGAAAGAGGAGTGGATTAAGTCTATAAAGTAAGAACCCCTGTAACATGACCAGTTTTCCTCTTTAAAACGATGAAGAAGCATGTCATTTATATTAATGTGTGGAGTGGCAGTTGACTGACACATCGAAGGGATTGCCAATGTATATGATCATGCTGTTTTTTATAGCGAGGAAAAAATGTAGTCTTGCCTCAACACACCCCCCCCCTCCACCACGCCATACTTGTCATGGGTTTTTCCTGCCAGAATCCGTGAGGGGATTAGTCAGTGCATACAGCATCATGGTGGAGACCAGCAGCCCCAGTTCTCACACGCCATCCATGTCAACTAATCTATCTGCTAATGCTAATGAAATTCAATGCAGTATTTTTTCTCTAGCAGAGGAGTAGCTCATCTTAACAGGATTTTTGGGCCATGAAAACTGGAGCGCTCTTTGTAGGCCATAAACCTGCTGTTCAGGCCAGTTTAAGTGCGTCAGGGTGCTTTCTGTTTAATACCAGAGAAAAAACCAGAGACCAGAGAAAAAACTCAGATGAATTGATTTCTACTTGAAGCAACCAGAGGGGCGGTAGGTTAACTACAGAAACCATAGAAACGTAACTAGGTCACTGAACAAACCTTTCTCTCTTTCTATCAAGTTAAAGCCGGGGTTTGTAGAAATGTGCTCGCATTTCCATATCAAAGATGCTGAAAGTCTCTGCTTCCCCTCCATCTTTGCCCATAATTGATGGCTTCCCTTTTCATCTGTTTCCTCAGAGCCAGCATCAGCAGGGACCCCTTCTACGACATGCTGGCTACCAGGAAACGCCGCATTGCCAACAAAAAGTGATGAGTGCCTCGTTGCCATGTGTGAGGCCTTGTGACATCATCAACGCAGGACCTTGTCACGGTGGCCGATTCTTCACAATTTAAGCCCATTATCCCTTATTTCGCTCTGATTTCCTTCCATCTACGAGAGCGCAACGCAACCGCTGGTGCTTTCCCTGCGCTTGCATGGATGTCAGCGCGCACACATGGACAGCGCACATGAGAGACCAGAAGATTACGGATTGATGGGATTCCACCGTGAAATCCCAGTGTGTTCAGACCTCAGTCTATCCCCAGTCACTAAAGCAACACTTTGCTCATGTGATTAATAAGAACAGAAAGCTGGAGCCGGTTAGGATTATGGAAGTGAACAGGCATGCAGTAACTGTTATATTTATTATTAAGCAAATTTAAACTCTTAACGTAAGGTGTTTCTTTAATGACCAATGAGAGTTACTGCGTACTCCAATCATCACTTTATATTCTGCATTGTCATTTCACTGCAGCTCTAAATGACATAGACTATTATCTCACTATGGTGCTGAACGAGTTTGTGTCTGTGCAGTTTGTCAAGAGTAACAGCATAAAAAGCTATATAAATGTGGGAATGCAATTTAACATTATGTGGCAGTCTTAAGTCAGCTGGACTGATTTCTTTAATTTGTTGACCGAGTGCTAGAAGAAATACAGGTATGTTTTTGTGTCATTTTTTTGTTTTCTTTGTAAATGGGCTGGTGCCAGTGAGTTTAAGTTTTCTGTTTAGTCCTTAGGAATGAGCATTAAGAGGGACCACAGGGTTAAGACCCCCGTAAAGAAATGTATGACTGAAGATATTACGACACAAATCTAACACAGTCTGTTTTATGAAGGTTTCTATTGGTTTCACCTCCAGGGGCCTTGAGCCACATGCATCGCTCTACTCAGTGTACAAGAGCTGCTCTGGGATCAGTCTTTACTCTTGTTTATGATTATATGTACAAGAATGATCCTAGATCAGTTCTTTCCTCTGAGACTCTTGATGTAGAAGTTTGACAATATATTGATGTGTTGTGAATCTTTATCCCTGTTAAAAGCTACAATTTTGCTTGCATTTATGTTCCCTTTTCAAACATAAGTGAATATCTTTTTATATTTATTTTCTGTGTGAAACGTTTGACCTGTAATTGCTGATACGATGGACTTAAGTTATGTGTAAATACTGTAAACAGTTGTCTTCTTTGTGTATGTATGAGTTACTGCATATAAATCACAACAGCTATAGTTTGGGAAACTCCTTTTGGCAGCTTTATACTGCCGTCATGTCATGTGATTTAGAATTATTATTATTATTATTATTATTATTATTAAATGTTGATTTATATGTATTTGTAAAATAAGAGCTCTAGCCCAGGGTGGAATATTATCTTCAGCTGCCCTGTGAAGCTATACATTAATTTTTATATGACTGTAAAAGCTATTGGTCATTACCATAAAACATTCATAAAGCTTTAACCCTGAACCTGATGGAGTGTCCATATTTATTTTGCACTTAGTCAACATCTCTATTCTTATGAGGGGAGGAACCTATAGAAGATAGTAGTAGAACAGTCCTGACATATGTATAGAATTTAAAAAAATACAGAATGAAGCAGATTCAGACAGTGTGAAAGTCAATTCTAAAAACCAACAGGCTTTTCAAAGTAGTTTTATTTCAGTATGGAATGAGAAACGGTTGACATTAATTCATTGTGTTCCAGGCTTGACTGCTTTTGCTGATCCTTGGCATGTCTGGATAATGAACATGGATTTTTAATGTTGAATTTGACTGCTCAAATTTCTGAAATTGTGAAAAACCCAGACAATATATGTTACAATTGTGCTCTATGTTTAATATTTCCCTTCTCTTCCAGCTCAGAAATCCCCTAGAGAGATACAATGATCTGTGGGATCATTTATAGAAGAAGAAAACAAGACTTTTCAGAAAGGGTTTGTGTAAATTGCGAATAAGGACATTTCATTATTGTGACCCTCAAAAGGTCATATAACTGGATTGTGTTTATACATTTAAATAGTTTAATAATTTCAATTGAACACGTGGATTGAATTAAAATTGGCAGGGGTAACCAGTTTGTTTCATGTTACTGGCACTAATTACAGAAATATTAAATGTGAAAATAATAATTAAAGAAACTAATTAAAGAAACTAAGCAAAAATACATCCATAAATGAAGACAAATGAGACTAGACAATCAGTGAACACAGGAGAAATGCTACTGTATTAAATAAGGACAGGTGTGTATCTGCAATGGCTCTGCTGGCTTTGGGTTTCTGGAAGTTACTGTGTATATGTGCTATATCTTAGCATGTCCAAATTATTGGTGCTTGGGTTTCTAGGTACTGTCACATTTCAGAGTCTGATAGATCAATGCACTGTATAATCTCTTGTATGCTGGCTTTTTTTCGAAACGTACGTGCATCAATTTTTAGAGACATCTGACCAGTTACAGGGCAACAATTAAACACAGCACTTTCCTAAATGATGTGCTTGGTGTACCTACTCACTCAGGTACAGGATAGATAGCTTATTGTGTTCATCAAACCATTTTCTTTTCACTGAATTTACACCTAATCCACCTATTGAAGTATTAAAATGTCTTTCGATTTATAGACAATTCATCAACATACACACACGAATATAAAGAACTTCAGGGTCACCAGAAGATTTTAAAATCTGGCAGGGATTTTTACTTTGATACAGCCTACAAAAACATCTTACACATAACTTTACTATAGTTACTGTTTTCATGATACTACCTGTCTGCTGGTTTTTTTAATGCTCTACCACTGCACTTCAGTTATACAGAAGTGTAATATCACAGCTCTTTCACAGAGACTCATTATGGAGGTGAACAGATGGAACTGGAAAGCCAATGCAGACGCCGTACTGTTCGCTGCAGCTGTTACCGATTACCACCTACAGGCTAGGGTATTAGGTACTTTATTTATATGGCTGTACAACATAAATATCTGCACTATACGTTTTTAAATAAGTAGTTATAAATAAAGTAGTTAATAATCACTTGTAAATGAAACTGGTTAGGTATTGTGGCACTAAGAGCAGGTCAGCAGTAAAGTGTTTCTGCCCCCTGCTGGTGAACAAGATGTACTTTCTCAAATATGATTTCAGCTTCACAGAATGATTACAAAATCAACTAAACTAAGACAGTTATATGAACAGCAATATATTAAATTGTTTAAAAACTGTCTCTACCTTTCTGGTGTCTCCACATTATTTTATTAAAAAAATAACTCTCCTAAATGACTTCCATCCTCTCACCTAGCCAGCCATTTCTCTCTCTGTCTTCCTGTCAACCTTCACATCACTCCATCTGTGTTTAGCAGAGTGAGGAGGAGACTTGTTCATACTCAGGGCTCTTTAGCAGGGCTGGGTAGTTGCTGTTCATTTGGAGAGAGGCCTCACTGGAGATGTCTGAGGGACTGTGCCGGCGCTGCAGGAACTGTGTTGAGTGCTCGGAGCAGTTGCTGAGACGCGGCCGGTAGCAGCTTGCATGTGGCCTGTACAGCTCCTCAGCTGCGTATCGCTTGGTGAACAGGTAGACCGACATGACACCTGCACTCTGAACAGAAAGGTGAGCAGGTTACATTTACAGTACAAGCAAACCCCAGGTCCTAATATTTAATCTGTTAATTTTTTAAATGTTTCAAAATCCAATTTAACCTTAGATTTACATTATATTATGAAAATTATTATATGAATGTAATAAATTATAGGTAATATCTGACTGTTGAGCTGCAAGCACTTGATCTGTTAGGTTCTATAGTTATTTAATTTGATTCAGTTTTCTTTGTAAAGTGCTTTTAGCAATAAATATTTTCACAGTACAGCTTTACAGAAATCCATTCATTCTTTTCTCTACTGCTTGAATTAATGCCATGTGATCTTTGCTCACAAAATTTTTGATCCCAATCAATGGAAAGTCATCTGGAAAAGGCAAAGAGCACAGTAATATTGCACACATTTACCTCTGTCAGTAGGAAGGAGATAGCGGCAAAGGCAAAGGACCAGCCATATTTGTAGCTGAAATAGGCCTCATTACTTTTACTTCTATTCAACATCTCGTCATTGATGCTGGAGATGTAAAGAACGAGACCCACCACGAGAGAAAGGCCTGACAGAGAGACAGAAGGACATAGTGGTATAAGAGAACAATATGGAGAAGACCAGGAAATAGGAACACTAACAGTACCTGAGAGGATGAAGAAAATTCCAGAAGCGAAGGCCAGTACAGTGCGGTGAGGCCGAATGTGTCCGATGTTACTGAGCACAAAGCCGATGAACATGAAGAAGAGGCTGACCAGGGGGAAGGGAGTGGCTGTGCGAATCATCTCTGTATAAAGAAGGTGTTTTTATGGGACAAACATAAAATGTATATCTTTGTTGCAAAGCCTTAGACAATAAACGCACTTAAAAATACATTTAGATACACACACACACACACACACACACACACACTTATATACACTATATTGCCAAAAGTATTCGCTCACCCATCCAAATAATCAGAATCAGGTGTTCCAATCACTTCCATGGCCACAGGTGTATAAAATCAAGCACCTAGGCATGCAGACTGTTTTTACAAACATTTGTGAAAGAATGGGTCGCTCTCAGGATGCCACCTGTGCAACAAATCCAGTCGTGAAATTTCCTCGCTCCTAAATATTCTAATTATAATTATATTATTCTAATAATAACTGTCAGCTGTATTATAAGAACGTGGAAGTGTTTGGGAATGACAGCAACTCAGCCACGAAGTGGTAGGCCACGTAAACTGACGGAGCGGGGTCAGCGGATGCTGAGGCGCATAGTGCGAAGAGGTCGCCAACTTTCTGCAGAGTCAATCGCTACAGACCTCCAAACTTCATGTGGCCTTCAGATTAGCTCAAGAACAGTGCGCAGAGAGCTTCATGGAATGGGTTTCCATGGCCGAGCAGCTGCATCCAAGCCATACATCACCAAGTGCAATGCAAAGCGTCGGATGCAGTGGTGTAAAGCACGCCGCCAATGGACTCTAGAGCAGTGCAGACGCGTTCTCTGGAGTGATGAATCGCGCTTCTCCATCTGGCAATCTGATGGACGAGTCTGGGTTTGGTGGTTGCCAGGAGAACGGTACTTGTCTGACTGCATTGTGCATTGTGCAAGTATAAAGTTTGGTGGAGGGGGGATTATGGTGTGGGGTTGTTTTTCAGGAGCTGGGCTTGGCCCCTTAGTTCCAGTGAAAGGAACTCTGAATGCTTCAGCATACCAAGACATTTTGGACAATTCCATGCTCCCAACTTTGTGGGAACAGTTTGGAGCTGGCCCCTTCCTCTTCCAACATGACTGTGCACCAGTGCACAAAGCAAGGTCCATAAAGACATGGATGACAGAGTCTGGTGTGGATGAACTTGACTGGCCTGCACAGAGTCCTGACCTCAACCCGACAGAACACCTTTGGGATGAATTAGAGCGGAGACTGAGAGCCAGGCCTTCTCGTCCAACATCAGTGTGTGACCTCACAAATGCGCTTCTGGAAGAATGGTCAAAAATTCCCATAAACACACTCCTAAACCTTGTGGACAGCCTTCCCAGAAGAGTTGAAGCTGTTATAGCTGCAAAGGGTGGACCGACGTCATATTGAACCCTATGGATTAGGAATGGGATGTCACTTAAGTTCATATGCGAGTCAAGGCAGGTGAGCGAATACTTTTGGCAATATAGTGTATATATATATATATATATGTATATATATATATATATATATACATATATATATATATATATATATATATATATATACGTATATATATACATACATACATACACACACATATATATATACACTATATATATATATATACTCACTGCAGACGGGGAACACCCCACAAGAGCTGCAGTAGTTTTGGATATATATATATATATATATATATATATATATATATAATTAGAATAGAATAGAATAGAATAAATAGAATACAAGTGCAGAAGAGGCCCAAGCTTTCCCTTCCACAGACGTTTAGTGACAAAATTATAGATGCAGAAGTGTTACAGATTTCTATATTTCCTTACCACAAGAGGGCACTATCCACATTACAGATGCAGCTTATATTTGCAGCGCCACAAATATTCTGCCTATAAAATCTCATACACACCTTTTTATCTATTTGGTTTTTTATCTAACATACAATTTAAAACAAATATATATTATACTCATGTTAGGCCTCTTGTCAAACAGATGTTACTGTCAATCAGTACCTAAGGTGTTACTATTATGAAACCACTGTGGTAGAGGCTTACTGCATAGGGTTTTTATCTTTATATACGCAAAGGCATTAGACTATTACGAATGCATGGAGGGACATCAAAAACTTGATAAAGCAAATCAGCTTTCATGCTTTAGAAACTAAGAGGAAAAAAAATATAAAATAAAAAGGGGCAATTAAGCTTAGCCAGTCTGTGCACTTGCATGTTTTTGGGAGCTGGTAAAAAAAACCTGGTAGAGGACCTTGTGAAAACCCACACAATCACAGAGAACATGTGAAACTGCAGAGAAAGTAACCCAAGCTCAGGACTGAACACGGCATTTAACATCTAACATCGACATCACTGTGGATGACGCTAATGATGATGGTGTTAGAGATGTGAGAGCAAGACAGGCTTAGATAGATTAACCCCAACGGACTTTACAACTAGGGGTGTTTTTTCTCTGTACAGTGTCTGTATCACTTCAAAAACCCAGTGCAAACCATTTGATAAAAGCAAACAGGATACTGTAAATGGGGGGGGGGATTAAAGTTCAGCATTTATTCGTTTTTAGAATGAGGTTTAGCATAGGATCTTTTGCCATACTCATACATCCAGCAAGATGCTGTACATGGTTGCAAGAAGAAAGAAAGGCACTTACTCAGGACACTGACTGTAGATTCACTGGTCAGTTGCACGTTCATAGGCATTAGGTACTCTATAGTAAAGCAGCGGCCCATCTCCTCTCCTAGTAGAGGGAGAAAAAGTGAGAGCGAGAGAGAGTGAGAGTGAGAGAGAGAGAGAGAGAGAGAGAGAGGGAGCCCGTATGAGGATGTCAAAGTGACTCATTGACACTTAAAATGCATTGAGATTTGCAGGATCATGACGCACTCATAGTGTGATCACATGCAGATTACATTTAACCAATACACTGTTTTTTTTATCTTTATGAATAGCTAAAAACAACACTCTTATAGCCTGAGTGTGAGATTAGTTAAATTACTATAGTACCACTTCTCAGCTCCTCATCATACTGTTTTTTATTCACAACACATGCCACAGAGTACGCTAGTGTGTGTGTATGTGTGACTGTATTAATCTGGACATTGTATGTAACCACAATATCCATATAAAGAACTCTACTTGCAATTTCACAGACGGGGAGGTTTCCTTTACAATTACTCAACAATTACAGTGATTTATTGATTGATTAATTATCGATGACATATTTTACATGGGCAAATGTTCAGATGCTCATGAGTTCAAATCCCAGCTTTGCTCCAGAGCTAGACCTTTAACCCCTCTCTCTCTACAGGAGTGCTTGTATAATGGCAGACCCTGTGTCCTGACCCTTATGTTTTCACAAGATTGGATACCTGAAGAAAAGTATTTCACTATACTATACTTGTGGATGTAGCAATTCATCTTCTAGACACAAGTTCCCTACAGGTGGTTTGTGTCATAATGTTTGTTCTTCTTCCGTTTCAATTCCTGTCTTAAAGTGAAGGCAGTACAAAGCTGCAGAAAGTATTGAAGCTTTCCAGCCAATCTGCCAAGCTAAGCAGAAGAAGCCAAGCTAAGAAGTGGTTGATTGGAAGGCCACCAGTGGTCAAGTGATATAGACCTGTGTACTACATGAACCTGCATAGCATTGAGTGTGTAAAATTTGGACAAAGTCAATTAAATTAAGTGTATTTCATCTTTAGCGCAGTCTACACACAAATTTTAAATAATATGTTTTTATTATTTTTTTAATTATATATGTTTGTAATATTATTACTTGTATCTTGTGTTAGCCTCTTAGGTTGTCGATGTGATCATGTAAAATTCTTGAAAGCAATCCCTTAACAGGGCTTCCAGTCATTATCAAAGATGTCATCATAAGCACCAAAAGCACTGAACTTATGCTACTTTCTCGACATATTGTTTAACATTCTGGTACCCAGGTCAATGCTGTCTTTAATTTTTGAAACTGAGTGCATTTTAATAGATGATACCTGTCAGAAAGCAGAGTCTCCACAGGCCAGAATGGAGGTATGTGTGGATGCTGGTGCTCTGATTGAAGGGCAGGATGATGCCCTCCTCTAGATAGAGCCAGTAATCAGTGCTAAGAGCTATGCCCAGCAGGCCCAGGCCACACACTGCAAACACACTGCTCAACAGGGTCAGCGCTTTCCTGCCACACACAGTCATACCACCAACCTCCTGCAGGCAGAGAAAACACCAACTGATGAAGAATGATGATCATACACACCTACACCCACATATGCACTTGACACACAACAATAAAATGCAACTGTTTCTGCGAGGAATGCATCTTTCCTTATTTGCTTTGTAGTTTTGTTTTGTTTTTCAGTTTGAAACCAGATTAAATGAGAATGCACATCTGGAGGTTGCAGAAAGAACAAGCTCAAACAAGGTTTCTCCCACAGATTACTGCAAATCTTCAGCATGGATGAATGTTTAGCAAATACGTAAATACTTGCATAAATTACTTCATACTTTTTTCATAGTACTGTATATGCATTAGTCAATCAGGTCCAATCTATAAGCTTGCCTTCCTGAACTGTTGGCTTGGCTTAGAAATTTGAAATTGCTTCCCCATCCTAAAGCCAAGCTACTGTCTGCAGTTATATTCATTTGTTAGAAGTCATATTTACTATTGGTCAAACAAAGTAACTAAGGTAGTAAGCTTACAGCTCTCAGGATGGAGCTAGTATCTGCTTTGTGATGATCTCTTCGTGTACAAGAAAAAGCTGCACTTCTGTCTTCTGTGCCACCCACACTATAACACATTTTCTTTCACCTTCTTCTTGTCATAAATACTGCACAAAGCTGGGTCAGTTGCTGTGGCTGGGTTTAGTAAATTGCTATGTCTAATCACACAGACTGGGAAATATAGGCTTATAGGCTGCTAATCTGAATAATTCAGCATTTGAGCTGATGTCCATCATGATAGCACTTTGGATGGAATGTTACATGTTACAGTCCTTTACTAGTGCTTAGCATTTTATTTTACACCAATTCAGAATGTAAGCTGGTGTGATGGGTTAAACTACTGCTACTATATTTTGCAATCACAATAAAGTTAAAATATCTATCTATCTATCTATCTATCTATCTATCTATCTATCTATCTATCTATCTATCTATCTATCTATCTTATCTATAGCTATCTATCTATCTATCTATCTATCTATCTATCTATCTATCTATCTATCTATCTATCTATCTATCTATCTATCTATCTATCTATCTATCTATCTATCTATCTATCTATCTATCTATCTATCTATCTATCTATCTATCTATCTAGTGTCCCAGTCATAATTCTACCAATGACAAGCTTCACACTTAACTGCTTTGCTATCTGATTTGTAAGCAGAGCTATGAAAATACAAACACACACATTAAACCCACAATAGAGTGCCAAACATGTACAGTGAGAAATGATGCAGAACCTTACGGCTAGATGCTTAGCAACAGACACCCAATCAGAAACTGAATAGCGTGTAGCTCATATCACATGCTTTGTACAGTCAGAGAAACCCTGTTTGTTGTACAAACAGTAGACAAAGGTGTAATCAGTAAATATGCTGTAAACAATGAAACACCCCCAGTGATGGCCCTTGGGAATGACCCATAATTTCCAAGATGAGAACAGAGCATTAAGCAATGGTGCTACTGTACTGTACAAAAATGCAAGGCTCCCTAGACTTAAAAGTCATTTAAGAAATATTCATATAATTTGCTTCTAGTTTTCATTTCATTTGTCCTTTTGTTTTCTTGCCTTTATGCATCCCAGGAGCCTTAAAACAGCCAAAGACAATTTACTTGGCATGATTTCTTTCTCACTGATGTGAAAGAGTGAGACAAGCTATTATTTAATCTTGTCATGTGCTGCATTTATCCAATCATGGTTGGCACCTCAGATATGCAAATATTAAGGCAGGGTTTAGGGATGTTCATGAATCTGACAGATTTAATTGTTACATTTATGGCATTTGGCAGACACCCCTAACCAGAGCAACTGACATTTGTCCTATTTATACAATTGAACAATTCAGGGTTAAGTGCCTTGCTCAGGGGCCCTGCAGTGACAGCACTCACCAGTCCAGCAGTCCAGCATCTCAAGCACTGAGCTTCCTCTTCCTTGTTATAGTATAAACAGTGTGAAATATTAAACAAGATAACCCAGGCCTCTGCTTAGAATGACTGAGGGTTAACTATTTAAAGTGTGAAAATCCCTTTAGACTACTGCCACACTATCAGTCAAAATTTTGGTCACACCTTCTTATTCACTGTTTTTTCTTCATTTTTATTGTTTTCAACATTGTATATTAACACTGAAGACATTGAACAAATAGGGAATTATGCATTCAACATGTTAAATAACCCAGAATATTTTATATCTATTTTTGATTCTTTAGTCACAGTTTGCTTTGATTCACACTCTTGGCATTCTCTTAGACAGCCTTCCAGATGACTACCTCACTTGGAATGGTTTTCCAACAACTGTGAAGGAATTCCCAGAGATGCTGAGTACCTGTTGGCTGCTTTTCCTTCACTCTCTGGTCCAACACATCCCAAACCATCTCATTTGGCTGGTGGTCTGGCAGGGAACTGTCCCAGTAGCTTCTGACACTTATCCTCTGAAACAGAGGTTAGCTCTTGGTCTTCCTTTCCTGGGACGGTCCTCATGAGAGCCAGTGCACTTGGGGATACATTCAAAGTTCTTGAGACTTTTCAGATTGACTGACCTTCATTTCTTAATGATGAACTGTCTTTTCTCTTAACTTACCTGAATGTTTTCTTGCCATAATATGGATTTGTATAGTAGTTGTATTAGCACTAACAGGGCTAGTGACTCTGTATCCACTCTTAACCTGCACAAGACAGCTGATGGTCTAAAGCACATTAAAAAAGCAAGAATTGTTACAAATGAATTTGACAGAAGCATTCCTGTAAACTGAAAACCGTAGCAGGTAACTACCTCATGAACCTGATGAGAGAATGCCATGAGTGTGCCAAGGTCTTATCAAAGCTAAATGTAGCTCCTTTTGGACAATTCAAAATATAAAACATAATTTCATACATGTTCTTTTTTATAGTTTGGGTGTCTTCAGTATTACTGTACAATATTGAAAATAATAAAAATAAAGAAACAACACTGACATAGAAGGTGTGACTGGTACTGTATATCTAATAAAATTAAGATAAAATTATAAGTTAATAATAAGCAGTGACTTGGTTGAAATATGTACTCATATTTATGAATAAGTGATCCGTACTGTAACTTAGAGTCTGACATTTGCTCTATGTTGGAATTATCATTAAAATATGGTGTTGAACAAAAACATTCTTTTGTTTTAAGGAGCTAATTACAAAACAACTAGTTTGTGCAGCACTTCTGAGTACTAGCACATTTGATCATTTTCGTGTTTATAACCGAGGTTGCTTTTATTCTACGAAAGTGTCTGCTAGGTGAACTGACATTTAATTAGAAACATAAATGAGATTTAGTCATGTGGCACGTTGTTCACGTGTGTCAAACAATCAGCGTTCTTCCCTTGTGTCAAACAGCTAGAAGAGTGTGAAAATGTGCTTGCATCAGTGGATGAGTCATTTCACTGTTCCAGTGGGAGGAGGAGGAACCTTTTTACCAATGTCTGACTGTACGCTTAGACTAATCTACACATCCAGGTGACCTAAGAGTGATGAATCATTCCTGTTCCTTCCAAAGATCTGCCTCTACATCTCTCTCTCTCTCTCTCTCTCATTCTATTTTCACACGTATTTTCCTTCCCTTTAGTATCCAGCAGTGATTAGGCACTCAAACTCACTTGCTGTAGTCTTTCTGTCTTTCTCCAGAAGTCTGCACCTAAACACAATATTGTACGCACACATGAATACACACATTACATTTGACATGTCAGATGTCAGTAAGAGCCACCAACAAGCTAGTGAAAAACTAATATATAACTCATATAGAGATTTTTCTATAAAATCTCATATAGATTTTCTCTTTACCCTCTAAAAGGACATACGATTTAGAGTAACAGTTTTCGTATTATCAGACTGTGCCTTTTTCTTATGAATACAAAGGTACACAGAAAAATCCATAATGCTAAAGTGAAGTGTAGTGCAAATAAATGCTAAAAGAGTTCCTGGATACTGTGCCGCATAACACAAAGTATGCATCTCTCTCTCTCTCTCTCTCTCTCTTTTCTCAGAGTGTGTGTGTGTGGGCTGCTGATGCCAAATAGGTAGGTTATATATATTTATTTCTGACAGTAATACAGCTTGTAAATTTGACATTTAAAAAAAAAAAGACTCCCTAAAGTGATGTGAATCTGAGGAATGTAAGAGCCTATTTTGGACATCTTTAAATCCTACTTAGAAAACCCAAGCACCAGCTGAGATGTGGTCAGACAAAACATACACAAAATAAGTACCCAGTTTACCCCCTTTCACTGCATTTACATTAGCAGTAGTTTAACCCATCACACCAGCTTACATTCTGAATTGGTGTAAAATAAAATGCAAAGCACATCAATATTTCTATTACTATTCTTAAAAATAGTGCAAAAAACAAAAACATTTTATTTCAGTTGGTAGTTCCTTTAAAAAAAGAAAATTAATTGAAATATAAATATTGCTTTCCTTTAACCATTAAAAATGAGTTTGCAAACAAACTAACTAACCAGCAGTAAAATACTAGTATACCTGTCCGTACTTCTGTACAGAACAGATGTATACAGTGATGGACATTACCTTGAGAAAGATGAGGGAAAATATGGACTGTCGAGCTCTGGTGCGGATAAAACTGTCTAACAGTCCAGCAGACTCAGCTGTTAAGCTTAGGTTTGATTCAGAAATGAAAAGAGGTTAAAATCCAGCTGTGGAAACGAACTCACGAGAACATTCACCTTCCTCTTCTCCAGCTGCGTCCTCCAGTCACAGTGACTCGCGTGCGTAAAGCAAGCGCGCGTGAATACTGCCCCGTCCCCCAAACCGCACAATGACACTCCAGTGACATTTCACTAAAGCCTGTGTGACACACCTGCTAGCTCACTACTCGGACATGCGGTTTGAGACAAAACCCCGCAAGTTTTTAAAGCCACAGTCACAGCAAAAGACGCCTACCATATCGAAATGATATACAGCTCTGGAAAAAAATAAGAGACCACTGCCCAATCTCCAGATTTGAACCCTACTGAAAACCTCTGGAATGTCATCAAGAGGAAGATGGATGGTCACAAACCAACAAGTAAAGCTGAGCTGTTTGCTTTTTTTGCAAAAAGACGGGTATAAAGTTCCCCAACAGCAATGTGAAAAACTGGTGGAAAGCATGGAGCCAAAACACATGCAAATCGGGGTTATTCCACCAAATACTGATTTCTTAATGTTATTTAGCCAAAGCATTAACACAATTTGTTTACAAATTATTTGCATTTTGTTTGATTTGAGTTATTAAAGCTCTGCAAATACTGCATGATCTTGTGTTATTTTGATGTGTTGTCATTTCCTTTAAATATACACTCTAAATAACAATAGTTATATTTTGAATTTAGGAGAAATATTGTCAGCAGTTCACAAAAATGAAACAAAACTGTTCATCTCACCAATACATGCACCTGGAAGAAAAAAACATAAGAAATTGATTATATTGCAGTGGTCTCTTTTTTTCTTTCCCCCCCCCCAAGAGCTGTATGTTCTAGTCCCATTAAGGTGGTCTTCTCCAAAGTTTTGCTAGAATGTTTTCCGTAGCACACAATTGTCTAGAGTGACAACATTAAGCAGCCCCTTCTTACTAATGGCTGAATAAGCACAAAACCCTGCAGCTACAGGGAAGTGAGTCCTCATCATGGCACGTGTTAATGGGTGGGATATATTAGGAAGCAAGTGAACATTTTGTCCTCAAAGCTGATGTGTGAGAAGCAGGAAAAATGGACAAGCGTAAGGATTTGAGCAAATTTGACAAAGGGCCAAATTTTGATGGCTAGATGACTGGATCAGAGCATCTCCAAAACTACTGCAGCTCTTGTGGGGTGTTCCCCGTCTGCAGTGAGTATATATATATATATATATATATATATATATATATATATTCTATATTGCCAAAAGCTATTCGCTCACCTGCCTTGACTCGCATATGAACTTAAGTGACATCCCATTCCTAATCCATAGGGTTCAGTATGACGTCGGTCCACCCTTTGCAAATATAACAGCTTCAACTCTTCTGGGAAGGCTGTCCACAAGGTTTAGGAGTGTGTTTATGGGAGTGCACAGTCATGTTGGAAGAGGAAGGGGCCAGCTCCAAACTGTTCCCACAAAGTTGGGAGCATGGAATTGTCCAAAATGTCTTGGTATGCTGAAGCATTCAGAGTTCCTTTCACTGGAACTAAGGGGCCAAGCCCAGCTCCTGAAAAACAACCCCACACCATAATCCCCCCTCCACCAAACTTGGCACAATGCAGTCAGACAAGTACCGTTCTCCTGGCAACCGCCAAACCCAGACTTGTCCATCAGATTGCCAGATGGAGAAGCGCGATTCGTCACTCCAGAGAACGCGTCTCCACTGCTCTAGAGTCCAGTGGCGGCGTGCTTTACACCACTGCATCCGACACTTTGCATTGCACTTGGTGATGTATGGCTTGGATGCAGCTGCTCGGCCATGGAAACCCATTCCATGAAGCTCTCTGCGCACTGTTCTTGAGCTAATCTGAAGGCCACATGAAGTTTGGAGGTCTGTAGCGATTGACTCTGCAGAAAGTTGGCGACCTCTTCGCACTTTGCGCCTCAGCATCTGCTGACCCCGCTCCGTCAGTTTACGTGGCCTACCACTTCGTGGCTGAGTTGCTGTCGTTCCCAAACACTTCCACGTTCTTATAATACAGCTGACAGTTGACTGTGGAATATTTAGGAGCGAGGAAATTTCACGACTGGATTTGTTGCACAGGTGGCATCCTATCACAGTTCCACGCTGAAATTCACTGAGCTCCTGAGAGCGACCCATTCTTTCACAAATGTTTGTAAAAACAGTCTGCATGCCTAGGTGCATGATTTTATACACCTGTGGCCATGGAATTGATTGGAACACCTGATTCTGATTATTTGGATGGGTGAGCGAATACTTTTGGCAATATAGTGTATATATATATATATATATATATATATATATATATATATATATATATATATATATATATATATATATATATATATATATATATATATATATATGTGTGTGTGTGTGTGTGTGTCCATAATTATTTGTGAATGCCAATCAGCTTTCTTAAATTTATTCTGTGGTGTGAAATCCAGTCCTAAATATAGACAAAGTTTTGTCCAGTAGTAGTTGGCAAAGTCCATCCATCCATTTTCTATACCGCTTATCCAGCACAGGGTCACAGGGAACCTCAAAGCTATCCTAGGGACACCCTGGACAAGGTGCCAACCCATCATAGGGCACAATCGCACACACACCGCACAATTTAGAGATGCCAATCAACCTACAACGCATAATTTCAGGCCAGGGGAGGTAACCAGAGTACCTAAAGGAAACCCCCTGGTGCATGGGGAGAAATTCCAAACACCTGATGGTTGAAGGAAAAAAGGTAATCACCATACCACTGAGTTGACAATGTACCTTTGCAGTAGACATCTGTGGTGCATTAACATTACTTACAGTGAGTTTAATTGCAATGAATTTGAAAGGTTTTTCACTAATAAAAGCTAGTATGTCCATACTATATCAGTAATGTGGCTGTGCAGGTAGTGTTGCTGCTTCATGGGTCCTAATTTTGATAGTGAAATTGAGTTATTGTCTATGTGGAGTTGAACATGTTCTCTGTGTGTCCATGTGAGTTTTTCCTCCATCTCCCAAAATCATGGCTTTAGGTGGATTAGGTATAATAAATTGCTTCTAGGTGTGAATGTGTGAGGGCATGGTGCCCTCAGATGGACTGGAGTCCTACCCAGGGTCTGTGTTCCACAGTCAGATGAGTAGCAATAATGACATATGTGGCATAGCTACAGACTGGCTACAAACTGATCGATCTCATAATCATTTCTAATCAAACGAGTGTATATTCATGCAAATTTATATAAAGTACAATTGAATTTTTAGGCACAGCATAACGTTTTTCACTTCAAACAATCACATGCAAAAAACATATGATCATGTCTGAAACGTATCCGATTAATTCATAAGAAATGGTTACACTATAGCTTGAAAGTATTCCCATTATATGCAATGTAATGGAAAAGAATAATAATAAAGGTCAAGACAACATTTCTTTAACATTTATTAATACACAGTATCTTCAACAATGAACATAAGGACAAACCTTTGCAAAGCTTGTTAGTTATAAACAAGAAGGATAAAATATTTTTTTCAAACTAAAACATTGTCCTGGATCCATTGATATTCTGATTCGAATCTCTTAGGAAGATTTATGTGAATATAGTCTTCGACCCACAGAGATTTTGGACATTATCTGAGACGTTGAAATAACAAATATAATATATTCCAACATTCTCAATGTGAGACACGCTGTAATTCTTGCAAGATATGGTGTCAACTCATTGACATAACCATCATTGTAAGTATTAAATCTTTCATACATTTTTATATTTTAGTATGACTCATAAACCTTTATGTGAAGGAATGCTAATAAAACATTTTATTGTCCCAAAACAAAATTATTTGCTTTTTTAAAATCACACCTGCCATCAGGATGATCCCAAGCATATGAAAAGGTTTTGAGCACCTATTTCCATACATTTCTATAAATGTGTATATATTATAATAATTCAATTGAAGATAATTAATAATACATAACGTATTATTAAAGATATATTGGGCATTTTAAAATAAAAGATAGAGCTGTATTGCTATAAAAAATAAAAGAGCTGGTCTGGGTTAATATATCCATTGCTACGCAGTGAACAGAACACTACTGTTGAATGGCGAGAGACCCAAACCAATTATTCCTGTCCTAATTCAATAAAGAAAGTGGACAAATCCACTTGTAAAGTATCAAAGTAGACAATTATCCACTAAGATCATTGGCACATTAATAGTGCGTGCGTATGGGAACATCCTGAGGTATTAGGTTGGGGGAAATGGATTCCTGATGGGTCATTTCTCAAAGTTAATTTAATTACATTTTCTATATCCATACAGATATACAGGTTTTTTTTTTTTTTTGGCACAAATGGATAGAGAGAAAATGGACAAAGATTGGAATTTCAGACCATTTAGGCAATAGAAGTTTGTGAGAAAATTCAGTATTATTCCCTTAAATGTTTGACATATTCTCAGATTAATGCACTCTTTATCTGGTAGCTGACTTGGTGGACAACAGTGATGTCACAGTCCATTTTTAGTAATGAATTCAAGTGCTCTGTGGTATATTCAAAACTTATATTTTTTTACATACTTTTTTACAACCAAACTCTGATTGAGACATTGTCAGAAATTTGTCCTGGACATATTTTCATAACTGCTTGGTTTTTATGATTTGGTTTGTTTAGATTTTCTATAACAAGGTTCAGGAACAAGTGTATTTCTCTTGAGATCATTTGCTTTAAAAATTTCAGTTTCTTACATTCAAAAATGTGGAAAATTTCATGGGGGACAGAAAACATATGCAAGCCAATGTATTTCGCTGAAATTGTATGTTTGTTACAATACAGTAATCAGTGTAAATGATGAATATAAATGACGTCTGACTGATGCCTGCTATTTCTTCATTCAGCAGCCAGAAAAAGAAAGAGGAAGCTGGAAACAAAAATGCCGACATGAAAGTAAAGGGCACAGGTTTCGTACTTGGCATGACATGGCCGTTCCTAGAGATAGTTGATTTGTAGATTTGTAGTTGACTCAACACTTGATTTACATGCTCTGTTTTGCCCACACCCTCACATGCACACAACAAAAAGAAATACAAGAGCGCTGGTATAAACACTGCGCTCATACCTAGATACTGCTTATTTGCTTATATCGTCTCATAAACATTGACAAAAAGTGCAGATAAATACAAGAAATACATTTATAACAAGGTTCGCCAATACCAAAGCTATCAAAGGGTTCTGCCAAACTAGTCTCCTTTAATCACGTTATCTAAAGCATACAGATATGTCAAAACCAACTAATGTTGTAAAAGCACATTCAGTTGTTGGTATAAAATCTACAGTTAACGTTAATTCTCTTTTGAAACAGCCTCTGTATTTACAAAAACGGTCGATATAGTGTTGCTTTAATGTAACAGTAAACATACTTCGTCATAGGAAAGCATCCACGGCGCAAAGAACGAAAGTATGGGAAAAAAAATAAAAGAAGAAAGAAAGTAAAAATGCATTTCGAAAGAAGCAGAGAAGAACTTCAGCGCATATATTAGGACACAGAATTCATCACGGGAAATTACATAAACACTCCGTTTTAGGATATAACGCAAGCAGGTTTGATATTGGGGACTGTTGCCTGTCTAATGGGTTCGTTAATAGACGTTACAGAGAAACAGAGAAAAAACATGCATCATAGTACTGCATTGTGCATTTCAGAACAGCAAACTGGTTGCAATCATGTGGAGGCAACGATCTTCATCACTGGACTTTTGACTATGCGTTAGCTGCTAGGCTACTAATGCATGCGCACTGTGTGTCTCTCAATTTATGGGAAGGAAAACAACGGTATCAGCTGTCTGTTGGGAAGTATCAGGGTGGTCACTCCACTCTGCATCGAAAATCAGTAGGAAAAAAAGAACCAGTGCTGTATCATGCAGCTCTGCAGTGTATACAAGAGCAACCGTGCACACTCTGGTAACCGTTTGCTGTTTTGTCTTGAATGTACAGTATACAGCATGCTGGTTGATGCAAATAACAGATTAAACGAAATGTCACGGGGAATCGAACATACATTCGAGGACTTTCATGCTGCAAACAGGAGCACAGAACAACTTAGTCCAAGTTAGGATGACTTGACCAGTTATAACCATAAGAGCTTGAAATAATTAAAATATGGTCATAATGAGAGTTATAAAATTTTTTGATTTTGGCACGACTAAGAATATGGAAATTCATATATATATATATATATATATATATATATATAGAGAGAGAGAGAGAGAGAGAGAGAGAGAGAGAGATTTAGAAATGGCAGTAGATAAGAGGAAACACAATGCTAAGACAAACAAAAAAAGCAAGTCAAACATGCCTCATACACACAGACTGGCAAGGCTCTGGACTCAGGGGTAAAAACTAAAGAGAACCAGTGTCCTATACTTTTCTATATTAAAATGATTTCACTGGTCCTACACTTGTCCTTTAGTATTGCCCACTGCTCCAATTTAACCAAATAACATTCACCAATCAACGAATTCTTCGAAATATACGTTCTGTCATGTTTTGTTAATTCCACATTATATTGCATCATTAATACACGCTGAATTGACATATATGTAACCGGATATACAACAGACTGTGATGGAATCATTGCTCTAAAGCCTTCAAACCGTTAAATTTCAGAACCACTGTGACCTATTTACTGTATTGCACCATGTGAAGCTGGGTATCCTGTCATTCAGTCATTTATCATCCAATTTAAACCCTCACTTTCACAATTTCTGCACTTTCTGCTAAAGGGTCATTAACAGTACACAGACAGATTTTTGAGTTTATGGTCATCGTCATTGTGGTTGCGAGTTACACGTCGGTTCAGTCTCATACGACGCTTCCGTGCACTGACGGGTGGATGAACTGTGGGTTCATGTAGGAGAAGCCGGCGAATTCGCTCTGGTCGATGTTGGCGATGACCAGCTGGTCTGGTGGGGTCAGCATGGGCTGGGTGCGTGTGAAGAACTTGTCAAAGTTCTCCGCCCCTTTGCCACACTGTAACAAAAGATGGTGTATTATAGAAGAGTCCAAGCACATTGGCTATGTGTGTATTTTATTTGCACATTCTTTGTATTTGGTGTTACTGTATAATTTCACGGACGGTCTTGTCCACATTTTAACGACCCTGTATTTTCTTTCACTATGGTCCTAAAGGCAATATATTTATAATATATAGTCAGGATTCCAGTTCATCCCAAATGTGTTAAGTGGGCTTGAGTCAGGTCTCTGTGCAGGCCACTTACAACACACATACACACACACACACACACACTTACAACTTTGGGTTTGAATGGAGGCTGAATCTCTCGGTTGGCCAGTCGTTCCCAGTCAATTCTCCGGAAGAAAGCCTGCTCCTTAATGTCTCTCTCCCCTTCAGGCCCACATCCAAGTCGCTTCGATGGGTGCTTTGTCATCAGCTGCAAAAAAAAGGAAAGCAATAAAATAATAATCTCTTACTATATCAGATCATATCACACCATATCATATAGCATAACACAAGTTATTTGTAGAACAGCTGGATTTTCTCAGTTCTAATTCTTTAATATCTTCTGCACATGTTTTTTTGTAAAATGTCTTCCCATTTAATTGGACTCAATTGGACTGAAAATAATGTATCATTCTGACTCTTCCAGGATGACAATGTTCCCACCCACATCACACAAAAAAAACATGATATTGAACACATTGCTCTGCTATAAACTGATCTGGCCTTGGAAAACAAAATTGAATCCTGCTTCCTGCTCCTCTTTATCACACAGTGATGTCCTTACGTTCTAATCTGCTGATTTTCCTTTAAAAGCTGAAGGTCAGGTATAAGCAAAAGTAGAGTAGTTAAAAAGATGGATACTCACTCCTTTACAGATGGACACAGCTTCTTTAGACATGGACTTGGGATAGGAGACATTGTGCTCCATGATAGACTGGAACAACTCATCCTCATCCTCACCATCAAACGGTGGCTGTTGTGAAACACACAGTTTATTTTCCTCAGAAGGTGAAAGAACACATTAGAGAAGTGTGAAGTCTACCAGGATGGAGGTGTTGATGATGGAAAGAACCTCAGTTGTGTAACTGCTTGAGGTAAGTGCAATGGGAATCTGTTTTGCTGATCATGTTGTGATGCTGTAGGCCAAGCGGGAAGATTTTGCTTTACAGTTTTTTACGTTTTATTCTCGGAACACAAGCAATAAGCAGCACTAAAGATTTACTAATAATTTTTTGTTTTGACCTCGTTGATGAGTACTGCATTGACTGCACTGCTTCACAAACCTTTCATCTTTCAAAAGAATCAATATTACAGAGAATACTGTTTTTTGTGCAGATTATATTAAGATGCTTGGAAACAACTACTACTAACTAAATTTCTTTAAAGGCTGCAACAGAGAGTATCTTAGGTCATTTCTGCAGTTTAAGACTGAGGGGAATAATTTTGTATCGGCTCTTGTTCTTTACAGTCGTTTTGCAGAAGAGAGGTTAGGGAACAAAAAAGTACTTTCTATACATCTGTTGGTAAAATGCTATATAAATAAAATAAGATTTTATTTAATTGATATTTCCTAGTGTTGTTCACACTAAAAACAAAAAATGAAGCCTTCAAGACAATCTTGTTAACCAATCTTAATAATAATGACATAATTAGTCTGAATAATAGTGAAATAGTGTTCTTTAAATGAATTAAATATTTGAATTATATGAATTATAATTATAATACGAATTAGGTATTTAAAGAGAGTGAATCGATAGATTGTTAAATTAATTCTTGTTTCATTTTGTTTACATGGAGAAAATTAGCACACATCAGGTAGGCACGAGACTTGATGATTACAAAGAAAAGGAAGGAGGGAACAACATGTGGAAAGAAAGTGACAAATAGAGCATAAATTGAAAAAGGCAGAACAGGCTGAGCATGTCTTGACTTTCAAATTTCAATCAAAGCAATAGTAAGAGCACAAGCTTTATCACAGCGGGGCTTCAGTCAGCTAATTAGACACATTCAGTCTGGCTCATAAAAGTGCTTATAACCTGGAGTGAGTCAGCAGAGTATCCATGTTAACTTTACAGAGGTGCAACTGGGGCGAGGTGGGGATGAGGGAAGAATGGATTTTGAGTTTGAAGCCTGCTGCAGGATTTAATTATAGTTTCAAATGCTTCTTTGTGAATAATGAATATATCATACATAGAACCAAAACAATGTTTTGTGCAGTAACTATACTATAATTGTCACACCGGGGTTGAAACACAGAGGCAGATGTAAGGGAAGGTAGAGGAGGTTTTAATAAACACTATGGCAAATAGTCCAAAACATTAAGCAAATTTGGGAAATAGACCAAGGTCGGGTGATCAGCAAACGGATTATAATTGGCTGGGACTAGAACACGGAAAACAGGAAACAGAAACTATAGTCAAAGACACATGAGCTAATCATGAAACAAACTAAGGTTATGGCTATGGCTTAGCAAGAATTAAGAAACATGCAACTGGAAACAAAGATCAGTACAGCGAGCTCATGAGGTGACAACACTGATACATCACCCTGAGTACAGGACACGTGAGGGTTTGTATATAGGATCAGAGAATCAAAGGGGAAACACAAAACGTGAGAATGATCAGGACACAATCTGGGAACAATCAATAACAAGACAGAGGCGGGGACAAGATATGAATCGAAACCACGACACGTGTAGTAAACAGACGAAGAACAGAGCAGATTATAAACAGTGTACATGGCTACCCGCTGTTATGGATGAGGAACAGAATTGACCAATCAGATTCACGCATTTTCCCCATTTCTGTTTTAAAGCTACTAACCAGCTAGCTACAGACTGAGCAAAGGGACATGAAGGTGAAAGCTGATGCAGTGCTATAGATCTACTGCAGGAGAACAATGTCACTTTATCTTGTACTTTTCAGTGAAAATTTCAAAAAGGTGTTTTTTAATGGCAATGTTATTAACATAGCAAGACCTTAAATGATTAAATAAAAAATTTGTGCCATCACATGTTCTACTACTGTCTGGCATCCTCTCAAAATGCATGAGTGTGTCTCACTTATCATTCTAATTTTAATTAAGTTTTGATTCTGTTTCCTCATCCCCACTTAAATTAATTTCTTATTTGCTTTTGACCACTGTAACGTTATGCAATCCTTCAGACTGAAAACACACATACATACCTGTCCAGCAAGCATCTCATATAAGAGGACACCATAAGCCCACCAGTCCACTGATTTCCCATAAGGCTGATAGGCAATGATCTGCAGACAGGCAGAGAGCAGACATGTTAATGATTACGCACTGTGGACATCAATGTTGAGTTGGATCGCTCTTGCCCTTTTTGTTCATGAGTGTTCACTGTAGTGTGGCATAATTACAGTGGTGGAGATCATCAACTGACTTACATTCTATTTCTGTTTTTTTTTTTTAACAACTGTCAATCCTCCTACACACTGCTTACTATAAATAGACACACACGTGCATAATGATATATATTAGCAGCGTGTAAATCTCCTGTTGCATGCCAATTCTTTCTTCACTGGAGAATTCATTCCAGATGATCTTGTACCTAAACGTTATATTTGCACCAAAAAAAAAAAAATACACCAAGAAATATCATAACTTTATCCACGTATAGGACCAGCACTAAGAACTGAAATCCGTTAATCTGCTTTAATGGAAAGAAAATTTTTTGACAATGCAGAGTACCATATTTAATCCTTTTACTTTAGGACTGACAAGTGTGTAAGAACTGATAGGGCAGATGACAGATGTCAAAACTGTGAATATAAAAATTTTCTAACCCTACAATCTACCATGGCATTTTCTGAAGTCTGGAGCGATAATAATAACCTCAGTGTACCTCCGTAAATGTGCTTTTCAATTATATTGGAAGCAAGTGAGCACTTTAAAATCATAAATATAGTAGATTTACCTGCGTAGAACAGAAAATAATATATATAAAAATAATGATTCTAAAATAGAATAAAATAAAACCAAGTGGATTTAGCTGTATAGAACAGAAATTAATTTCATTCTATTTTACAATCATAATTTTTTTATATATTTTTAAATATATTTTTTCGAGTTCTATACAGCTAAATCCACTTGGTTTTGTGTTTGACTCTATTTTCATAATCCGGTCAGTCGTACAAAGCTTTTTTGCTGCATCTCATACCGTGTATGATTGTGTATGTGACCAATAAAATTTGATTTCAATACTAAATAAAGCCCTTTTGAGTCTGGTTTCTCTCAAGGTTTCTTCCTCATACCATCTAAGGGATTTCTTTCTTGCCACAGTTGCCTCAGGCTTGCTCACTAGGGATGATTTTGTCTAACATTAATCTTGGACTTTTGGACTATGTTCTGTAAAGCTGCTTTGAGACAATGTCCATTGTTAAACGTGCTATACAAATAAAATTGAATTGAATTGATCAATCCGTCTAGGTTTTTGCTTGAGTGTGGTTGTAGCGTCCAAAAATGCTTGATTTTGCTGTAGTTTTTGCTGCAATCACAAAATCAGGACATCCTAAAGGGACTGTTCAAAGTAGTTAGCATAATGTGTCAAAAAAAAACAATATCACATTATAACACAGCATGTATATATAACATGGCATTCTATCTGAGTGAAGAATGAAGATTGCTATAACTTTATAATACTAACGTCACAATAAATGCTGTTTTCAATCTGTTTTAGTTGCTTTGCACTAAGAGATATTTAGACAGAACAGATGAAGATGGTTTAGCAAAAGAGGGAGCTTTTGCTGACTTTTAACATGATAAAATCACATTATTCTTTGCCTGATTATGATCCAGACCCAGATAAATCCAGATCTTTCATACATTTGTACCTCTAAATACAAATGTCCAACTTACACATAAACCAATTTCCCCTGCTGTAAAAATATCAGCCCACTTGTTATGCATATTCTTCCACTCTGCATCCACTCTGATACAGAATTAATGTGCAGCTGTGTTGCATTTCTCAGACACCAGGTGTTCCAGCAGAGTGTCAGTCTGACATGGAGAAGGACAGAACAGTCTAATCTCAGGACCAGAATTTAAAAAGAAATCTGCATTCAACCACTCACCTGGTATACAACACAGTTTTACAGCATGCGACTAGCCTAAAACTGAACTGTAATGTATTCTGTGTGCAGACAAAATCTGACATATAATATTACTATACTGCATATTTAACTGTATTATAATCTGAATATATGATGAGATGGAATTGATTCGGACGATTTTTTAAAAAATGCGCTTGTGCTTTCAGTTTTGTCACGGGTTGGCTCTAGTGACAAAAGATAATAAGTGCGTCCCAAATCAATATTTAAAAAATTTACTGTATTGTGTTAAAGCCAGCAGCATCACCCTACGTGCATTTGATGTCATTTACCATTGACAGGGAAATGGAATATACTTCCAGTCACTAAAAAACGTTCCATTAGAAACAATACTACCCTTCTTAAATTTGTACACTAGACGCTCGAGTACATAGTGCAAGAGCATAGTGTTTAGTATGTCATTCAGCTACAAATATTGAATAAAGAAGGAAATGTAGAATTCTATGTTAACAAAAAGTACAGCAAAGATACAGTATCTGCTCAGTTCAGTGTCTAGTAGTATATGCTAAAACTTACTTTAAAAATTTATGAGTTGTCGGATGTTCGAAAATGTTTCGAATTCCAACCTTGTTCAAGATGTTGTAGTGGGATATGTCTTTATCTTTACTTTCACTGCTGAAGTCATAACGTTTGTGTATTTTATTTTTCAATCTCAATTATAATAATCTCTTAGTTAAGGATATTCAAGCAGATCCAATGAAATAATATGATTTGTCTTCTAAATACTCTCTATATATGAAAAGGCAGGCATTCCTAATGTCCTGTTGTGTTTAAAGTTATTGTTGTTCTTCTTATCATAAAACCTGTAATGTAAATGTTATTAGTGGCTTAAGTTCAAATATTGGTTTTTGGGTCAGTTTACAAATATAATTTTATCAATCAAGAGCTGTCTCAGCTGTGTTGAAGTTTTTCTTTTAAATCCTTTGAGTGTTCATCATTCCAAATTCCTTTCTATAGCATAGACTTATTTCATGCACAAATGCTTGGATATCACTGTGAAAAGAGCAAACCAAAAATCTTGAATTTGCTGTTTTCTTTTATACAACCTGCACACTATACTCCATGTGTAAAGTAAAAATTTTTTTAGCCTTCTGCCAGTAATTATTTTCATTTTATTAATCTCTGGATTCCTTGTATATAACCAGTAAGGCATTAAATAGCTAAACAAACACAATTATTAATACATATTTAAGTAAAAAAAAATATCTGTAGCTGTGTGTTTAAGTAAGAAGTAAAAACCCTGGTCACCTGCCACTCACACCAAAGTCCCGCCCCCTCTCACTGACACCCATTCTTCATGTCTTACCTCTGGGGCGATGTAATCTGGAGTACCGCAGAAGGTGCGTGTTGTCATGCTTTCATACATGTTCTCCTTACACATGCCGAAATCGGCTATTTTAATGTGGCCTTCTGAGTCCAGCATCACGTTATCCAACTTCAGGTCTCTGGAGGGAAAAAAAAGATGAGTGGAACATCAGTGGAGTACAAGAAGAGCCATGAGACAAATATCTGACCATATTTAGCATATGGTTACAAAGCAAATGAGATGTCAACTGTCTTATTTATTTATTTTTTGAAAGCCTGTCTTTGTCCTTGTGTTGGAGGGTTATGGTATTGTGTGTGAAAAAGCTTTGTGCGTGGGTGTGTATATTTGTGTGTGTGTGTGTGTGTGTGTGTGTGAATATATGAGTCACTTCTCAGCAGCATCAAAGAGCATTATTAATACAGATGATGTTTTTGTTTGGTGAGAGATCAGAAACAAGAGAGTGAATAGAAATAGCTCTGCAATGTGACAGGTAACAGCCTCTCTCTCATCCTATCCCTCTATCACTCTGAGTAATTTATCTTCATCAGTGTCACAAGACTGACACCACCCAGACGTGATGTCTTGCACTGTTATTATCAGTAAAACTGCTGTAAAATGCCACCTGCAGTATAGCATGCACTTGTCAAATCACAGCGAGTTGAACATTCACATTCTAGCAATGTATTCTGCTTCCCATGGAGACTTCTGGGCAATAAAAGCAAACACTGAGGCATTTTTTACACTTCCAGTATTAAAGGCACATGCCAACAGACAATAAAAAATCTTAATTTGTGATCATTCATGATCAGTCTTAACCAAACTTACCATAAAAAGTATTTTAGAAGACCATACAATATAGTAAACAGCAATAACCTGTGCTTCATTTTAAAGACACATGCATTAGAAAAATGGTGCAGAGAAAAAGGCTACCCCAATTCCGGTTAAATTTGTTATTATAATATATTTTGATATTAATATATATTTATTATTTTCAATTTTCTATTATTATTATTATTATAATAATTATTATAATAATTATTATTATTATTATATTCTTTCATATTTTATTCTTTTATAAGTTTATACTTTTCATTTACTTATTGGTTTTCATTGTTCTTCATTTTTTCAATTTTATTCTTGTATTTTTTCTGTCTTTTTATGTTTTGACTTTTTTATTTTATATTTTTTTATTTTATATTCTATTTTATATGGAAGGTGCTGCACACATAAAGTATATTAAAATGTATTATTGTACTCTTACTGCTGCATTATGTAGCTTTATTTGTAGCGTGCTTCCTACTATTTCATTTGACTGTTGCTTTAATGAAGCAACACTGCCTAATTCTATAATAATTTACGTTTGATCTTTGTCAAGTGTAACATTATACAATATTTCATAATGTTGTTATTCTTTCGGGTGCTCCCTACGTGTGTGAGGGGTCACCATAATGGACAAACTCTGGCACAGGTTTTATGCCGGATGCCCTTCCTGACACAACCCACCCATTTTTTTTTTGCATCCAGTGGCTGGGGTTTGGGCACTAGCTGGGAGTTGAACCCAGGCCTTCCGCATGGTAGGCAAGAAACCTACCACTGAGCCACCACTTCCCCATACAATATTTCACAATAAATTATTAAAACTATGCTGTAAACATCAAGGGTCTAGAACAGCTGCACATATAAGAAAGGAGACTTCTGGTGGCAGTCAGTGCACTTTTTTTTTAACACAGATATATATAATAATTTACAAATCATAAACCAAAACAATTAACCAATCAACCTATCATAGAATGCTTTGGGATTTTCATAAAAATCTTCAAGATGCATTATAAGTTTAGAGAGCATGACTCTGTGTATATTGATTTGTATGCAAATGATATGACAACTCTGTAGAAACAGTTGCACAAAAACAATTACACACTATTTTTGAACTTTTTTTTTGCATTATTGTGTAACTGTTTTCACATATATAACACTAACAAGTGTTTCTTCTACCCCTTAGGAGACAGGAGCAGGCCTTTGGTTCGGACCCAGACTTACCTGTAAATGATTCCCTTCCTATGCAGGAAAAACAGGCCCAAGGCAATCTCAGCAGCGTAGAATCTACAAACACATAATAAACACATGATCAGAGGTAATTAGACAAGGAAATTGGTTTTACCGCTTTCTCAGAATTACAGTCATCTTCATCAGCTATCAAGCACTAATAGAGACCATATAAATGTAACAGGTGCAAAAGTTAAAAAAGTTTCAAACACTTTAAGGATGCACACACAAATGGTTATCCTGTAGTATGCATAGGATTCTGTGTCTTTACTGTGTTGCCTAGTCCACAGATAATGAAATCTACTCTATCAGGAGAGATCATTCATTCATCTTCTATACCCGCTTTATTCCTAATTAGGGTTACTGGGATCTGCTAGAGCCTACTGCAGCAAACATTGGGCGAAAGACAGGGGTTGCCAGGTCACCAGTTCACCAAACACACTCACTCCTATGGGCAATTTAGAATTACCAATCAACCTAATGTACATGTTTTTCTGGAGTACCCGGAGTAAACTCACGCAAGCACGGGGAGAACATGCAAACTCCACACAGAAAGGCCCCTGTCTGTTCGAACCCAACAGGCAGCAGTGCTAACCACTAAGCCACCATACTGCCCTGGAAAGAGATCACAAAATGCATATGTGTCTACTTAATGTTAGTAAAGGTTTCCTCTACATAACAAGCGGTTAGGTGTTTATCAAGTGTGTGTATGTCCTATATGCTTGTACATGTGTTTATACAAAGAATAGAAACACTTCAAAGAAATGAAAAAGGACTGGATTGATATAATGATTGGATTGATGTTATGTATCGATGTTATTCCTGTACCTACATGTTTTTAAATGCTCTATGTATTTAATAGCTGTGAACATATATCTAACATTATTCATTATAATAAACTACTTACACAGCCTGAGGCTCCTTAAACTTGCCCACTTGCTGGATATGGTACATCAGGTCCCCGCCATTAATGTACTCCATCACAAAGTAGAGACGATCCTGCAAATAAAGTCAGAGAAGAAGAAATCTTCAAAATTCTCATGCTTTATGCTTATATGTGCAGATTTTTATTTTTTATTTTGCATTACTAACAGCAACCCAAATTTGCATCAGTTTTATATAATACACTCTTTAAAGATAATTATATCACATTATGAATACACACAGTCATCTTTATTCCGATGCTTTGGTGACACGTAACTATTTAACTAAACCACCTTCTAGTGACAGATGGCTGGAGATTTTGTGGAATGATAACAGTAGTGTTTATGAACACCTTTTGAATAATATATGAAGAGCATGTGGAGGAAAGCACACTGCAAAATTCATGGGCAGGATGCCCTTATTGAGCATGCCCTGTTGTAACGTGTGAAAAAAAAACAACCCACGCACTTCATAGATTCACACACTGACCTATAGAGAAATATGTTCAGAAACATACCAGACTAAATATACCAGATATTTAAGGTTAAGGTTTAATGTTTAGATATACTAAGCAGATATTATTGAGAAGAACGCCCTTACAAACTTATGAATTGTAAAAGGAAAAATAGAAAGGAAGGAAAAAAACACGTATGTATATCTGAGTGGCAAAATTCGCAAAAATGATGCAATTTTTTCCGTGTGGAAAATAATACAATGGAAAACAATATATAATCTGGTTACAAATATAAAAAGTGGGTGTATCCACATCTTTACAATGTTTGGAGGAGTGTTTATAATGATGCTTGCTGATTTTTAAATTTGATTTCATCTTTTGGATTCTTGTGCATGGAAGATGAGTGAGAAATCATGTCTACCATGGCATATCCTCCTAAGACCTGAGCTTGCATTTTAGATTTTTTCTACCTATTTGGGGTTAGGAGGAACCAATAAATATAATAACCAGATATTATCTTTGAACATGAAGCCACTTCTTTTTGTGTATAACAGGTTCCAATTACAAAGAATTAAGTATTATGATGCACACAACCCAAAATGTGTTGTCCTTGTATGAGGACGCCAGGTTGTAGGAGGATATTGTGAAGATTCATTTTGCCCAGTGTTTGTTTATGACGAAGGTAAAAACATAGATTAAGTCGTGCAAGGTTCTGCCAGCCAGAAGCTCTTGCGAATGCTGTGTATTAGTGCTGCCCTATAAATCCCCAAGAGCAGAGAAATACCTGAATACCTTCACATCTGCATGTACATACCAGCAAAGTCTTGAAATGACTTATGGTGTTTACAGTAAATGACCTATGGTGTTTACAGTATTCACAACAAATATGGCCGTCTATCCCTATAGCTGATATGTGCTGTAAAAACTCTTCACTTGGTTACAGTTTGACAAACACAAGCTGCCCCATGTTTAGTGATAGAGTACATAAGCACTTACACAGTGTTTTTTGGTCTGTGTAGTACACTGGTTAACCTTACCACTATGCTCTGGAAACTCTGCAAAATACTTTTTTTTTCCTTTCACAAATTATAACAACAAATTTCCAAACATAACCTTATTCAACTCCTGAATCACATGCCCTGTTTGTGTGGTTTGTAGTTGGAGTGGAAATTTGCTGAAACATGGCAAGTCTCCCATTGAGCTTTCACAGGCTGTTCAGTGAAGCTTCATGCTAAATTATAAAATGTCATGCTCATATGACTTTATTTCCTCTTTCTAGCAAAAATTTTAACAAACAAGCGAATGAATACTCTGCCAAGTGCTCGAATCTGTATTCATATTGGTTGATCGATTCAGTATTTAGTTACAAGCCTACTGAATACTGTCACCTCCGGAAGTATTGTCCAGGCGAATTGGACACACTTGGGTTTAAAATCAAAAGATTAATATGAGACAATAGATAAGAATCCCAGCTTTCATCTACTGAGATTTACATAAAGATGTATAGAACATAGCACCTGGCCTTGACGTTCCAATACTTTCAGAATGGACTATGCATCAAATAAGTAAAATTCTTGGTATGTGTTGTTTAAAACAAACTTTTGAGACATAAAACACATTAAAGAGATTTTTCAGCTGAAATAGTACTGATAAACAAATCCAGTACAGAGACAGCTAGCAGTTGTATTGTGTACTATGTTTATCTATTCTCATTTGCATTTCAGCCTACTGCAGGACATTGTTAGACTTCAAAAATGTGCTGAATATTCTACATTATGCATTCAAGCATTAGATGAAACTCGCTAACTAATGCACTTACTAGTTAGCGAGTGCAGGTCAGTGTACTACTACTGTACTGGCCAAAAAATGATTAGCATTTTTAAATATTCCAAAAATTATCCAAATTCTCTCTGCTCCTCTGCCTTCAACTCCCTTGACTGTTTTCTCTCATTCCCTCTCTTACCACTGTCTGGAAGCAGGAGTGGAGCTGGGTGAGGAACGGTGGCTTGTCCCTCAGTGCCAGCACCCTCTTCTCAACCATAGTGCACTCCACATCATCATCCTGGATCACCACGTCCTTCTTCAGGATCTTGATTGCATACAGCTCCTCTGTGGACTTCATCTCCGCCAGCATTACCTGCATGGAGAACACAGACTCCATCTAATTCTTAAGAGAAGATGTCAAGTTCAAGGGTCATCTCTATCTTTTACTATGTATAATCATAAGGATTATATAAAATCATGATAATAATCTCTATATTGTGGTAAATCACAATAACTATTCTTTTTCTGTCAGTTATCATACTGCACACATAATAGTTATACTTATAACACCGAAGGAGTACTACAAGCACTGTAAATAGAATTAAAAATTAAAATTTGTTTTACCGGGTTGGTTTATAATTAATCTGTGGTGTAATTATCACTAATAATGTAACATAACATTAACAGAAAAAAAAATACTTCAAATTTCCTCACCATGGTACACCATCGCACTGATATACAGTCACAAAACTACATGCTTTTTTGCTAGCATAGTTATACACTAAAAACTAGCAGGAAAAATGTAATAATCTCATTTACTCTTTCCTAACGACCCCCAGTTGTGAAATTAGGCATTCTTAGCTGAAAGTTAGTATGATTTCACCCCTTTATGCTAACAGAAACTATGTTTCATTAGCTAATTCTTAGTTAACATGAGGTAGAGTATTTTGCATAATATTCTTAGCTATTTGCTACCCAAACCCCTTTTAGCTGTTGTATGGAAAGCTTGATTTCACAACTCTATGCTAACAGATACCAGGTATCATTAGTTAATTCTTAAAGGTACGAAAATCAGGATAATCTCATTTGCTTACTGCTAAGTGACGCCAGATTGCACATTTTTACACCACATTTACAATAATGAGGCTGACTAAGTGTTTAAATACGGGTTTGGACATCAAGGCTGACCTTGCCAAAGCTGCCCTTTCCTAGAAGTGCCAGGAAGTGGAAATCGTTGAGTCGAACTCTGTCCATGTTGCTGGAAGGAAAACTGAAGCGCCGGTGGTCTGACGGTGTGATCACTTTCTTACCTGGGCCCAGCTTAGCTTTCTAAAAAAAAACAGAAGACTTTAATGAGCATAGACACACCTGTGTTCCCCTTACGGTGAAATGGGTAGTGTGTAGAACCTCATTTATATTCTGTGTATAATTAATGTTTTTTTTTCTTTCTACACTATTACTATTGCACAAATCCTATTGCACTGTATGCATTTCATGTAGTAGGTGTACTGAGCTCTTGCTAGCTTGTATGTAACACCATAGTTATGAAGGCTCAATCCCTGTGTATACATGATTACAGGATGACAACAAAAACTTACCTGACTCTACACAAAATGATAACATAGCTAATAGTTCATAAACATTCAGTTTTTTCCCCAATCTTCAATTGTCCTTGCCCACTCTAGCCTCAGATCTCTGGTCTTGGCTGATAGGAGTGGATACCAATGGCTGATACCAATGTGTTCTTCTGCTCTTGTACCTCAAGTTTTGATGTAATGTGAAAAACTTTTCTGTGCAACATGGTTGTAAAGAGTGGTTATTTGCATTGAAAAAACAAAAAAACAAAAATGCCAAAGTGTTAATACCCACAGGCCTATTTTTTTTTTATCCAAATGTACTTTTTGATGAATTGTGCTGCAACCACATGATTTGGATAACTGGATCAGATAAATGCATAAATAAGCAAGTGTATCGGTCTTCCTATTAAAGTACAAATGAAAATCTTGGCTTAAAGTTGATTAAAGCATGATTACATTTCCATAAAACATATGACAAGTCAATCGATGATAATGATCAATGATGATGATGATAATGATTTTTTTTAGAGAGCTTTTAGCATTTAAGCATATGCAGTATTGCTTTGATTTAGGTTAATTCAGTGTGTAATTACACTTTGTTGTTGTTGTTATAGCCAGTGACAGGCCACACAGTTGGTCATTAATAATTAATGTCACTTTAAAGAGGAACTTCAGCAAGGACATCTCATTTGGCAAATACAGATGTTCATTCCTTTGTTCTTACTTATTTTATTTATATAGTCCTCCCTGCATCCTCAGAGTGAGGACTGGAAGAAAGGATACAAGAAAATCAAACAAGGAATCATAAAGAAGAAATAAGAAGGATGCTTTAATAGAATTCATATGATATCAAAAATCCATGTTGTATCATACTGTGCTTTCAGCCAGGGCCGTGGATTTTTATCTCTTCCCCCTGACAATGTTAATAAGGCCCTTTAACAACCTCCAATTACATCCTCCATCTCCTAACACAAGATTATTCCCTTTCTTTCATTAATTTTCCCCTTCTCGCTTCTTCTTCCTGTTCACAGCTTTAACAAAGGAGTGTGAAACTGGTGAAATGCCACCCACACTCTTTATGTTTTCCCCTCACTGCCTTACAACATCTTTCTATTTCTCTTATTTTATCTGGTCATTCCTATACACTGATCAGCCATAGCATTAAAATCACTGACAGTTGAAGTGAATAAGATCTAATTACAATGGCACCTGTCAAGGGGTGGAAGGATAATCTGCTAATCTGGTCTGATCCTACAGGGCTACTGTAGCACAAACTGCTGAAAAGTCAATGCTGGCTATGACAGAAAGGTGTCAGAACACACTGTGCACCACGGTTTGCTGTGTATGCGGCTGCATAGCTGCAAACCAGTAAGAGTGACCATGCTGACCCCTGTCCACCAGCAAATGCACCTACAATGGTCATGTCAGCATCAGAACTGAAGCACAAAGCAGTAGAAGAAGGAAAGCCTGGTCTGATGAATCATGTTTACTTTTACATCATGTGGATATCCGGGTGCATGCACATCACTTTCCTGAGGAAGAGATAGCACCAGGATGTCCTGCTGGGAAATCTTTGGTTGTGGCATTCATGTGGATGTGTTTGACACACCCTGCCACACTGCATACATTTAACAGTTGTGACTTGAGGAATATTGAACTGGCATCAGAAGATCTCAATCTGATCGAACATCTGTAGGATGTGCAAACAGTCAAAGATCTCACCTTGCAAGGGATCTTCTGCTAATGTCTTGGTGCCAGATACCACAGCACACTTTCAGAAGTCCTGTAGAATCCATGCCTTGATAGAACAAGGGGGACTTTAATGCTATGGCTGATTGGTGTAATTAATTGGCCCCATTACACCCTCTACATCAGGCTATTTTGCAGCTTGCTTCTGCAGATCACTGATTTTTATTTCATATACAGAACCCTCTCTTTTGATTAGTGAACTGGCAGTACATTTAAATAAATTCAAAACAGGTTAATGACAAAAACAGAATGTGAAAGATGAACTGAAGAAGTGTGTATTTTCTGCTTTAAGTTCTAAATTTTATCTGTTCAGAGTTTATGGCACTACTCACAAATGATAATATGAAGCACCAGTGTAACACTAAAGCAACACACTTCAAACGTTTATCATTTATAGCAATAAATTAATTACTAATAGTTAAACTAATGGACCTAGAGAATAGATAAATCTGCAGTGCACAAGTCTACAAGACTTTTATTGTCTAGCTAATAAACTAATCAATAAAAAGCTGCATAGATAGTATTATTATTTGTTGTTCTTTCAGCTGATCCCTGTTTGGGGTTGCCACAGCGGATCATTTGGTCCACATGTTTTGATTTGGCACAGGTTTTATGCCGGATGCCCTCCCTGGTGCAACCCTCCCATTTTATCCAGGCTTGGGACCAGCACTGAGAGTTAACTCCCCAGTGGCTGGGTTAGCACCCTGCCCAGGAATCGAACCTGGGCTGCGGAAATGAGAGCGTGGGAGCCTGCCGCTGGACCACCAGGAGGCTCAGTTAGTATTATTAGAAGAAAATAATTTCTAAAAAATAAGCCAGCTTAATGTGTGTTCTTCTAATGTTATCTCAGTGACTGGGGGACTGTGTCTGTTTCAATAGTGCAGCTTCTAGCAGTTTCAACATTGCAAAATAGTACTTGCTGTTTTATATATAAAACATAGCTTGAGATCATAATGCAATGATATTAATAATGTTTGCATAAAATTATTACAGTTGCAGCATTTGTGTACTCTGTCTGAGATAAAATTTGCCTAAAACTGTAATATGAAATACTAGTGATACTCATCCCTGCCCAAAATAAAGTGTAATATGCAGGATGTGAAAAAGTATGTAGCCTGAACTATCTTCAAAATGATTTATATGTATTTGTCTTTTGCCATTTAAATAGAGAGTACATATTACATTGTCGTAGTGTCGGTTGCTCCCTGTTTGGGGTCACCACAGTGGATCATTTGGTCCACATTTAACCCGGGCTTGGGACCGGCACTGAGAGTTAGAATAAATACTACACTGTACACTGTAAAAAAAAACAACATGTATGTAAAGTTTATAGTGAATTACTGGCAACCTGATTCGTAAAATATATTTACAGTAAAGTATTATAATATCATACACTGTATAAAGTAACACACAATCCAGTATATTTGTGTGACACAAGTAGAAGCTGAAGCATCTCACACTACTACTCAACCTTAGCAGTGCTGGGATTTGAACACTTTCTGAGCTGTAACTCAAAACCTTAATCATTGAGTCATCACAACTTGCTCCAGCAGTGCACACTGATACAGCGTCTACTGCTTCTGAACTTTAATTCACTGAAAGATTGCACTGATTTACTGAGACTGAGAGATAGTGATAGTTCAGCTTGTTGTTGTGGCTCTCTGGTAAAGGCTTTGAGTTACAGATCAGAAAGTTATGTGGTCAAATCCCAGCATCACTTAGTTCTATCCTACATCCAGATTATGGGTTTATTTTATACACGATATTATAGTACATTACTGTAAAATATGGTTTTCAGTTGTTTGCTGTAAATTTTAAAGCACGTATATAAAATCTAGATACTGATTGCAAAATCTACAGTATATTTTTTTACAGTGTATTGAATGTGTTTTCTGTCAAATACACAGCAAAATATTGCAGGGGGTTTTTTCTTCATTTTTTCAGTTGTCTAAGGCTTTTATTATTCACAAGCTTATACTTTATGCTTTATACAGAACAGGAAATTAGCTATTAATTTTAATAATAATTGTATTTGAGTAGCTAAAGTTTGAAGCTAAAAAGCTTTCCTGCCTTAATACACCACACCCAGTGTTCCTGACATAAACTCCAGATGCACTGTGATTAAAAAAAATCAGTCACTGAAGCAGTCTTTTGTAATTCTCTGAGTGAACTGAATCCACAAGTTGATATGCCATTGATATTAGTCTTCATCAGATAAAAATATATGAGACATACATCAGTTAGAAGGAATACTAGTACTGTATACAATCCACTTGGATGGTGAAAAGACTCCAACCAAAAACTTGTCCTGCCCTCTAGTGTCGTTCTTGTGTAAGTGCACTTTCCATTAGCATGCAAAGTTCAAACAGCATTAAATGCAGTGGCCAGTATTGATGCAGCTGTTGTGTTTTCATTACAAAGTGGATAACTTTTTAAAATTATAAAACTGTGGGTGGGACAAAGGGCAGAAATATTGTAATGCTTCATTACTTGTGCATGCACATGGAGGCATGCTTCATCTGAGTGCAGTGAGTGATTTCTACAGAAGGCATGCTGCAGACCACTTACGCACACGGTATATTACACAGTAATATACCTTCCCTTTGAGCATCCGTGGGCTGCCTCTTTACTAACAATCGCAAATGTGTGTGTGTGTGTGTGTGTGTGTGTGTAAGTGCACATGTGCAATAAAAGACTATGAGAGAAAATTAGAATGTCTGTGTGTGCAAGTTCATGTGTTTGTACATGCATAGCAAACCCTGTAATAAATCAATGATTGCACCATTGTTAGTAAATCTGATTTCTCTGTAGTGGCCATAGCCACAAACAAAAAAATCAGAGAGGAAAAAAAACAAAAAACAAGAGAGGGTGAGTTCGCAGGGATGAGGGAGCAAGCAGAGAACAGAAAGAGCTACCTTTAGGAAGTGGATATTTAGCTGACAGGCCTACAAGAGAGGAGAAAAACTGCAATGTTAGTCTATACTGTACATCTCTGTTAACTAGCAGGACCCAACAGGGACTGTAAAAAACAAGTAGGCACACAGAAAGAGACAAAGGGAAGCCAAAGCCAGGAGAATGTCTATGAGAAAAGGATTACGTAACATTACACCTTACTGAATACACTCTCAAGTACTTAGGACTGGGAAAATGTGCTGGTTGTTTATTTATCATAAGTGCAATGCCTACGCTAGAATAGTTAGCAAAGTTGGAAAGGTAAAAATGTCATAGCAGGTTTAGCTGCAGGTCAAATACAGCCTGCTGTCTCATTTCATTACCAATCTGCTCAAAAGAAAAGTATACTGAAATTGACCACACGACTATCCAACTCTGTCTCACTGGAAGTGTATAAACTAAGGTGGCAATCAGATCAACCTGGCACACATTCTGTCCATGCCACCTGTGTAACAGCATGCTTAATTATACAAAGGAAACTCTCAGTGAAACAATATTGGGCGAGCTATATTTACAACACAGTTCATTTCAATCTGTGACAAAACATTGTAAAAATGTGACTTATTAATCTGTATATTTGTCTTCATTCTGATTACACATTAGTACCATTGCCCAATTTACTGTATACTGATATACTGTATATAGTATACTAAATATTTTCCTATGCATCGACATGCAGCACAATCCTGACATATTTTATGATATGAAAATTTAGTGCGTAAAAAATCTAAATGTTTTAATGTGTCAAAACAAACTTGTAACTGTAAAAGCAAACAAACAAAACAAAACAAAGAAACAAATTAACTAACTAACTAACTAACTAACTAACTAACTAACTAAAACACTGCACATGGGCTTGCATATCTCATATCTCTGCATATATCAGAGAGGTCTCAGATCTCAGAGCTCTTGCAGATTAAAACACTGGTTATAATTGATGTATTTGCTGAATGTCCTTGAACCATTCAGAAACGCATCCAGTGTTATTTGGTCTTTTATACACTGATTGAAAAGCAGCACCCAGTGAAGTGACCAACACATTTTTCATAGCAAAATTAATGGAGGACTGAGGACATCCACATTATTCTCAAAAGACAACATGAACATGCACTTTTACCTTACACAGAAATAAGGTCAAACATATTAAACAGTAAGAACGATAAAGAAACAAGGAGTAAATAGTGTTTGTTTATTCAAACATTATTTTTTGGCTGAATTGTACATTGTTTCTGTTCATATTATCTCTAGTCCTTAAATCTGTTGGTTTTTGTGGATTTTCTAAAGATGTAATATGATGAATTATAGGGTCATGTTTACATAAACATAAACATAAAATTACATAATATTACAGCTAATATTTTTTTCAGTTGTTTTGTAGCTACATGACTGATTATGTTTTTTGATATTATAGTTCTTTATAGACTATATATAACAATACATAATTGTATTAATTATACTGTAGTATAGAATAGTATCCACTAAAGTATAAATATTATATATAAAGATATAAGTCAATTATGTATCTTTATACATAATATTTATAAATATATCCATTTCTTCTGCTGTACTGTTTACTGGATCATTCTGTCATTCTCATTCTGTATCTATCTATCTATCTATCTATCTATCTATCTATCTATCTATCTATCTATCTATCTATCTATCTATCTATCTATCTATCTATCTATCTATCTATCTATCTATCTATCTATCTATCTATCTATCTATCTATCTATCTATCTATCTATCTATCTACACTATATTGCCAAAAGTATTCGCTCACCCATCCAAATAATCAGAATCAGGTGTTCCAATCACTTCCATGGCCACAGGTGTATAAAATCAAGCACCTAGGCATGCAGACTGTTTTTACAAACATTTGTGAAAGAATGGGTCGCTCTCAGGAGCTCAGTGAATTCCAGCGTGGAACTGTGATAGGATGCCACCTGTGCAACAAATCCAGTCGTGAAATTTCCTCGCTCCTAAATATTCCACAGTCAACTGTCAGCTGTATTATAAGAATGTGGAAGTGTTTGGGAATGACAGCAACTCAACCATGAAGTGGTAGGCCACGTAAACTGACGGAGCGGGGTCAGCGGATGCTGAGGCGCATAGTGCAAAGAGGTCGCCAACTTTCTGCAGAGTCAATCGCTACAGACCTCCAAACTTCATGTGGCCTTCAGATTAGCTCAAGAACAGTGCGCAGAGAGCTTCATGGAATGGGTTTCCATGGCCAAGCAGCTGCATCCAAGCCATACATCACCAAGTGCAATGCAAAGCGTCGGATGCAGTGGTGTAAAGCACGCCGCCACTGGACTCTAGAGCAGTGGAGACGCGTTCTCTGGAGTGACGAATCGCGCTTCTCCATCTGGCAATCTGATGGACGAGTCTGGGTTTGGCGGTTGCCAGGAGAACGGTACTTGTCTGACTGCATTGTGCCAAGTGTAAAGTTTGGTGGAGGGGGGATTATGGTGTGGGGTTGTTTTTCAGGAGCTGGGCTTGGCCCCTTTGTTCCAGTGAAAGGAACTCTGAATGCTTCAGCATACCAAGACATTTTGGACAATTCCATGCTCCCAACTTTGTGGGAACAGTTTGGAGCTGGCCCCTTCCTCTTCCAACATGACTGTGCACCAGTGACCAAAGCAAGGTCCATAAAGACATGGATGACAGAGTCTGGTGTGGATGAACTTGACTGGCCTGCACAGAGTCCTGACCTCAACCCGATAGAACACCTTTGGGATGAATTAGAGCGGAGACTGAGAGCCAGGCCTTCTCATCCAACATCAGTGTGTGACCTCACAAATGCGCTTCTGGAAGAATGGTCAAAAATTCCCATAAACACACTCCTAAACCTTGTGGACAGCCTTCCCAGAAGAGTTGAAGCTGTTATAGCTGCAAAGGGTGGACCGACGTCATATTGAACCCTATGGATTAGGAATGGGATGTCACTTAAGTTCATATGCGAGTCAAGGCAGGTGAGCGAATACTTTTGGCAATATAGTGTATCTATCTATCTATCTATCTATCTATCTATCTATCTATCTATCTATCTATCTATCTATCTATCTATCTATCTATCTATCTATCTATCTATCTATCTATCTGTCTGTCTGTCTGTCTATTTTGCATGATGTTGGGTCATTGTCAAGGAATGTTTACATCATTGTTTGCTATAATTCATTTTAAAAAAAAATCCTACAGGTCTATAGGTAATAGTATATGAATATATTTCACTTTGTCATTCAGATTCCTGAATATTTGCAGGGTACTGCATTCTATCTCTGATAGAGATATTTCTGTCCTTTAATAGAGCAATGAGGCATTGGATATATGGATTTTATCACAAAGATCCTCTTTCAGGACATTTCCTCTATCAGAATGAACTCACATTTCAGCCGAACAGCAGAAGATCTTCAAAGCTGCCAGACTGCTAGGCAATGAGTTTTTTTTTTTTTTTTCTTAGCTGGAAGATGGAGAAAACCAATCCAATTCATACATCCTGTCAGAGATCTTATGCTGATGACAGATGTATGACAAATGCTGTGTAGTTGATGACATTAAAAAAAAAAAAATTAGGCTTGGCTTCATCTGTCAACAAGTTGCTAACACATCCTTTGCCAGGTCTTGTTTCCATGGTAATGCGAGTGTATTCAGTGATGTTCTGGCACCTCGGGGACGTCAATGCCACATTCAACACAGAAACAGAGTATTAACATGAAAAAAAAAAAGCATCTGCAGTAGTGCAGATATTACAATTTCCTCTGGGATGTTTTAGTACAGGATAAAAGCACTTCAGCATACACTTCTAACCAAGAAGAAAAAAAAAGGACAATCAATTATAGTCTAATCGTTTTAAGGGTGAGCTGCAGTTGCACTGTTAATAGCAAACAGGTCTATCTGCTTTGTCCAAGTGTTTTTTGGTGCATTTTGAAAACCTGCTGCGTAATACACCCTGTCCCTGTTTTAAGTCAAATATAACAGAGCTCCAGATATTTAAGCAAGGACGCTTGAAAATGTAGAGTGATTGTTCATTGAAAAACACTCTCAGATTCCATCCTCCGTATTCTCCAACATCAGCAAACATTACAGGAGAATTAACTTAGCAGATTTTGTAGAAAATTATTTACAAGGGTACTTTTAATGGCACAGAGATGAAGCATTTTCACTAGTGCTCTCAGACCTTTGGACACCAATGTATAAAAAGTGTTTATTTTGTCATTTTGTTCCTCTACTGCATGAATTAGCATCATTTTGCTATCTAAAATAACCAACACGGTTTTCCCCAGTTTTTTTTTTTATTCTTGCTTGTGTTTTGACTTACAATCATAATTTTACGTTGTCAGCTTGTTCCCTGAGCCCTGTCTGGTATACACATTACAAATATTCACTACCGCTTTCAGAAAATAAGTTGCTTTGTATTTATGACAGCTATTGTACAACTAGGCAGAACAGAGTAGAGGAATTTGGGGAACCATGTTGTTACAGTAAAACTCTTCATGAACATTCACTGGCTAATTCCAGCACCATGTGAGCATGTGGAGTGATCACTCAGGTCATACTGGCACCGAAACCCTCGACTCTGCCAGTGCCTGCATCAACAAACTTCCCAAATCTACAGTTGCCATGTTAACCTAGGGAGTAGATTAGCAATTTGGCATCTTCATGAAAACAGATTATGCCATGTTTATTAATTGTCCCTCAAAGTTGCACTGTAGAAAATCTACTGTAAATTTTAGACACTAAAGGTACTGGAACATTTACAGTAAGCAACTTTAAAACATATCTACAATAAATTCTATTACTGAACATAGTAGAAAATAACACATAATCCTGTACACTTGCTCATTTGGTTGATGCTGATTAGAAAAAGCAACTGATAGCTCAGCTCTTGGTCAAAGGCACAATGATGATGAGATTTCTGATGTGTAACTGAACATATTAACAAGCTTAACTTACTTGCACTGATTCATTGCTGTCTGTCAGTGCCGGTTACTTAAGTAGTGGGTTTGACTGAATCAGTGCAAACTAGCAGAGCTACCAGAGAAAGTTTTTTTTATTTTATTTTAAAGCATCAGTCAAATGAACACATGTACTAGATTAGCTGTACCTATGTAACTGTGTTATTGTGCAAGATAACTGTCAATATTATGTAATCTGTTCCAGTGCTTTGCTGTAAATGTTTTAGTTGTTTTCTATGTTTCAGGCCATGCACCACTCATCCCTCCACCAGAGGAAGCTGTCACCTGTGTCATAATTCACTTCCTGTTTCTAAGACATTTAAGTCATGTTCACTTTAACCATGTTGCAAAGTATTGTCAGTGCACACCAAACCTAGTCTGTTTCATATTCCTGACCACTTCTCTGTCTTTTACATTATGGTTTTGTCTCTGTTTTGGATTTGTTTGCCAGACACCGTTCACAACTTTCTGATTTACAATTGATTGTGTGCCCTGGATTTGTTTAATAAATCGGTGCAAATGGATTCTAGCATGCCTCCAGTAGTGAATTTTGCACTACTTTACCGGCCTCCATGTTGCTGTAAAAGCCGTAGTATATATTTTACAGTGTGTAGAAGTTCTGACCTTAGTATTATAAGGTATTATTTGTAAGCAGAGCTTTATTGTTAAATGTACAGTATCACAATTCTCTACAATTACACCGTGGCTTTCTGGAATCGAGCTCAAACACATTAAGATCAATGTGTCTGACTACTAAAACCGCATAATGCAAGGGCTAAAACAATTCCAGACATGCTGTTATGGGAAAATAATGAACATTAACATTTAAAATTATATAAAAAAATGAAGCACTGGTTGTTTAAACTAATAGTTATAATAAAATACAGAAAGTACAAAACAACTCTTTTAGTGCTGGTTTACAGGAAAATGAATTTCCATAAGACTTTTTCTGCCTGACTTTATAGACAGGCGAGACTGGTGAGTACAGAAGACCAAGATGAATCCTGTTAAGTATTTATAAAACTCTAACCTGTTGCTCTTTATTATTAGCTTTAAACGTTCAAAAATGAAACATATGAAAAGAACTGTGAAAAAAATACCAAATTCCTATACCGTGCAAATGATATTAGCATTACAGACTTATTTTATTTGAAGCTTCTCTCACCTCAAACTTCTGCCTGAGTTCAAAGTTAATATCATCCACGTCTGGAATCGGCACATTGTAGTATTCACCTTCTTCCTGGTTCAGCAGCTTGTACCTGTGAACAGACAGAAACAGGGAGAGAAAGAGAAAAGCTGAGTTATTCATTTGGCAAGTGTGTTCATCCAAAGCGACATACTAATGAGTCAGAATATAATCCACAACACAAAGATTCAGGTGAGCAGTTAAGGGATACTCAGAAGGGCTCAACGGTAGCTTTCTGTAATTCTGGGAAGTCACAAACCTACAACAGAACCTTATCCACTGAGCTTAAAAATGAATTTACAAATCTCCTTCATTGTTCAATGGATAAGTACATGGAGAGAAAATGCTGCAGGCACTGAGTTACATATGAAAATGAAGCTTGTGGCCAGCTTAGATCAGTTGCATGCACAAATATAACACTATATACTTCTTCTTAATGAGCATTACTAAAGCAGGAGCATTAAGTACTATAATTAATTTATTATTTGTTATAATAGCATATGGCTCAGTTTGTAATACGTACCACTGACACCACATGGCCTTTAAATAACAATCTACACTGAAGTAAAAATTATGAATAAAAAGGGTATGTACTGATGCATTTATTAATTATGATTCTATAGCTCTTTAAGTAATGACCAATGCACTAAGACTTACTAAGCACTTTTACCTAAAGTGCCACAAAACAAAACAGGTTTTCTCTTGCCTCTCATATGTATATCAAAGTTGATCTAATAAAATATGGTCCAGCTGCATGTTAAACAGGATTTTGTTATCTTTTCTACTGACACATGGTGTGAATTAACACTTAACACACACACACACACACACACACAAGCCCACACACACACACACCTGATGCCCCACAGAGTCCCTCTAAGCACACACACACACACACTTGACTTTGTCCCTGTGTAAGAGCACATTATCAGACTAAAGTGTTCTTTTAGAGTTGTTATACCAGTGCTGGGTCATTAAAACAGATAAGGACTTTAAGCAGTGGTGTATTAAAGCCTGACACATTAAAGCTTTGTAATTCATAAGCTATACTGAGATAAACAGCAGACCCTGAGGCTACGGATGGAGTAAAACAACTTAAGCCTGGTTTGCATTTAAGTGCGTAAATTGATCTCAGCATCTCCACACTCATGCTGAAAGCAAGTATACTGCTGGTCTAGATGTGATGGAAGTTAATACGAACACCAGCGTTGCTTACAGATGCTTAATGAGTTTCAAATAAATATAAATTCAGTACAAGGACAAGATTTATTGCAACTTGAATAGTTTCAGCAAACACACTGTCTATATTAATGGAACATTTGGACAATGTAGACGCAAGGGATTCTGCATGAATAATTAAAATTCTTAATATGAAAATATTATTTTTAAACTAGAGCTGCAGGTCCAGGATACATGCTGTCAAAGCCAGAGGTGCAGTGATAGTGATGGAAGTGGTGCTTAGACCAAAAGGTGGCTCACTGGTTTGGACTACTGCATAGGAAGTTTGTGAGTTTGATCCCCAGGCCCACCAAGCTGCCACCTTTAACTCGTATGTTCTGAGCTGAACCTGACTATGAATAGCTGAAGCATCAATGGCATTTAAGCTCAATCTACCGATGCACTGGTGAATGGTTAGAACACTGAGCTATGCTTTTTCAAGATTTCTACCTTGTTGTAATGTAATGTGGTTTGACAGTGAAATATCAGCTCAGGAATAAGTGTAACATTAGATTTTTTAAGGCTATGGGAAACAAAGCTGAAAAATATAAGACACAAATACTGTAACTAACTGGAGTAATGATGAACGGTGAGGGAAAAGGGGAAAAAAATAATAATATTACCTGAAATATGAAGATGAAATGATTGATAGGAGTATTTTTATTAAAGCTTTAGAGATTTAACACCAAGATGTGCACAATTCTCTGTCTGATTTTCTATCTCATTATTATATCTTGGTGCCAGACATCAAGGTTGCAGCCTTTTGGCTTATAAGCAGTCTTGTACAGAAGCCGCAGAGATAAGCAGGGCCTGTTTTTATAATGACTTGCAGAGTTAAACCCCTCTTTGCACTTCCTGTCGTCATGGCAACCTAGTCATAGTCAAGGCCCATGAGAGACTAGGAGCCTAAATATTCCTTTAGATGATTAAATCCAATAAAAGTGAAAAATCTTACGCAACTTCTCTATGGGGGGCAAAGATGCAATTAAAATAACATTATGCTTATTTGAATAAGCTTACTGTGAGATGGAAGACAAGCATACAAAAAAATTAAACAAATAGCTAATGTAGCTCAATTTAAACATTTAGACTGCACTGTTATTACTAGGTTTATCAGTGAAGTACATGTTCATGTTGTAATCAAATTAAACACTGTACCAACTAAGAAAAGAGATACCTGAAGTGGTGTAGATTAAAAACATCATAAGTAAGCTACAAGTAAGCTACAGTATATAGGTTCATCCTGTTTACTTTGAGTTATTAGTAAAATCTCTCCTCATTGTGCTCACAAAGGTAGTAGTCACAATGATAGCAAATAAACCTATACATTTTCCAGGTTTGAGAATATTATTATTATTAAAAAAAAAGCACACAAAAGATAATATAGATGCTGGAACATAATCTGATGCATGCGAAGGTGGCATTTAGTGTTATTTAGTTGAACTGCATTCTGATTATTCAAACCAACTCCAATTCTTTCTTCATCTTCCAAGTTCAAAGACTAGTTAATATGTTCATTATTCAGGATTCTATGACACACTGTACAGTTTCTCTACATCAGTTGACCGACTTTATTTAGAAGCCCTAAACAAATGTCACAAGATATAAGCATCAGATCTACAGATTGCACACACAAATGCTGGTGATGAGAATGGTTATGTGAACTGATAAAATTAATAGTACAGATTGGACGTGTGAAGGCATTGTGGTGTTTGAGTTTCAGCAGACACAAGTAGAGGCTGATGGCTGAACGGAGCTGATCTGCTAGACAGTGCACTTTTTATTCAGCTGCAGGAAGTGATCATGCTATGTATTACAGATTGCAAGTGGGAGTTTTATTATCCATCCATCCATCCCTCCATGCATCCTTCCAATCATCCATCCATTCATCCAACCATTCATACATCCTTCAAACCAACAATCCATCCATCCATTTCCTTTATCACTTATCCTACACATGGTCACAGGGATGCTGGAGTCTATCCCAGTGGACTGTGGGCAGAAGGCAAGAGACTTGGGAAGAAAACTGGAGTACCCAGAGAAAACCTCTGAAGCAGGGGGAAAACATGCAAACTCCACACACACAGGGCAGAGGGGTGAATCAAACCCCCAACCTTGGAGATGACACAAATACTGTAACTATATGAATACAGTTGAACAACCCAACAAATACAGAAAGAGTGCCTGACTCGTGGGTTGAATAGTGGCTTTCTGTGGCAGTCCTGGAGCTTAAACTTGAAACGTAGTATTATTGAGCACAGAAGGTCAAGGCAGAAGCATAGAATGAGTGAGATTATACTGCACACATGGGGAAAAAAGCAAACTTACCAGCCACACACTGGTGCCTTGAACAGTTCTGAAACTCCAAACGACATGGACCCCATGAAATCATTCCTGGTGGTTCTGTCCCAGTCCCACACCTCTACTGACAGTCGGCGGTCTTTATCTGTGGCCTTTAGCTTACTAAACACACACACACACACACTAAACATACTAGTATCAACAATTTATCATTCTTGTCAGAGATCTAATGTCCAAATCTACACATCAGACTCACAAGGTGAAGGACTCGTTCCATGTGGGGTTGAGAGAAGAGCGGATGGTCCTTGTCTTTTGTTTGGTCTCGTTCTTAGGGTCAGGGATCAGCTTCAGCTTCACGTATGGGTCTGAGAGGCCATTAGGGTCCATGGGAATCAGGTTTCTGGCCTCACCGACTGAGTGTGAACACAACAGAAATAGAGAGAAGCAGTTTCATCAATACCAGGCATCTTAGTATTTGCATTTGTTCTTATTTTGTTCTTAGTCTCTTTTTGTTCTTTTACACAATGAAGCCACATTTATGGTTGTGAAATTTAGCTAGCACTTGCTTAATAGCTCAAATGCTAAAAAAATACTTGAGTATTTGTACAAACTGATACACAATGGATAAATTCAAATTCAAATTCAAATTCAAATTCAAATTCAAATTCAAATTCAAATTTTATTTGTCACATACATACACATACACAGTACGACATGCAGTGAAATGTTTTTTCACGACTGTCCGGCATGTAAACATTTATAAAAAGTATGTGAGAAAGAGATACATAAAAAATAAATATAAAAATAAAACTAGAGTATCTTAAAAGTATAAAAATTGAAAATAAAGTAAAATAAAATATAATACAGATAAATAAAAATAAAATAAATATATGAAAATATAGGTGTAAATAAAAATATGAAAATATAGGTGTAAGTATATATGTATATATATATATATATATATATATATATATATATATATATATATATATATATATATATACACTAAACGTCTTGTGCCAGTCCAGTGTCAAAGTGTCAGTTTGTGCAAATGTGCGAAGTTGTGCAAAGTGATGAAAAAAAAAGGCGGAGAGAGTCCCCGTATCTGTATCAGGTTCTAGGTGTTTCCTGGTTCAGACTCCGAATGGCCTGCGGGAAGAAGCTCCTCCTCATTCTCTCTGTGTTTGCCTTCATGGAGCGGAAGCACTTCCCTGAACGCAACAGAGAAAAGAGTCCATTGTTGGGATTGCTGAGGTCCTTCACAATCTTCCTGGCTCTGATCCGGCACCGCTTGCTGTAGATGTCCTGCAGGTCAGGGAGCTCGGTGTGGATGGTACGTTCAGCTGAATGCACCACTCTCTGGAGGGCTCATCTGTCCTGCATGGTGCTGTTCCCGAACCAGGAAGTGATGCTACCCGTCAGGACGCTCTCAATGGTGCAGGTGTAAAAAGTCTTTAGCACCTGAGAGGGAAGTTTAAAGTCCCTAAAGCGTCTCAGGTGGTATAGACGCTGCCGGGTCTTCTTCACCAGGGTGTTGGTATGACAGGACCAAGTCAAGTCCTGCGTGATGTGAACACCTAGGTACCGGAAGCTGTCCACTCTCTCCACTGGGGTTCCGCTGATCATGGTCGGTTGGTATGACCGCTCCTGCTTTGTACTGAAGTCCACTATTAACTCATTAGTCTTGCTGATGTTCAGGAGTAGGTTGTTCACCTGGCACCAGCTCTCCAGGTTTTTAATCTCCTGTAGGTAGGCCGTCTCGTTGTTGTTTGAGATCAGGCCCAATACAACAGTGTCATCAGCAAACTTTATAATGGTGGTGGAGTTGGAAGTGGCCACACAGTCATAAGTGTACAGTGAATACAGCAGGGGGCTCAGAACACAACCTTGAGGAGCTCCAGTGCTGAGGGTGATGGAGGATGAGGTGTGTATAAATGTATAAATGACCAATTAAAATTCAATTGAAAATTTTAGAGTTGGAGTTTAGAGTCAGGAAATAAAAGACCAATGCTTATATCAAGATGTTATGGTAAATATGCTATATTATGTTATTTGATATATCAAATATCAGTATTTACAGTACTACAGTATTTCTGTCACTTCTGACAACAAATTCTTCTTGGTTCTATAGGTGACTAAGATAATGCCGCCACTTCAAGCAAGCTTTTTAGCAATTAGCATGGTATATAAACACTAACTGCAAAAATATACTGAAAAGTTTAGGTGGTCCCTTTAGCTACTTAGGCTGCTGTGGAAAGAAAATGAGTTCCCATTAAATTACCTCAAATATATACTACATTTCTTCTTGATTAACTCAGTACTTGTTTGCATTTTAAAATTTTTCATTATTTCTTGTTGGATCTGTATCTTTGAATTTACAGTCCCATATAAAAAAAAGTTTTAATCAGCAATGAAAACTGTTTCCCAGTTTGTTCAACTGCAGAAACACATAATGGTACCATTTAGAATCCTTGTGGGTTTCTTTTAAAAGTGGCTCCACGTAGAATTGTTTTTAAGGTCAGTACAACTAACCAGACAAAGATTCATAAAGTTACTGCGGATACACTCCTATAAGAAATTCCTTTGAACAGAGTGAAGATTTAACTTTCTGCCACTGTTAAAATCACATAGGTTGTAGTTCTAATCAACATGTATAAATATGTGGGGGGAAAAAACGACACTGCTATGCACAACTATATGTAGGCCATGGTATGAATGATTAGGTGGCAGGATGAACAAAATAACACACAAATAAACAGATTACCAAAAAAAAAAAACAGCTAAATGCTATGTTCTCTGATTTCAAATAAGCATCTAAAACAGTGTGAGAGGTTCTGACATTGTTGTAATCACTATGTTGCAATCACAATGACTATAATTCCCAGAGCTGCAAGCGCTTTCAGACATGAGCAGACAACAATGATCAAACAAACAAACTGACAAAAGACAAATGTCTAGCTCCTCATTGTGGCATGGAAACCTTAACAAATTGCGTCTCCATGGTAACCTTGATCAAGCAATGGTCGTTAGAGAGATACGGATAAAGCATTGTGTGTGTGTGTGTGTGTGTCTGTGTAGAGCTGTGTGCTTACATTTCGGACAGAATGGTTTGATCTACAGAGAGTGTTAATGAGATGACCTAGGAAAACGCAGGCGCGCACACACACACACACACACACACACCTCATTCCATTCAATATGAAGCAAATATGACAAAGGAAAAAAGGTGACCTTGTATCAGACAGCACACAGACGAATTCTATTATAAAGAATGACCAACTGGGTCATCAACCTGTTCTGACTGCTTCTGTAATTGAACGCATGGATGGTTTTCTTTATTTTAAATAAGATCTATTACCATATATAATTCCTCATATTTTTTTACGTGTATTTCATCGTTTACTGTATTTATATCACACTTAGGTGTAAGATGGTCTATTATAATTAATATAATTATATTTAATATTCATTCATATATGGTGCTATTATTAGCCTCATATGAAGAAGAAGAAGAAGAAGAAGAGGAAGAAGAAGAAGAAGAAGAAGAAGAAGAAGAATTTATTATTGTCAAACATACATTACAGCATAGTGGAAGTTGGGGTTATGCGCAAGACTCCTGTCACGGTGTCCCCCAAGTGTTCCCCCATATATGACCACCAGATCTTAAGACTATTCTGAGCCAAGTTCTGCATCTTCTATATCACTGTTAACTAATACTTAACTAAAAATGTTCTGGCCTTTCCTTCAGGTGTAATACGTAATAAATGAGATTTCCCTGAAGACTAGATTTTCAAACTGTGTCAGTGTAATGTACATTAGCCTGAGGTTAACAAAAAAAACCCCACTAATGAAAGCATGCCAGCATATCAGCAGCAGGAAGCTACCTTGCTCCATTGTAAGTGTCAGGGTTGATCTGTGCAGCTCACCAGGTTAATACTGTGGTGATAATAGGAATTTATCACTCATAGTCAAGGGGGATGCTTCATGCTGGTGATTTGAAGGGTGTTAGTTATTACTGACTTTTGGTTAGAGAGAAAGCTAAGCCAACTTATGAGCATTTAAGTAACCTGTCAGGGTGTATAATGGAAATTTGCCATTTGAGGTTGAATGGACTCACACTCATGATCAGATCCTTTATGGGAACAAGGTATATTATGCCTATAATACGTCTTCTGTCAGTTTGGATAATGAAATGCTAAAGCCCATATGTAAATCGTCAGGATTTAGATTTCAATCTCTTAAAATATGGACTGAAATGAGCAAATATAAAATATAAAAATAAGTAGTCTTTTATTATTCTAGATTACTGAGCACTGGTTTGAAGCAAGTTAGAAATAAGCAGGTGTAACAAGCACATAATAACAGTATACTTAAAGTAGGTTATACAAAATCCTTGCAGTGATCTTCGAAACCAAGAGGGGGAGACCAACATCTTTCTTTCAAAATGAACTGTGAAAGAAAACTGCATTTTTCTACTTTCTAAGCCCTACACACTTCTGAGAAAGAAAACCATTTACAGTGGTCTTAGCAGCTCGTCATATAATGTTATTATATTCTTTGTTTGACAGGAAGATTTTCTCATAATAGCAAGGAATATAAAAAGAGAATTAGAAGTCAGCTTGTTTACAACCACTACCTGAATTATTTACAGGTATCTTAGTGTCACAAAGCAGGATGCCAGTGCAGAGTGTGATTTATTACAAAACAGGGTGCAAAAAATTTAACAGTCACAAAGAGGAGGCGCATACAAAAACAGGGAATGTAAAAATCCAGTCACACAATTAAGAACAGCCAAAAATACAGAGATATTCAAAAATTAATGGAACACGTACAAAAACACAGCAAAAGTCTAAGTTATCCTAAAATGTAATGTAAAGCATGCAAAGGTCAAACAAGGGCAAAATCTGAGGTGAGCTTAATCCAAAAATTGAAAGAACTGACAAAGTCGAGAACCGGAAAACACTACAGAAACAAAACGGTTTAACATCGCATGAAACTGAGCACATACTTCATGAAGAGATGATGGAATAAATTAGCTTAAAAACAGAAAAACCAAACACACATATGAAGGAAAAGGTGAGCTAAACTAAAAGTCCAGTGATTGAGAATGTGAAAGCTTGAGTGATTGAGAATTGCTTGAAGCAGCAGTTCACTTGCAGCCATACTTGGGGGCTGCTTCAAAGTGGGACCCGTGACATTAGTAACAGATGAATTATTGAGCCAACATTAAGAGTGAAATAAAAGCTTAGTTGTTATTTGGTACAAGATGTAAAGTAAATTCCTGTAATTTCTCAATGTCTTCCTCATCTCCCGGTGACTCAATAAAATCTATTTCAGACGACACCTGTTCAAAGTGCATTGTGACACTACTGTGAAGTTAGCTTATTCTTAATATCCTGGAAGTGTAGCATTATAAAAATCTTGCTTATACATCACCGCTTACTTATGTTCTTTGGTTATCTCTTAGAAAAAAAAAACAAAACTAAAAGATGCACTGAATCTGAGAGAAAGGGAACAGAACTGACAGAGCTTTCAGAGTTGCAAGAGAAGCTCCATCAAATTCTCCAGAATCCTGGTTAGTATAATTATAATTTACTTAATACACACGTGTACATAAGCTCCTCATGACTGAACTGAGTAAGATGATTCAAGTATTTTCAAAGACAAAAACCTGAGCTGAGAATTGAATCCACACACATATTACCACTGTACTATTCTACTATGCATGCATTAGTGGCCTAAATGTAATACTACTTTATGTTATGTTAAGTTCTACAACTGTAATGCAAGATGATTATGTATTTTTGTACCTGTATAGCAGAACAGTTTTGATTTATTATACCAGTATAGTAGAAATTATGGTTTATTATTCCAGTATACCAATACAGTTATGATTTTATTATACCAGTATGCCAGTAGAGTAATGCTTTTATAATACCAATAAAGCAGTATATTTATGACTTATGACTCTAGCAGTATACAGTATGTATGATTTCTTATACCAGAGATATGAAGCAGGTAGGTCAGACACAAGGAAAAACATATCTGTCATATCTTCTTTTCAATCAATAAACAAAAAAAAATAGTGATAATATAAAGCACACTCGAAAATGTTGCATTAACATGGATTTGACCAATTGCTCTAAACATGACATTTTTGATAATGACCCTGCAAGAAGGCAGGCTAAATCTATCTGAAAACAAACTGACCAATTCCAGATGTATTATTATTCAACCGCTAAACATCAGGCACTCAAATAGACTGGATCATTTCCAGTATTTACTAACAGTGGAGAGAAGGTCACAGAGGATTCCCATGTTCAACATAAACACATCCTACTGATCCTCCAGCATGGATACTGTTAAAACAAAGAAAAATATATCAAACTTGTCCATTTGCTGCCACTCAGTGTGTACCAGGGTCTTGTGTTTGGCTCCAGAAATCTAATCTCTCTACTTTGTTTGCAGTGTGTGTAGAGCAGCCATGCCTCGAGACTCTTGGCTCGGCAGAGTAAATCAACGTTGACTCAGAGCTCTGAACTCAAAGATCATCCACGTCCACGAGAATGGAGAGCTCCTTTAACAGGATGAAGAAATCATACCTGAGGCGGACTGCTAGGTCTGAATATGGCCCCGTAGTGACCCTAGTGGGTAGTGCCATGTAACGTAAAACATGCCAGTGGGCTGAGCATCTGGCAGCCAGTAGCAGAGAGAGATTAAGAGAGAGAGCGAGAGAGAGTGGGTGAGAGAGAGAATGCACCTGCTGCTTGTGGGAGCTCCGACATGTGTTCCATTGTAACCTAAAGCCCTCAAAACAAGAAGCGCACAATTACTCAGAGATATGCACACTCTATACAAATACACATGCGTTAATCCTCTTTCACCTCATGTCAGAAGTATGCTAATTGCAAGATGATTTGAGATTAGTTCATCTCCATGAACTAAAAAAAATGGACCGTTTCTATGGTAATGTTCACACGACCCTGCAACCGACAAGACTGTTAGGTACAGTTAAATGGTATTTTAGCATCGTTTGTTGTTTGGTTTTAAGTCTACCCTAGAGCTAGATTCAGACTGTAGTTATGCATCATGAGAATTTAATACTGAAATTGCACACTTTGGTATTCTGACCTCGGATGCGACTATGGACTTAATCACTTCTTGGAGAGTTTTCAGTTATGCACAATTGTGAACTTGGTCTTAAGTCAACAATTTTTGTGCAGTATAAGCTTGAGCTGTATTAAATGCAGTATAAAATATTAAGAAACGGTTTTTTTTTGTTGTTTTGGTGCTGTGTGCTGCTAGCAAAGAACTCTTGTGCTGATGCGCATGAGATCAGTATCAGCAAGTGTGGCCAGTAAAAATGAGCACAACATGCCATCAACAAACTGCAGACCATGGCGAGCAACGGGGAAGGAAACGAGCATATCTCAGCATTCACTGCTCAGAAAACCAAAGTGCTCTTACACGCAAAAATTTCATGACCTCGATTTAGTTTCTCATGGCTTCACGGCTTTATTCATGCAAATAACTGTTGCAGCAGAAAATAAAACCATAAAATGATGAATAATAGAACTTATTAAGCTGATGAATAATTAATTTGGGATATTGCAAACCAAATCTGCTTTGTGATTAGTGTAATAATTACAACTAAGACTATCCCTGCCATAACGTATGCTAATCAGCAATATCATTAAAACTAATATTGTGTAGCTCCCCTGCTGTGCCACCAAAACAGCTCTGTCCCAGCGAGACATGGACTCCACAAAACCTCTGAAAGTGTGCTCCAAAAAGTCCTGTAAGTTCTATAAGACCTGTAAGAGCTTCAAGTATATCCCACAGGTTTCACTGTAATGAGATAATTAGTGATATTCACTTCACATGTCAGTGCTCATAATGCTATGGCTGATCGGTGTGTCAGCAATATGCTAGACTCTGATTAGACGTTGAAAAAGCCTGCTGTCTCAGATACTTTTTTACTTCCTCAGACACAAAATCCGGCAACTTTGGTGGCCTGAAGTTGTACATTCAGGTAATTTTAGAAATATAAATGGTGAAAAATTAAAATTAACATAAGCAGCTGTTGAACTTGAATACAAAGGACTTTCCTCGTGTAAACTTTTGAACTTAAATGGCTTTCCGGTTGTTGTTCGCACAAACAATTAGCAGAAAATGCAGGGATTTTTGTAAGTCTGAGTGTCTGTAAAGATTCTCAGTCCAATCCAGGTGAGGTGGAAGCTGAGTCATGTCAACTACTTCTTTCTTGTTAAGGCGAAATGTTTCACTACTCATCCGAACAGCTCCTTTAGTCTGAGGAAAGATGGCAGGTTTCCACAAACTTGTATCCTCTAGGGTCAAGAGTCTGGGGTCGTTACATACTATGACTCTCCCTACTCTCAACGACTCTCCCCTGCTTTCACCTTCTCCACTGTTCCCCTAATGAGCCAATCCAGGCAGGGGAAGATCCTTGACCCTGGAGGATACAAATTGGTTGGAATCCTGCCAACTTCCCTCAGACTGAAGAAGCTGCTCGGACGAGTAGTGAAACGTTTTGACCTAACAAGACAGAGGTCCAGTTGACGTGACTCAACTTCCAAGTAAGTCGGAGTGGTAATTGGCGATTCAGTCATTTATGTAAGTTGTGAACTATTTATACCAAGCAGTTTATGCGCAACACAGAACAACATTTCCCATCTGCCTGAGAGCCCTTAAGCTCAGTCATAAAAAGGCAGGTGGAAATCTGTTTCAGAGACTGGATCAGTGCTCATAAAGTTATGTTTCTGCAGTAGTGATTTTAGATAAGAGGCCATGAAACAGATGGTGAAGTCAGCAAGAGTGTGTCTAATACAGATCAAAGATCCTCTCAGACACTTGAATCAGACAAAATGTCCATATGGGGGATTTCACCTCACTAATTTATGATTAAGATGATTAAGTTGAGAAAGAGAGTTTGAACAAAAGTGGGAAAACTCAAAACTCATTAAATATTAAATAACACTATTGGTTTTCTTTACTTCCTTTCTTTTACAAAGGGCATGTTTAATTGGTGTCTGTTGTATGTTTGTTTGTTTTTTGATACTAAGAGAAGAAGGGAAAAATGTTACCCTGATGCAACACCATGCAATAGAGATTAAGGTTAAATAAGATTGAAAATTGAATCTTTTGCACATGGTAAGAAACAATCAAGCAGCAATCTGTATGTTGGGAAAAAAAACATCCAGACTCTTTTCCTCCCACTTCCCAAAAATGTGTACTGGCTACTCTAAATTTCCGATAGTATTAGGAATGTGTGTGTGTGTGTGTGGTGTCCCTTTTCATGTATATCCAAATGCATGCACAAAATATTCTATGTCTTTCCAATTGAACAATTCAATTCAAACTTCACTTCCTGTCTGTTTTCACAGTCATTACATGTAAAATATAGCTGTCATTTTTTTTTAAAAATGTAATAATTTAATGTTTTCTTTTACACAGCTCTCAGTATGGCTTTGATGAACAATTCTTGACAGAAACAGCCAGAGACGACACAACACAATTTCGAGACGCTGTGTAATCAAAAAGACATAATCCGAGTCCTCTGACTTTTGCCACTAGCACTCACAGTTGCAGATGCATTGTGGGATGCCCACCTGTCACGTGAAGTTTGTCTCCGCTGACCTCAATCTTGAGGAAGATGCGTCCTCTGCGCTCGGTGTGGTCTGTTCCGCACAGGCTTGGCACATTCATCACACACTGCTTATGTACATTCATGTCGCATGCTGAGAGAGAGAGAGAGAGAGAGAGAGAGAGAGAGAGAGAGAGAGTATAAATAAAATATAAGGGAAGAAGGTATCCTTATGGTATAGTTAGTTGAGTTACCTAGTATGAAGACAATACACACACACACACACACGCACACACACATGAACACACACACACACACACGCACACACACACACACACGCACACACACACACACACACACTGCAAACTCAATAATCAATGCCATTTTCCTATAGCAGCACATATAACAAGTGTTATCCTCGTATACCACAAGAACCTGCCATTGATTATATAATTCACTTCATTAAAGAACAGACCCTCTTTTAAAAAGAGAAAGAAAAACTGCGGAAAGCGACTGCTACAAAATGCTGACACTGGATTTAATATAAACCTCTGATCTGCCTTGTAGCCATCACTACTGTCTGAGGAAATGAATCAACTTTTCTTACCAGAGATTGCATTTCAACACTATGGGCTCCAGCTTGACTGATTACTATAAAGACCACAAGCTGGATAGAACAGAAAAGAGGAATAGTTTACAATTGCCTTTGTGTATCAAAATACATGGTCCGTCTGGCAAAAGTCTAGCCATTGTGTCCAGCTTCAGTGTACTACTCAGTGGGCTGCTAGACTCCGTTAAGTGAGCATATGTGTGCTGTGTGGACCTTGAATTTAAAATGACTGATTGAGTAGAGCAACAAATCTACATCCAATTTTGCATTAAGCTTGAACATTCCTCTGTGGAAACTATCTGGATGATTTGGAAGGTTTTCGGATGAGTGCAACGTGAACAAAAGTGTAACCCAATTGCTGCAAAGATGGTCGGGAATCTGTTGAAAGTGATCCACGTTCTGAAAGGCCTGCAACAAACAGTCAACAAAGATAGGCGAGGGCTCATTGTCCTATGTACAGTGTTGCTTGTATCTTGTATCTTGTACAATAAATGTCTCTACTTCACATTACATGGCTGGATACTTTCCGGACAGACCTCGTACTTGTGTTGAAATAAGTGCACTTTTTTTTACAAACATGCATGGCTGAACTGAAAACAGATGGCTGCTGCCAGACAATAAAGATTGAAGGAACTGCTAGAGGAGGTTGCAGTCTGTAGATAACTTATGCATTAGAAACCCAGGCATTATACATTGGAGCTAGAATCTCACATCGATCACAGACAGAGACATAGCTTAGCTTTCCACTGCCACGCTGCTGCTTTTTAATGTTACTGCACATGGATTTAGAGATCTGGACATGATGTGGTGTGAGGTGTTTCACAGAGTGGCTCAAAGATACTCACTGTCACATTTCATCCCCTGGTGGATGAGTCCATACAGCAGCGAGCCACAGTGATCACAGAAGGTCGGGCTGCCGTAGGTATGAATCTTGAATTTGTGCTTGCTTCTTGGATCCTGGGAAGGCAAAGTAATAAGGATTAGTGCCATTTATCAGCAGATACAAGGTTGAACTTTCCATTTTCCTTTTTTTTTTTTTTTTTTTTTTTTTATAGATAATGAAATTTACTTTTATTATACTGAGTTAGATCCAGTTGGAACAATTCACTGGAATACTGTACTGTATGTTCTGTATATGCATAAACAGACTTATACAGACTTTAAAAAGTTTTCCCTTGCACTTAACTGGAAATATTTGATCTTTTACAGTATATATAAGGCAAGAAATTGGAGAATTAAGGCCGAATATTTGTTCTTAAATACAATAAAAAAACATATAAGAAAATTATATATATATAATATAAATAAGTCTATCAGTATATTAAATTCAATTTTATTTGTATAGTGCTTTTAACAATGGAGATAGTCTTATAACAGCTTTACAGAAATATAAAAATTCAGAATAAAAATGACAAATTTTAATTTCGATTTCTCCATAATAAGCAAGCCTATAGGCAATAGCTGCAAGGAAAAACTCCATGAGATGATATGAGGAAGAAACCTTGAGAGGAAGCAGACTCAAAATGGAACTCATCCTCATCTGGGTGACAACAGAGACTGTCATTATAAATAATGTCCTTTCTACACCTGTATACAGTCAAGTGGAAATGTGTAACCAGGAGCTTTTGAGCAACTTAATAAGAAATCAGCGTAATTTGTTCAAATGTTCAATCATGAAAAACTGACCACCACAACAGCATTTCAAAGCCGGCGCCAGGGTCTCTAAGTGTTTCTATCCTGAATGGACCCACATACACTATATTGCCAAAAGTATTCGCTCACCCATCCAAATAATCAGAATCAGGTGTTCCAATCACTTCCATGGCCACAGGTGTATAAAATCAAGCACCTAGGCATGCAGACTGTTTTTACAAACATTTGTGAAAGAATGGGTCGCTCTCAGGAGCTCAGTGAATTCCAGCGTGGAACTGTGATAGGATGCCACCTGTGCAACAAATCCAGTCGTGAAATTTCCTCGCTCCTAAATATTCCACAGTCAACTGTCAGCTGTATTATAAGAACGTGGAAGTGTTTGGGAACGACAGCAACTCAGCCACGAAGTGGTAGGCCACGTAAACTGACGGAGCGGGGTCAGCGGATGCTGAGGTGCATAGTGCAAAGAGGTCGCCAACTTTCTGCAGAGTCAATCGCTACAGACCTCCAAACTTCATGTGGCCTTCAGATTAGCTCAAGAACAGTGTGCAGAGAGCTTCATGGAATGGGTTTCCATGGCCGAGCAGCTGCATCCAAGCCATACATCACCAAGTGCAATGCAAAGCGTCGGATGCAGTGGTGTAAAGCACACCGCCACTGGACTCTAGAGCAGTGGAGACACGTTCTCTGGAGTGACGAATCACGCTTCTCCATCTGGCAATCTGATGGACGAGTCTGGGTTTGGTGGTTGCCAGGAGAACGGTACTTGTCTGACTGCATTGTGCCAAGTGTAAAGTTTGGTGGAGGGGTGATTATGGTGTGGGATTGTTTTTCAGGAGCTGGGCTTGGCCCCTTAGTTCCAGTGAAAGGAACTCTGAATGCTTCAGCATACCAAGACATTTTGGACAATTCCATGCTCCCAACTTTGTGGGAACAGTTTGGAGCTGGCCCCTTCCTCTTCCAACATGACTGTGCACCAGTGCACAAAGCAAGGTCCATAAAGACATGGATGACAGAGTCTGGTGTGGATGAACTTGACTGGCCTGCACAGAGTCCTGACCTCAACCCGATAGAACACCTTTGGGATGAATTAGAGCGGAGACTGAGAGCCAGGCCTTCTCGTCCAACATCAGGGTGTGACCTCACAAATGCGCTTCTGGAAGAATGGTCAAAAATTCCCATAAACACACTCCTAAACCTTGTGGACAGCCTTCCCAGAAGAGTTGAAGCTGTTATAGCTGCAAAGGGTGGACCAACGTCATATTGAACCCTATGGATTAGGAATGGGATGTCACTTAAGTTCATATGCGAGTCAAGGCAGGTGAGCGAATACTTTTGGCAATATAGTGTATGTGACTGTATGACAAAATTTCAAATTACATCCTTCACACTAAAAAGAAATAGTCTTAGAATGAGATATTAGAGAATCTGGAAGTACTGGTAACTTACAATTTTTAGATGATTTTAAGGCTGTGACTGTTTACATATCAATACTAGTCATTGAAATAATCTATTATTAAAATAGTATAATAGTAAAATAATATATAAATTATATAAATGAATTAATATTTAAAACAATATATAAAATAATATAAAATATTATTATTATTAATAGTAGTCTTGGTTTAATTAATGGTAATTAATGTAGTAACTAATGATATTAATATATTAACTATATAATATAAATGATATATTTATATACGTAATACCACCCAAAAAGTAGTCTCTGTAAGAGCACTTTAAATACAAATAGTCTTGTAGATGCTACAAAAAACAGTGTTTCATAACATAAATATGTGTTCATCAACCGTCATATTGCTTGATCATCTGAGAGTTTCAAGGCAACAGTTATTTCCAGTCTTCTCTTATTACAAGGAACCACACAGAACTTCAAGTGTTATAGTTGAGGTCCACATTTGGTCGTAAACATCACTGAAAATCCTTCTGGACCCTTTCATGGAGTGATGAAAGGTTTGCCCTTCTTTTATAGTAAAAAAGGTCTGGAAACTCACACCCAGCACATTGCCTTGATTTAATAGCAAAGTGACCTCCAAATAAGGCATTTATCTTCATTTTATCTAATTTGTCTAATCTGAGAGTTTAAAATGTGCTGTGGTAGCACAGTAAAGGACCGCTGCTGTGTGTGTAAAACTGATTTTCTGTAATCTCATGGGTTAGAGGAATAAGAGGGATGACAAACTTCTGGGAAAGTGGCACTGGTACTGTATGAATGTTATTTTTTGAAGGTATTACATATATATATATATATATTGTCTGGGGGCAATTTAAAGTGACCAGTGGCATTCTTCAAACGGTGAAAGGAAACCAGTGTTCATGTACAGGGAGAACAGGATCCTGGATCATTAAAGCACCATCACTACCTGCATACGTGAATGTTTTTGCGATTTAACACTGAGACTTGTTCTAGGGGCACCCAGGAATTAAATCCTCTTACTGAGAAGATGTTAAATTGCTATTTTGCAATGTCATGCTCAAAGAATCCAGAAGAAATCTGACTTTCACAATGTTATCTGTCACGGATTAGACAGCGCAGGCTTGCATCTCTGTGTTTTGGCAGAATTTGTCATTTTGAGTCATTGCTGAATTGTCAGTCCTAAGGCCTACAATCACTGGGAATGTGCATCATGAATAAGCAATTACTAGCAGTTCATACATCACCAAAATCTATTAAAGTGGCTGTAGTTCTGTTCAAAATTTGCAGGTTCCCAGGATGCAAATCAGGAAGTACACGTCTAGAGATGACACTGAGTGTTGAGAAGCCATGGTTGTGTTGTGTCCCAAATGACTTATTACACAATACGCACAAACACTATGTACTCTAGGGTCAAGTGTATGAATTTTAGAAGGGTTGTATCATCTCAAATGGGATACTAAGGTTTTTTACTATCTGGAAGTATAAGCCATTTCCTAGTCGATATTAAACATATGTAATGCGACGCTGCTAGCTGAAGCAGAATACATTCATTCATCATTCATCATCTATACCAGCTTTATTCCTAATTAGGGTCAAGGGGATCTGCTGGAGCCTATCCCAGCACACATTGGGTGAAAGGCAGGGGTATACCCTGGACAGGTTGCCAGTGCATCAGAGGGCCACATATAGACAACCACACACACTCACTCCTACGGGCAATTTTAGATCAGTCAACCTAATGTACATGTTTTTGGACTGTGGGAGGAAACCGGAGTACCCGGAGTAAACCCACGCAGGCACAGGGAGAACATGCAAACTCCACACAGAAAGGCCTCTGCCTGTTCAAACCCAGGACCTTCTTGCTATGATGCAACAGGGCTAACCACTAAACCAAAGTGTTGTCAGGGTCAGTGCCTGCTAGCCCCGCCCCCTCTTTTGCTACGTAAGCAAAGCTGCGAGTATTGAGTGCACGAAGCGTCCGACATTCCACACTTGGTTCTTTTTTAATACAAAATAGCATAGAATAGTGCACGGATATGTGATTTAAGATGCTCCTCATGCACTGATGGGTACATTATGACACAAAAAAAAATCTTAAGTCCATTAATAAACCCTAATTAATAACCGAGTCAACCGTAACAGCATGTCATCATGTCATTACAAAGTCTAGTTTGTGCCGAATGACTCCAGCTATTGCAGAGAGGCAGAAGAAAAACCACAAGACGCTGGCTTTTAAAATGCTACTAAATGAGGCTCCTGCCAGGGCAGCCTTCGAGGAAAGCCACAGCGCTGAGCTGACTGTGATCGGCGTGGTGTGAGTCACCAGCAGAGAATTCCGGAAAGCTCTAATTAGAACGTTGGCATTTTAAAATAGCGTTTGGATTCCTCTTTATTTTAGTTGCCTACAACAAGCCCATGTTGTGCCAGGAACGAGAGAGAGAGAGAGAGAGAGAGAGAGAGAGAGAGAGAGAGAGAGAGAGAGAGAGAGAGAATAGAAAGTGGCACGGATGTATTTCTCTCTGTCATTATCTTGCACACTACTTCATCAAAAATTAAAATCCTGACCTGTTCATTTCTGTCTATGCTTCTTATTCCTTTATATCAGACCAATAACTCATATATAAAAAAGAGAATGGATTACTATCTTTTTTTTATAATTATTCATTTATTCCATCTAGACAAATATTTGTCTCGCTCTCTCATTTCTGAGGATGAGACTCAGGAAATGCTAATTTCTCCTGGCAAAAACAACGACACACACACTGCCAGTGACCATCAGGTGCCTATTACCCATCTCCCCCTCCTTGGAATCATCTCCATTCTCCTCTGCTGTTCTCACCATCCACCATTAACTCACTTATACCCTCTCGCTCCCTCTATCCCTCCCACGTACTTCATTCCCCACCTCCACATCCCCTTTATTGCAGCATCTTCATATCTCTTGCTTCCTCCTCTTCTCCTGTTCCCCTTTTATTTTCTATTATTCTTATGTTGTTATTTTTTTCTCTTTCTTCCCAAGCTATGACTCACAAAAAACGTTATACCAGAGAAGCAGAACTGATATTAAATAGAAAAAAAAATTAAATGGGGAGAGAGAGAGAGAGAGAGAGAGAGAGAGAGAGAGAGAATAACGACTAAGGGGAAGATTGAAGGAAAAGGCATGGTATACTGTATATAATGCAGGTTGTCCTGTAGTAATGACAGTAATGACTTCATTTATATTGTCATGTTATTTGTCGCAAAACACTCACTGAGGTGGATGCAGCTGCAGTTAAACGTGATCTTTAATAAGAAACTCAAAAACGTGAGACACGGATAGGTCAAACAACACGGAAAAGTCAAGGCTAAGTCAGTCAACATGAAAACATAATCAATGGTTGCAAAAGATGATGTAAAAAAAAAAAAAAAAAACCTCGAGTGTCCTGCACAGAGCCCTGACCTCAACCCCACTGTACTTTGGGATGATTTGGAAAGCTGACTGAACTCCAGGCCTTCTCATTACACATCACCTGAGCTTGCTGGAGGTTATTATATAACAACAAAGGACGATACCAACTCCATGGTAATGCCCATGATTTTGGCTTGGGTTCATATGGGTGTGATGGTTAGGCGTCCACATATTGTACCCTTTTTCAGTCACAATACATATTTTTTTGTAGACATTAAATGAAGCATTTAACAGAACTTTTTTTTCAGTGCATTGCTGGATGATGGTTAACTGTTAGCAAATGATCAATAATGAAACATATCTGGATCGGATATTTCCTGTTCCAGCACTGGAACCTCCCTCGCTTCTTTTAGATTCACTACGGAGTCTTATAAATACTCCTATGCTGATTGTGTTGTTATCCCAACAGTAGACTCTTCTCTCTGTGGTCAAGGAAGCACTAACATTCCTTGAAGGCACACACACGCAGAGAATGAGGAGAAGCTTCTTCCTGAAGGACATCTGGGCCCTCAACCAGGTGAACACCTAGAGCTTGGACTGTTCTGGACTTGTCTCATAACACCCAGTTCCTCAGCACAGCACTGTTTGCAAAATTGCACCAAAAACTGCTACACACTGCACACATTTTGCGCTTTATAACAATATATTCTATTGTATATGAACTACTTTCATATTCATTTCATATCAGTCACTGCATTCACATCCAATATTTTCTATTAGCTATTTGCACACTAAATTTAATTTATTGCACAGCAAACTCCACTTTCCTTATTATTCTACTTTATTTTAATTTTACTTTTAATTCCATTATTGACTATTTCTTTATCCAACTCTGTTTTTTAATGAGGACAGTCATAAAAAGCATCGCAGTACATGTTGTACTGTGTGTGATTGCATGTGTGACAAACGAAATTTGAATATGAATTTGTCTCATGCCTTTGCAAACTCTTGCCCATTCTCTCTGTGCATTCTTTCTCATTATGTTTTGCTCCGGTCTGTAAAAATGTCATTTTTAAAAAAAAAATGTAGTTAAATCTTTTTTTTTTCAGTGTATGATTATAGAAGTGCTTGTTCATATAAACACCTCTGCATACATTACATACAGTGCATGAAGCACTTTAACTAGACCATTTAAGAAGCTTAGGTAACTTCATGAATCCAGTAATGCAGAGATATCTGGAGTAATTATTTCATGACAAAATAAGGCAAAGAGTTCCTTATGTAATATATCATCCACAAAGATTGTTCGTTAAAACGAGCAACACACCTGCTCCGATTAACCTCTAGATGACAGAAACACACTATAAAACCAAATGTATTTTTGGAAGTGCTAGTTCTTTCCTAAACATACAGGAGCTGACCTACAGCCAGCACCTGCAGAGTCACAGTCCTGATCTGTGCTATAAAAAGTTAACCAGCGAGTGATGCGTCAGCAGAGACCTCCTGCTCCTGAGCCACCTGTCCCTGCACCCCTAATACAGATAGCTTCCAAAAAGATTACCATCCCCTGTAAAAAAAAAAAAAAAACAGGCGGTAGAGGTTTTATTTTTAAAATAATTTTTTATGGAGGATTAGGCTATTTAAAGAAACACACTGCAGACACAGATCACTCAGAAGGACAACCTCAGAACTTTGAAGGCAAGTCTCTTATAAGCTGCTTTATGTCTGCATATCTTATAAGTTCATTCATTCATTCATTCATCGTCAGTAAACACTTTATACTGGTCAGGGATGTGGTGTGAGAATTCTTCCCCAGTGGGTCAGCAGTCCATCATAGAGCACCATGCACATACACATTCACATCCTCGTTCACACCTAGGGGTAATTTCACACCACCACTTCAACTATCTGCATGTTTTTGAACAGTGGAATGAAACCAAAGAACCAGAAAGAACCCCACATGAGCTTGTGGAAAACATCTAAAAAAATCACAATTGAACCAAGGACCCTGGAGCTGAGATGAGGTGGCAGTTCTCCCCACCGCACCTTCAGGCAACTCGTTTCAATTCATTGCTGGTGTGAGTGAAGGTTTTCATTCTAATCAAGAAAGAGCCACACCTGATTCCACCTCCTGAATCAATTGCTCTCATGTTTCTATTCATTAAGGTGTAGCTTCTGCATGGTTAGAATGAAACCCTGCACCTACACTGACCATTTGCAGAGATGATCACCTTCTGTAGGACAATCCTGCACTAATAAGTTGCTATTGTGTAATTACAGTATCTCTGTAAATGTGCATTAAATTGTACAATATCAAAACAGTCTGACTCTGTATCTAACAAACGACTTTTATTTATGTTCATCATCACACATCTAGCTTCGGCTATTCAGTAACATCAATGTGTATAGGTTCAGCGAAAAGGAACTATGTGCTTCATGTGATGTACTTGGCTTTTTCCATAGCGGATCCTTCTAGATGGATGCCTTACTTTGAAAACTCAATGATAATTTGTCTGAATGCCCACCTGGCATCTAAAAACAATTTCAGAAAATCTTCCTGTCTGGACTCTCTCTCTCACAATGGTACAAAAAATATTTAAACAGAGGCTAATGACTAGTTTTAATAATTGCGTGTGTCATTTGCTCTCGTTTTCTCTCTCTTATTTTTTTTTTTACTTCAAAACATTGGGATTTGATGGGACTGTAATATTTTGCCACAAAATATAAATTAGGAAGCAATTACCATGCAAACATCCCTACTTTTAATTTCTTTTTACTTCCTTTTTTTTCTCTGTCTATTCTAGTGCCCAGTACATCAGTGACTGGCACAGTAAAATGTGACAGCTAAATATTCAACTCTCTTACCGTCATCTCACAATAAGCAAATGTAAGAAGCTGTACTGGACCATTCGTTGGCCCATTTTCAACAACATTTACATTTACAGCATTGGGCAGACACATTACAGTATGTCACATTATAATATAAACCAACAACACGTATATAGCATATGTCATATATTCAGTAGTTAGTAGTTTTGTATCATTTGCTAAATAAATCAGATGCTTTGATTTGAACTCGTATACCACGGCCACAAGAAATACAGTCATTCCAAGAACTCATATTGAGACACAACAAAAGTAGACCAGAGTACTATATCAATGCTCCTGATAGCCTACTACAATGCATAAGCCTGTTGGAATGTTACCATGGCAACTAGCATAAATATTTTACTAAAGAACATGAATATGAATTTGAGACACTGTGTTTGGATTTTGTTCGACATCTTACAAATGATATAGAAAACAAAATACAAACCCCAACCTCAAACCCTACCCATGAACCTATGTAACATACTGTATCATATGAATTGTTTTACTCTAATTATTACCAATAAGCACGCATATGGAGTATATGGAAATATATTGCTTTGAGTATACAACTGATGCTAAGTGTATATTTTAGCTTCCTTGCCATTTTCACTACCATGCTGAAAAAAACAATCACTGACATGGATTTTAATGTCAGTTGTAATATGTTAGAAATGCACAAAACTCTGGAGGAATGACAGGCACAGCAGAGAGAATCAGCCTGCTCAGTCATAACAGTTAAATATATACAACAATGAGAGATACCTGCTGAGGAATCACAAGCTTGCATCGTGTTCTAGTTCTCAACCGATATTTTTCTTACACTTTATTGGATATTAAACTCTTATATTTTAGGAGAATTTATTTGATCATAGAAGTCATTGATCAGTAAAGAATTCCCCTTTACGATAAAATCTTACGTCTTTAGCACTGGGTTTATTTTATGAAAATCTACAGCTGATCCCAGAAACATTGGGCACAAACAACCCTTGATGAGATCATCCCAGTTCATTTAAGGCCACTGTACACATATAATTTAGCACAGCCAATCCACCTACCTAGTATGTTTGTGGGAAGAAAATGGAGAATCCAGAGAACCCCAACGCAGATGCTGGGAGATACGTGTGAAACTCCACACAGAGAGCAAACCGAGCTCAGGAGCCAACCGCAGATCCTGAAGCTGTGAGATAACAGGGCTACCTGATGTACCATCATGCCACCTTTGGATGTCTGTATAATTTTACATCTCAGCATGTTTTACTGTTTAAATTTGTTTTCCTGGATGTAAAAGTCACCAATCCAGGTCTTTACTCTGTATTCATTTTTTAATTCCACCCTCAGATCTATTCTGCCATGCACTTTTCATAAAGATTGCTGTTCTGTGACTGTGTGGTCATGTGAATGATGAATCACAACCAGTGCTCTGATGGAGGTTTCGCAGGGATTATTTGATTTGTGCTCCTCTGTTCCTGTGGACGCTATCTCCATGTGATTTTTATGCCAAAACTTGCTACAAAATGCTAGATGAAAGATTACAATGTCACAGAGAGTGACACACAGGTTTGAACATGTCACACTAAGGCCACTAGGATTTAGCACACCAGTCACACATTTAGCGCAAAGGCATGTTTCCCTCCAAGTTGCGATCACCGTGTGGGAGCAGACAACAGTGCGCTCCCAGCAACGATGTTGCCATGGCGACTGTTTGGAGACACACTACCATTGGAGCTGTAAGCGGTTCACGGGGAGCGGGATGGGATGTGATGGGACGGAATGGGAGGGGTGGTTTAATATTCCAAAAGAAGGGCAAGCACGGATCACTCATAACATAAACAAGCATATCCGCTTCCTTTACGACAAACAGCGATTTCGACTTACTGTGTATATTTAATTTCTCTGTTATATTTACAGCTTGTGCCATTAATACATTCTGACACTGTCAACATCATACTCTCCAAACCAAACACCCATTCCCATTCCCAATAATCAAAATGAAATGATTATACATCATTTCACACATAGGATACACCATCTGTCACATGTAAAATAAATTAGCATCTTATTAAGAGCTGGCAGTTTCCAGAATCCTTCAAAGCCTGCCTGCTGTTGCAGTGTGTGCACAGAAGACATAAAAGCTCTCTCTTGTTTATTTTAGTGCTAGGTTTCAAGATACAGGCTAATAGTGTGGGAATAATGATGCAAAGGAAATTTCCCATTGACTACAGCAGAGTGGGTGAAGTGGGTTTTTCTGAGCATTTTGTTTAGGTATTGCCCCTTCATGTGTACTGTTCTCTGTGGTCTCTATAGTCTATAGCTCGATAGTCAAGTGTCATTTACGCATATGGAACATGTCATAGCTGTTGTGGTCCTGTATTGAATTCCTGTGTACGCTGCATATTTGCAGAATGAAAGAAAGAATACTATAAAAGAAAGAGTATTATGACTGGAATAGGAGTATAAAAATATTCATAAATGACTTTTCTTCTATTTTTTTTTATTTTTATTTATTATTTTTTGCTTGGTTTTCTGAAGAGACAGAGAAAATAATTTAAATAATTAATAAATAAATAAATAAATAAATAAATAAATAAATAAATAAATAAATAAATAAGAAAATTATTTTACTAGCTTCCATCTGGCATCCACAAAGAGCTTGGAAGACATTTCTATGTAAAATCCTACAACAGAGGCTACTCTATTCTATAAAACATTTCAAGTTGAACCCTACAATTAATCATAGGAGCACTGAAGATCCCAGTTCCTTGTGTCACTTGCCCCATCCTCTGGGAAATCCACTTCCCAGGATCCTCTGTCTAACGGCACACTTTTCACTAGACTGCTAGACTACTAAACATTTCATCCCACTATGGTTCCTACTGTTTTTGTGTATGACCTTGGCTTTTCCAGTTTTCGCTCAGCTGGATTATTCTCATTGGTGTTACTCAATTTTGACCTTTTTTTCCCTTTTGTTTGTTGTTTTATATTATTATTTTTTGTTCAATAAAGATTTTTTTTTATCTTTAACCCACACACAACTTTACTATGTTGATGTTGTATGATGATAAAAAGGTTTCCTCCAGGTTCTTTGACCTCCCCTCCAAAAACAGGCTGGTAGGTGGCTTGGCTATGATACACTGCTCCTAGGAATGAATAAGTCAGACATTGTATGTTCTGTGAAAGCCTGGCTTCCCATCCAGGGTGTATTCTGGATCCATATTGACCCTAACCAGGATAAGAATATGAAGTAAATTACTGGTCCATGGTGTCTAGTGAAGGACTGTTGTCCCCAGGTATATTCCTGCCGTATGTTCAGTGTTCTTTATTTATTGATCTTTGTCTTGTAGATTGCCAGAATCCTTTTCACCTTTAACTACTGCATTCTAAATAAAAGCATTGGGTAAATGACCAAATAAACCAAAGGAACCTACAATGGCACCTCTAGCACTTCTCTTTTTAACAGGGTAGGTTTGTAGGCTTGTTTTTCCCTTTTATTTATAACCACTATATAAAAGACGAATGAAATTTAGAGCCCTAACACTTAGGCTCTGCAAGCTGAATAAACACACATGATTAATGTCATGAAGTGGAGGCAAAGGCAGATGTAAGTGCCAGATATTTTAATGTGGGATAACTCAGAAAACAGACCCAAGACTGGGAAAGAACACACAAGTAGAAAACATGAAAACAAAAGCTATTCTCTGTGCAAACAGTGACCATAAGAACGCATAAACATAAGCTGATGATGTGCGCTGCTTCAACTAAACAGTCACTAATGAGACAATACAAAGCAAATGAGAACAATCAAGGAAGGAAATGGAGCAGACAACCGAAGTAGAAGTTCAAGAAGAGTAAGAGTGAGTAAGAGTGTCCTCTGGTGGTCTGGAGCAGAAATGCCAGTGGTTGCCATTGACAATTATCATTAGACAGACATGTAGCGGTATAAATCAGTCACTTTGCATACAATAAGACGTTCTTCAGAGTAATGGGTTTTCTATGAGACATTTTTTTCCGTGCTGTGTCCCAATACTGCAGCACTGTCTACCAGTAGGTAGTAGTGTAAACAGCAGGTTCTGATATCGAGGGTCTTTAACAGCCCTCCAATGTGACTTCATGAGTTGCCTAGAGGGAAGCTCATCTCTAATTACAGCTCTGAGCAATTTCTACAAGGCTCTGAGTTCGACATTTGTGTGGTTTCCAACTCAACAGGCAATCCTGCTGGTTAAAATTAATCTCAGTGGTCGATTGGTAGACGATTTGAGGAATCCTGGCTCACGCTGAACCACTGGAGTCATCTGAAGTTTCTACCGCATAAACTGTAATATGTGGAAACTGAGGAGTTTAAAGCTGCACATCCAAGTTTCTTTTATGTTTCCTGTAATTCAGTTTTCGCCAGTGTTTATTCAGTTTTGTCAGTGTTGTGAAGAAAGTAACTACTTCGGTACTATTGTGAAAGGGCTGTGAGTTCACTGAAGGTCATTTATTCACTGCTAGAGCTCACATTTTAATCATTAAAAACAGTTATTATATTTTAAGTTATTAAAGTAATTATTAAATAAGTTAATGTTATTTGGATTATTATTATTATTATAAAAGTTATTTGTACAATTATTTAACTGGAAATTGTGAGGTATATGCTTTATATTATGCAATCAAATTCTGGCATGACAAAGAGTGACTACTGATGATATATTTGTTATTGAATAACTAACTATAATTACAATTTCCTTTCATAGTCACAGACTAAATATTTAAATGTAATCAAATCTTATTTCTATTAAAACAACCAAACTAAATCTACAGGGGAAAAAAACCCCAAAGCCTTGTTTGTTTGTTTTTTAATTTTTTTTGCATCTGTAAATTTAATATTAATAAAGAGTATAATCTTGCGGGATTGTCTGCAGTGTGTGTTTGTGTTAGTGAGTGAATCAGCACGCGATGTGGATCAGCTGTGTGTGGGTGTAAGCTCTCCCACTGTGGGCCCGGCCAATTTTTTTTTCATTCTCTCACAAAGGATTTAGGCTGTAAAGAGGATTGCCAGGTTCAGACTGTACGCGTGATCCCCTGTTGCACTGTGTGACTTTAGCTTTTCTTTTCTCTGTATTTAACACCAGTCTGAACCAGAGGCTGATTTAATAGAGATGTGAATCATTTACCATTAGGCGCTGTTTCATTTGCAAGACAGAAGCATTTCTTCGTTTTTGTGTCCTATGGTCTCACGTATCTCGAAAACATTTTTGACCTGTGCGATTTGGAGACAAGCTTCAGAAGCTTCGGTGCATTTCTGTAATGTGTGTACTCATAAAAATGTACTTTTAATAGGAATGGAGAGATGCGCCTTCAGAAGTTTCCTTGAAAAAAAAAAAAAAAAACTAAAACAAAGTTTCTAAATGCTTATTTTACATATAAACTCCTGAGTAATCATTTGAATGTTCTATAAAAAAAAAAAAACTCTACAATGGATCGTCTCTTGTAAGGAAAAAAAAATCCATGTATTCAAAGACACTTCAGACCTGTTGTGTTCTGTCTTCACCTCAGAGGCGACACATCATTCAGCAGTAAACACCATTTTCCCTTTTACAGTACAATATATAGACATCTCTTTCTACTGTCATCACAACACAGCCCCATGATAAAAAAAGGGGGTTACTCGAGTGCTTGCACTAAAAACAGCTAGCACATTTCTGCTAAAAGCAGCTATTTTAAGGTGCGCATGATTGATGCGACTGACATCTTTTTTATATATTCGTTCCAAAATGGACCTCATGATGTGCTCATAATGATGGACAGTGTCAAATGCTCACAGGTCCTACAAAAAAGTGGGGCTTATAGGCAGTTATAATTATCGTGGAAGAGTGAGAGAGAGGGAGCGAGAGAGAGAGAGAGAGAGAGAGAGAGACAGAGAGGGAGACAGACAGAGAGAGAGAGACAGACAGAGAGAGACAGAGAGAGAGAGAGACAGAGAGAGAGAGAGAGAGAGAGAGAGAGACAGAAATAGAGAGAGACAGAGACAGTGTCCTACATAATGATTCTAAAGTTTCTGTATAAATACTTTTGCACCATAGTCTCACCTGTATATTTAGTATCTTTAAGATACACAACATCAAGTTTCTTTTAAACAAATTAATTTGTTTCATCTTTTAGAAATATCTAGCTATAAAAGCACTAGCTCTAGCATTCAATGAAACATGTAGGTTCAGCGAAACAAGCACATGGCTGATATTTGTCTCTAACCCTGAGCTGAAGCTCTGTAATTAGTTTGTCTTTTAACTCCACACTGTTATATAAAGGTGAAAAACACTGTGACATAAAGAGTACTTTTATTTGATTATATCAGATATTAATATCCAAAAATGCTTTGGATATGTTTTGCTTACTTATCAGATATCTTCTGGAAAATTATGCTTAAATGGATGTATATATAATGTGTTAAGGTCAAATATGTGTTAAATTCAAGTATGAAAAAGTAATGTTGTGTGTTAATGTGGAAGTTGAATGTGGAATCTGGATTTGGAGCTAAAAAAATGTTTTGATGTTACACTTTATATGGGTTTTATGATATTTGGACACATAATGCTAGATTTTACTTCACAATAATGTTCTCCATTTATCCTGACACACTGATGTGAAGGCACTGTATCAGTTAAACACACACACACACACACAGTCAATCACTCCAGATATTTTAACTCGGTGCACTTTAGACACAATTTTGCATTCCTGCAATATTAAACTGCAAAGCTCCTACACAACATGAGTAAAGGCTAGCAGCTCTGTTGTTTGATTCAGTGACTTTTTTTGGTATTTTCCATTTCACCCTCATCTGTGCCCAGCACCCAGCCTCTGTAATTCCAGCCCACATTTTAAATTGCTCTGATGTACAATAAAACCACAAACATTGTTCACAATAACAACATGTCTGGATATTATTCATCTCTACTGTAACTGCTGGCAAGGAAAACAACACACTGTTACACAGTGCTACACAAAGTGTGTAGTTTATGGATTGTGACTAACCTTAATCCAGGTTCACAGTTAGTATAGCAAATGACTGAATATTTTTGAGCCATTCACACTTGATCTGAGCTCTGAAATGTGTGCACCCTGACCTTTTTTTGTGAGAACGTCCTTTGTTCAAGAGTTGTTGCTTCACATTCAAATGAATGCTGCAGGTACTATAAGCCACACACTTTAAAAAAATTCCACCATTAAATACACAGTGAACAAACACATCCTAAATGAAGCCATGCTAGTCATTTAAAATACCATCTCCTGCCTGCTACTAGTTAAGTCTTCTTCTAAACACTCTCTAGCCTAAGAGCATTGAATTAATTACTGTGGAAGGATGTAATGAGGGGCCTATATTTCCATTTCTGTTCTCAGATCAATGTCTTCTTGCAGACGCTCTCCTAAACTTTGCTAAGACCCTGGCAATCATCTACAGTCACGACGTGATTACCATAGTTGAAAGGAAACAGTTTGCCGGATGATCTCTGGGCATACAGAATGCCTCCAGAATGAGGAGGCAGAGTGAATTGGTTCTGTGTGTATATGTGATTTTCTTTTCTTTTCTTTCTTTAAACAAATGGCCTAAAAGTGCACTTTCTCTACTTGCTTGAAGAAACTTGCATTCATTTGACCTTGTATAATATGTATAATTTTTACAAATGTAGTCAGAGAAAAAGCTAATCATTAGTATTACCAGCATTATTTTTCAAAAAATATTTAAAATCCATTTATTATCCTTCCGCCTATCTTCAGAGATTCAGGGGAGACCCTGGATGGGGTACCAACCCATTGCAGGGTACACACACACACACACACACACACACACCAAACCACAAAGGAGAACATGCATGAACAACTCCAAACACACAGGGCAGAGCCGGGAATCAAACCCTAATATTGAAGGTATGAGACGAACACGCTAACCACCAAGAGACTGTATCCTATTCTTTAACCAAACCTTTCATTTTAAACCCAGAATGAAATACTCAGCCTTCACATATGGGTGTGATTGTTCAGGTGTCCATGCCTTTGGCCATATTTTACTGGCAAATTTGAATCTATTCATTTTTGAAAGCCTGAACATTACCAACGAAGGTAATGTTTTGGGAATTAAGTGTCAAAACATTATATGTATTCGCATCAGTGCTGCTTGCCAAAGGACTCAATTGCACTGTGTACTCAGTAAAGCTGTCAGAGCTATTTATAGCCAGTAATTCTCTCTCTCACACACACACACACACACACCCACACACATACACACACCTCCTCAGTTCCCCAAGCTCATTTTTCACCCCACCAGGTACCGTCATGTTACATCTTTTTAATGTGATCTGTGACTATTCCCATATGCCGCCACTGTGTGCTGTGTTCAATGCTAAATAAACAGCATTAGTCGGTATTTTCTTGCACCGCAGCTAAACATGTTTATGCAACAAGGAACGGAACTTCATGTGCCTTTATCTCCTTACTGTTCACCCCAACTGCAAAAAAAGTCTGCTAAACTTGCAGAAGAGAAAACATTATCCATGTAGGAAGCTAAAGTCTTCTTGTTGTCTCTGTTACAGTTAAGTGACAACCAAAATGACACGAGTGCTTACTACCCATAGAGAACATAGAGGAGTTGGTGTTTTAAAATTTCCTAAATAAAGCTCTCACGGAAAAAAAAACAAAAAAAAACCTGGTCATGAAAAACTGCTGATTTTATTCCCCATAACATTTCCTCTTACCCTCCACTCACAACTCACCCTCACACAGAAGACTCATAACACAGATACAGATAAGACATTTTAAAATCCATTTACAATCCCCGAAAGTCAGAGATGGTCTCGGTCGATTGGATATCTGTGGCTAAGTAGAGAGCAGGACACGGAGTAATCGGCTTAAGTGAAATGAAGCTGGCCACAGCAGCTATCGGGGCTGGCCTGAGTGCAGTGCTAATAAAGTGCTTGTTGTGTGTCAAGTGCTGTTGTGGCTCTTTAAGCTGATCTCAGACCAGTAATGAGGTACACTAAAGAGATTAGTCATGGTGATAAGGTCAGCTGCGCTCTAGTTTACTCACATCAATGTTTACTTTAACCAACACACACACACAGAGGTTTACTACATTCTGAGTACAATTCAGTTACATAACTATTAATGCAGCCCGAATGGTTCCAACCCCAACCCTAACCATAAACCAATATTTTGAAACCAAGCAGGAAAAATAAGTACTCTTTATCATTCAGTACCACGCAGAACCACCTTTAGTAACTAATCATTTGAAGTAAACATTTTCTGTAGCAGGTTATCACATGGTTTTGGAGAAAATCTGGCCCACTCATTTTTACAGCATTGCTTCATTTCATTGACATTTAAGGGCATTCTTCTTAAAGGCACAGCTCTCTTAAGATCCCACATTATGTAGGATACCCTGCTGTGCTGCCCATAATGTAGGTGCTGAGTGAATGTCAGAGCCTAGAGATTTGGGGACTTAAACGGTTGTTAAAAATATGTTACATTACTATGCAAAGACCAGAAATCCCATTTGCTCAAAACTTATTTCTAATGATAGTCTAGAGGAAGATGTTGAACTTCTGCAAGGCGTTACTAAGAGACAGACATGAGCTGATGTGTTATCAAAGCTGTTCTTTTGTCATTTTTATCAGCATTACCCTGCATTCACACTAGCAGCCATCAAAGCGATACGCCACCAGTCATCTGAAGTGAAGTGAGCAGTTACGATTCTCTAAAGCACATTCGAGATGTTCACCATCTGAGATGTAAACTTGTTATGACAGTAAATCAGAAAAACTACTACATCCACAAACTCTACACAGACAGCTTTAGTTCCTACCTGCATTAAGCCCATCACTCAAAAATTGAAGCGAAGCCATGCATATTTTCTGACTTAAACCGCAATATAAACTATATTTTATAGACTAGCTCATGCTGGTTACTCAGGGTTACTGTCCAATACAATGTCAATATACCAGAAATTCATTCTAGTTGCTTTTACTATTTCCCAGAGGTTATGTGGTGTCCATGCACCATTAGAGGCATACAATTACACTCTTAAAACATAACCACAAATTTAGTTCTCTGTAAAATTAGTACTGTCTCTAAAATAAACAAATTATACACATTGAGAGCTAAATTTACAAAGTGCTGACAGAAAGAGATCACAGTTTCAGTAGGCTTCCATTTCAAGTGAGTTTGAATAGATAGGTTTCCTGTTCTTTTCTAAGGACAAGGAAATGGTTGAAATTCACACACACTCACACACACACACTGCAGGTTTGTGTAGACAGACAGTCCCAATCACAATAAATCAGGGTAAACATACAGCTTATCCAAGAGAATATGCTAATAGAATGGCGCGTGTGGTTGAGACAAGAGAGGCAAATAAAAATATTCATTAAAAGCTGATCCATTTCTCTGGAGAAAATTATTTTCCTTTTTGAAATGATTGCCCCATTGTTTCAGACAGTATACTGTCAGGTTGGTATTTCACACGCTGTTTGATTTCAGTATTGTTCAGTATTTCAGTTCAGTGTATAATCATCATCGCACAGAAAGCCTCATAAAAGAGAAAGGAAATGTACAAGACGGTTTGGCAAAAGATAACCAGGCTCAGTGAACAATGTACCAAATGCACTCAAATGGAGGCTGGGAACATTGTGGAGCTTTTCTTTGAAGGAAGATATACATGATAATGTAAAAGAACACAGGAAGAGAAAGGTGTTGATAGCAAATGCAGGTTGGACACATTATTGTGAGATGCAGGAAGTCAGTTAGAGTTAGAGGTTTTCAATATATATATTGTTCTTTCGGCTGCTCCCTATCTCTTCAAGGTCGCCACAGTGGATCACTTGGTTTAATCGAACCCCAGCCACAGCAATGAGAGCGTGGGATACTGCTGCTGTACCACCAGGAGGCTCATAGACAGACAGACAGACAGACAGACAGACAGACAGACAGATAGATAGATAGATAGATAGATAGATAGATAGATAGATAGATAGATAGATAGATAGATAGATAGATAGATAGATAGATAGATAGATAACAATTACACATGTCTTTCAATTAAATTAAATTCAAATTGGAGCTTTTAACAATGGACATTGTCTCAAAGCAGCTCTACAGAAATGTAAAAATTCAGAATTAAAATGACAAAGTTTAAAACAAAATTTATATTTATTCCTAATGAGCCAGCCTAAAGCAACTGTGGCAATGAAAAACTCCCTGAGATGATATGAGGAAGAAACCTTGAGAGGAAGCAGACTCAAAAGGGAAGTCATCCTCATCTGGGTGACATCAGAGACTGTGATTTGAAATACTGTCCTTTCTACACCTGTATACAGTCGAGTGGAAATGTGTAACTAGGAGTTTTTATTCTGTCTCTGTGTACGCTGTTACTATAGAAACAATAATGTAACAGAACAAGTGCATTAATATAATCCCGGAAGCTGGGACTACTATCATAATGAAGACTATAAAAGCACTGTGGTGTAAATTCAGGTAAACAATTTTCCAGTTAGTTATACTTTAACAACCTCTAAATGGTTTGTTCCTTTTGTTTTTTATTTAGATCTCTGAGATGTCTGCGCAACGTGTGCAGTTTACCTCTCAAAGGCGTCACACTGGGAAGACATCAATACACAATAATTCAGTCATCCGCTCTTTTTCAGTCATACTCGAGTGTGAGTAATCAGGTGTTGTAAGGCTTTTGACTTAGTTTTCACACTCTGGTTATTTGACATTCAGATTCACCCCAAGCTCCTTTCACACAACTTCTTCCATGATTAATCAACATAGGTTTCTTTTCTGGGGGCATAATTTAGCTAGGTAGCATGCAGCTAATTCTATTAAATTCACTCACTACATATTATCTAATATTTTAAAATTGAATTTTTAATCATGATCACAGTAGCAGTGAAAAAGCAATCTTCATTTATGTAGGTTGAATAACATTAAAAAAAGGTAATGTTATATTACAAATAATCTATGACTTGAGTTCATGAGTTGAGGAAAGAGTTCACTACACTGCCTAATGTAAGAAAAACTCATTTCAAATGTACAGTTTATTCTCTTTATACAACACCCTCATTTTATGACTTCTGAATTACTGCATTATGGCATCACTTTATTAAAAAAAAAAATCAAAGAAAGTCACATTCAGACAAAATAATAATAATAATAAGTTGTCAGTAATTACCTTGAAAAAAGTGTGACAGTATAACTTCTCCATGATGTAAATAATGTGAACCTGAGACTACTGATGCATTTGTAAGGCATTTTTTTTAAAACAAAGAAAGGTTTATTTACTTATTTTTGAAAGCATATTTGTTTTAAAGCATTTCTTTACGTGTCTAAAATTTCAGGACAGCTCTGTAGGGTATGTACCATTATGCAATTTCACATGAAGAAATCATTAATCAATTCACAAAAGGCAAGACCTCTGAAGTTATTTTGTGGGATCTGGCTCTAAAACATTAAAAGTAGATGAAAATGAGGCCTCCATGAATTTGACTTTTATCCCGCAGATGATGATTGGCTTGAGAAATGGAGAACCTGAAGGTCAAGTCAACATCTTGAACTCTTTGTCATGTTCCTCAAACCATTCCTAAACAATTTATGGAATGTGGCAGAGAAAGTTATCCTGCTGAAAGAGGTCACTACTATTAGGGAATCTTGTTGCCATAGAGAGGTGTACTTGATCTGCAACAATGTTTAGTTTGGTGGTATGTGTAAAATAATATTCACATGAATGCCAAGGTTAAAGGTTTTATAGCAGAACATTCTCCAGAACATCATACTGTCTTCACCAGCTTGCCTTATTCCAATAGTTCATCCTGGTGCCCTCTCTTTCTCAGGTAACCAATGCACCTGGTCATCCAGATGATACACAAGAAAATGAGATTCATTAGACCAGACCTCCTTCTGCTTCTCTATGGTCTAGTTCTGTTGCTCACATGGCCATTGCAGGCTTTTGGTGGTGGACAGGGATCAGCATGGACACTGTGTCTGTGGCTATGCAGCCCCATATGCAGCAAGCTGTGATGCACTGTGTGTTCTGACACCTTTCTATCATAACCAGCATTAACCTTTTCTGCAGTTTGTGCTATAGTAACACTTCTGAGGGACCATGAGCTAGTCTTCCCTCCCCACGTACATCAGGTGTCTTAGGTGTCCATGACCCTGTGACTGGTTCACCACTTGTCCTTCTTTGGACCACTTTTGGTAGGTAATAACCACTAGAACACTCCACAAGAACTGCTGTTTTGTAGATGCTCTGACCCAGTTGTCTAACCATCACCAATTTGTTTCTTGTCAAAGTCGCTCAGGTCCTTCTTTAATAAATAGTGTATATAGTAGAAGCAACTGCTCTTGTTAGTCTGTACAAAGTGGACTTGTACAAACTGTTTTTCCACCTGCTAGGAGTAGGGCTTTTTTTACCATAAGGTTACGCTGACACAAGGTTATAAAGTGCAAAGATGAAATTTTTATTAGTTTGTAAACTCTCAACATAGCTGCAATTTCTGTTTCATGCCAGGCTACAGCAGAGCTGAAGTTTTCCTGGTTGCTGGTGTGTGAAAGAAAGAAAAACAAGTCTGAAAATGCCTCCCACTCACTTGCTTGAATCAGATATTGAGGGAAACCTCAACCTCCCAATAGATGTATGGAGGTTGAATTTCCATTTGATGTGATTATAAAGACTCCCACAGCCACTCTGTGAGGAAAACAGAAAGCAGTAAGGCCAATAGCACTTGCACATGTCTATGTGTCTGTGCACGAAGAGACGTGTGTGTGCGGTTTGTTCATTTATGCATGCTCTTGTGTTCAGGGTAAGAAGGGGCGTCCCCATGTGATGAGCAACTAAAGGTCTAATTATTGTTCATCAGTTAAACCACGCACACTCTCACACACAGGGATGTGTGGTTGCATTTATGCCCATGAGTAGAGGTGCACTGTTGCAATTCACTATGCACAACTGTGTGCATCTCTGCTTCATGTGGTTTTGTTTTCATCAGCAGTTTCTCATTATACAGTCACAAAAACATTTAGAGTGCAAAGCCTAGGCATTTACACACACACTCACTCAAACATGCTGTATTTAGATGCTTCATCTTTATCCACATAACATTAACTTTCCAGTGCGACAGTATCACTTCAACAAACATGTATATATATATATATATATATATATATATATATATATATATATATATCAGAAGAAATACATGTTTTTCTTCCTATTTGAAGTATGTATAAGCAATATTGCTTGTGATTGGGTGTGATTGGGATGTAGACATGAGAATGCTGCTGATATTCAGTATAACGTCTCTCTTGCTTACTTTGTAACTGTTTTGAAATATTAACACCAGAACTAACGTATCATTTAGTGTATATCAGGCGTACAAATGAGTATGTGTATGATATAACAGTAGAGATGTTTCCACTTGGAGAGGATGTAAAAACTTCATTCTGATACAGAGATAAAAGACGATGATTTTTTTAAACTTGCAAACATGACAATATAACATCTATTGTTTCTTGGGTTTAAGATGTCATTATGGGTGATGTATAAATTTGTCATGTCTCAGTAAATACTGTAACCCTATACTACAGGGGTCTTCAACTAAAATTGCTTGAGGTCCAGTAAATGGACCCTCCTTGCCAGCTGAGGTCCGGACAATTATATACCTTAAAACGTGAACTGATACTTTTTGCCAGACTAAACAAATGAGTGTAAACAACATTTTTATTGGACACAATATAATAGATAAAAGGAAAAATAAAGTGATTTTTTGCTGAACTGGGATTAACAATCAGAATTAATGATGCAAACCTCACTGGTTCAAACAAAACAAATTTTATCTTTACATGTATTGTCTCTACTTAACTAAATGTATCTAATACTGAACACTGCTCTTTTCTGTGCTTCACATTGCACTGGTAAAAGATCATAGGTAATATAACGCAGAAAAACAAACAGGCAAAAATAAAGTGCCAGTGTTGGAAAAATTAAACAGTACAATAAACCCTTTACTGTTAATTTGTACTGTTTCTTTAAGTCCATAAAAACTCAGTAGAAATTAAATAAAATTGCTTGTTAGGCTGAACTGAGTTGAACTTAAAGGTGGAAGGATAAAACTACTTATATCACATTGCATTCATGTTAATTTGCATACATTTTCTGATTGAGAACTTCAGTGGGAGAAACTGGCTCTGGTCTTACCAGCTATCACCTTGAATCTTGGAGGGATTGGGGTCAGTGCAATCCTCAAACTGGAATGTAAATTTTCATTGGTCATTCTTGACCTGTATTTACTTTTGATAATGTTAAGTGTTGAGAATGCTGACTCACAGCTATATGTTGAACCAAACATGCTCAAGGTGTGTAGTGCCACTTTCCTAAGTCTAGGAAAAACAGCCTCCGGCACGGTCATTCGTCTTGAAAAACTCGGTTTTCAGCGTCAACTTTCCTTATTTTTGAGAATGCCATTGTTTTCACACCACTCTCTGCTCTCTTCACTGCACGCAGAACTGCATGTCTTAACACAGAAACAGTAAGCATAGTAACTGTAGTAGCAACCCGTGGCTCTATTGAGCTGACCTTGATGTGCCTGATATAAATTTGATTTTATTAGTAAAATAGCGTTTGGCATATATTTATTTCATTATGTGAAAAGGATCTGCGGTCCGGATGGACACATCTTGCGTTCCGGATTTCGGACCAGAGTCCGCCAGTTGGCGAACCCTGCTATACTACAATTCAGTACATGACACTTGCACTTCTAGAAGCTGCAAAGTACACCACATGATCAGTATATTATATCACAATCATCTACATTTGTACATAATCACACACCCAGTTGGCATTTAATATAATCATGGCAAAATCTTTTATGCATTTTCTTTCGAGAAATTTTTAGCTTCTTTTCTGATCTCTGCCTCTGACTTTTTGCCTCTTTTTCCCTCATAATTCATAATATCAAACAGTGCTGTGTTCACTTCGTTATTGTTAACTAACGCATATATTAAGCCAAAGGAACTGCAATACAAAATGCTAGCATCATTTTTTAACCTGAGTAAACATACACTTCAAAACATCCCAATCTTTACGCATGTATAATTATACATAAGTACTAATTATCTGTAACACAGCCAAAATTCAGTCGTCTAAATGTGCTACAACAACAAATACAACAAATCCAAAGTCTTAATCAGCTCCATGTAAACAGCTCCTCTGTGCTTATACAGTGGATGAACCCCGAAGGATTTCTAAACACCATTTCCATTCACTAATGAGCTCTAATGCTCTGACTGATCTCTGTGTCTCTTGCTGTCGTCATGCTTGTCACCCTGAAAGACAGACAGTCCAGGTGGACGTATAAGTGAGGGTTTTATTTTCCCACTGCAGGTAAGCAGAGAGGACAGCTCGAGGAGCCCCCCCAGCAGCCCAGAGCTAAATAAAACCACCTGCATGACATCAAACCATCACTTTCTCTCTCTCACTCACTCTCTCTCTTTCTGTCTCTCTCTCTCTCTCTCTGTCTCTCTCTGTCTCTCTCTGTCTCTCTCTGTCTCTCTCTGTCTCTCTCTGTCTCTCTCTTTCTTCCTCTCCCTTGGAAGGTGTTTGGAGGTGATGAAAAAAGAAGAGACAACATACTGAGCGCTAATGCTGCAGATGTGCTTTCAGAAATCAGCAGAGGGGCGGGAGATGAGCCGAGATGCGACGCAATGCTTTGTTCGGGCTGTTAGGCAGCGAGACAAGTAGGCACTCTACGAAACAGCCTGTGGAGCTGCCATGCAAAAAATAACATAGGCTGTCTTTCCCCTCTGGAGAAGCACACTGTGCAGGAAAGTGGGTTGTACAGTAGGTGCATTTGTTACCGTCACGCCTTAAGAAACAGCACACAGCAAACATACAGCAGTGGAGAAGGATGGGTAGAGATAACAGAGTAATTTGCAATCCTGCTCGAACTGTCAGCGATGACCATGACCTTTTTATAAAACCATATATTTGTCATGTGCTCTTATAACATCATAAGTGTTGGGGTTCTATAACATGTTAGTTGTTATAGAGTCCTTTCTCTGTGTGTGTATGTGTATGTGTATGTGTGTGTGTGTGTGTGTTTGTTCTTATTCACACACACACACACACACACACACACAGAGAGCTACATCTCATTAGTTGCATTAGTATTGGCACCATCCCAATTTGGCTGGTGTAAGCATAAAACACCACTAAAAAATAAAAAATAAAAAACACATCCTTTTGGATCCTTTAGTAACATAAGGATTAACAGAGCATTCAACAGTATACTGTATGAGTCAAGTGGCATTCATAACTGAATGCCTTTTTATTACTGCAAGGTGGGAGAAGTGATCTCAGAATTCACACATACACACACACACACACACACACATGCACGCACACCCCCACACACAATCTGTGTACCTGCATGGGTTTTTATTGACAGTGAGCGGAAAGTGGTGAACCTGAAGGAACCCACAGTGAGAACTCATGAAACACATTCAGTAACACAAGCTCAGGGTCAAACCCAGGAGCTGTGAGGTGACAACACTATCTGCTGCACCACCCTGTATTATGACATTAGAACATAACACTTTCTGTGCCTCACATCCTACACAGGGTTGCTGTCATGACCACACAGACGATTCCCTAGCTGTTGTCTAGCTTTTGTCTAGCACATTGTGTTTGTTGTTCCTAGTGTTATATTTTGCATCACAGTTTGTTAATTCCTTTTACACCTTGGAAATAAATATCTGCGCTTGTATCTGCCTTCACCTCCAAATTGTGAAGAATTTGAAGCCTTTACCAGTGGACTCAAGGAACAGGGCACAAGATGAGGGACACCCTCGAAGAGATGCCAATCTAAAGGGCGAAATAAGATACACACAATCACACACTCACCCAGATTAAGAACTTAGTGATGCCAAACTGCCTACAATGCATGTCTTTGCACTAGGGGAGAAAACCAGAGGGAAATCCCCAAAGCATAGGGAAAACATATTATTACCCTGCTTTGTTGGAGTCAGAGTGCAGGGTTAGTCATGATACAGCACCCCTAGAGAGAAGAGGGTCAAAGGCCTTGCTCAGGGGCCCAACAGTGTCAGCTTGGCAGTGCTGCCTTAACCACTTGAGCTATGTACATCTAAAAGCAAACTAATAAGTGTCATTTCAGTCCCAAACCTGAGCAAGAAAGAAAGAAAGAAAGAAAGAAAGAAAGAAAGAAAGAAAGAAAGAAAGAAAGAAAGAAAGAAAGAAAGAAATCCCAGCTACACACCTAATGTGTAAGTCTCAAGTACAGAAGAAGCCAAGGGATGAAGACAGAGATAAAAAGTGTGTAACGTAAACGTGTGTGTGTCTGAGAAAAGGGAGAGAGAGAGAGAGAGAGAGAGAGAGAGAGTTATTTCTAGGAGGATGTAATCAGGCAGCAGCAGCAGCTGATTTGTGTGAGCATTTGGGAAGCTCCACCAAGGATTTAAGATGTAATTACATCCTGTAATCATCAAGACTCCCAGACATCAATTCCCAACCCAGGCCAAAGATCTGATTGAAAAAAAAGTTCAAGAAAGAAAGTATCACATTTCAGGTCATGACAGTAAAGCAACTAGGGATCTTGAACCTGATCAAACTGGACAGTGTGAGTCTGACTGGTGGAGAATTTACTACAAAAGAATGCGGTTATATAAACTGCCTGATGTTATCAAGCCAGAAACATCAAGCGAAAGGCAGTTGGATTAAAAAACTGTAGAGTATATGAGAAAAAATATTACTGGGTAACAAAGTTAAAAAAAATAAATAAATAAATAAATACTTGGTTTACCCCAGGCTAGGACTAGAGCTAAGACTGAGAGAGCTTTCTATTCTGCAGTAATCTGCATTTTTCATGTTAAACTCTATAATCATCCCATATAAAGTGATTTTGTCTCCAGAAAATCCAGTAAAATTAATGGTGTGGGACAAACTCTGTTCCAGTGCTGAATCTCTTCATCAATACTTCAGTAAAGCCTGACAGAATGACCACTATATACTGTTAAGTGCTATGGTGCAAACTCACTGACCAGGAGATTAATATGGACATACCGAGGCTTAGAAAAGAGTGCTACAATATGTTGTCTATAAAAAAAAAAACAGCAACAACAACAACACAATAAGCCAGTGATACACAAAGTGCTGAGTCAGCAAAACAATTGTGCAGAGTGGATATTATGTTGGAACTGGAAATAGCAGAGTTTGAACTAGTTCCTGGTTCATGATCCATTAGGTTTCATTCCTTTAGTCCCACAGCAATTTGGCAGTGATTGCACTTTTACACATTAAAGAAAATCAAAACTTTTTTATAAAGTTATCTTTTTTATAAATGTTTTTATTTTAATCAGAGTTACAGGTAATGTGGATCTGCATAAACATATATAGTACACACTTACATTATATGTTTATACAGCTATAAACAGTAATTCCCTCATCACACTGTTTTTTCTTTCTCCAGAAATTCATAGAACAGAAGATGAACCTTATTACAGTATGTAGAAAGTCCGTCATCCTGATGCTGTGTCAGAAAACATCCTGACTGTGAAGATCTGACACCTGAGACTCCTTCTGTGAATGTTAAATACATATCAGCGAGCTTTTACAGTATTTATGATTATACAGGTTTCATTGCTGAATCCATTATAAGTCTTAGATTATGTAGATCGCTTGTCATAAAAGTCCCTGTGAATGAGTTGTTGCTATAGAAATGATAACAGGGTTAGGGTTAGCCGGCACTCTTGTTCGAGCCTTCGTTATAGATAATTTATTAACCATTCAGCTTTGAGTATACGCTACTGCTGCGATATAAGGGTAAATTCTAACAAAAGATATTCAATTACAATTATGAATTCAATCTCGAACAGATCATGTCATCAGGAAGCATCAAATTCTCAGCAGCACTGCAGGATCTCGGGGCGCTGGCTGTGACATGACCCGGCTGTTTGGAAAATGAACCAGGGTATGATTAGTCATAGCAATGTGTAAATGAGGATTACTCTTTGCCTCCTGAGCTCAGAGGAAACCAGAGGAGGTGAGGTGCTTATGTTGTCCCAGCAAACGTCTTTCACAGCAAGGGTTAATGAACTTCCTGAGAAACGAGTGTGACGAGCAGAACGGACACGACTGACGCATGACAAAGTGTTATTTACATGCAGCGACAACGAGTCTGCTCGAGTGATGCATCACTGCTTAGTTATTCAGAAAATTTCCTCATACGAGATACACTTAGTAATGACTAGCATCAGTCAATATAATGGAAAACATATGAATAAGTGATCATGCTGAGGTGGTTTATATAATATGACAAAATTTGGTTATTTGTAGCAAAAAACTCGTTGAAGCAAAACATTGATGTAAGTCTTGCTGTTGTTCTGCAAATTACAATTGTGTGCTTGCTCTCAGGAACCCTAGACATACACTCTCATATGCCTAATTTATGCATCCATTCCTAATAAGATGTTTTCAATCAATTAGTCTCTAATTTAAAGCACTTTAGCGTTCGTCCATCAACAGGGCCAGAGAACAGTCTAGAGATATTTTTACATCTAACATGCAACATTATCTAGAGTCATATTAAAAACAGTGATGTTTAACATGTTAGTCATGTGTCTGGATTATTGTGCCAGTCTCTTATGTACAGTATAATGCATTTTTCACATATGTTTATTAATGTAGACTTTTTTTCTTTTCTAATACTAATACGAATACCAATACTGATAGTGAAGCCTCGAGTATGAACTGATCCCCATACCCACTGATTTTCCTAAAAACTACTAAGCTATAGAAGCTTATATTTTCAGATCACTTAGAAATATAAGATATATAAAGTATACATCAGTCCTAACAAATCCAAACCAAACCCACTTTTCTAAATATGATCAGTATTTTCTTACAAGATCCGATATCCAAGTAAACTTTTTTTTCCTCATATCTGATCCATCTGATTTTTTTTTTAAATTTTCCTAGATACACAATACTAGATATCAGATAAGTGCCATTTCTAATGATGGGAATAATTTATTGAATCTCATCATTAATACTCCCCTAGGTGATGGGAGGCATTGTGTATTTCTGCTTTTTACTGAATTTCTTAGCAGTACCAACTTGGGAAAATGTCACCGGTGACTGGATCTACAAAAAAAAAACTGTGAAAAAAAGAAAGAAAAGAGACAGTCATACACAGAGGAGGATTTTTTGATTGAATTTCTCTCTGTATACGATATGAATGAATTTAGAAAATTGTACTAAAATAAGCAGAACATCTCTGTTGGAGTAGCTGAAAGTGATTCCCATTGGAGCTCCATGCAGGCAAAATGAAACAGAAGACTTTGAAATGAAACGGAAGAAGATTTTGTGTGAAAAGAGCAAAGTGCAGGCGTGAGTGACTTATTAATTACGCTGTATTTCTAGACGATGGGTGGGAGCGGAAGACTGCATGTGGGATGAGGGGTGGTGAACTAGTGAACGATAGTTTGGAAGGATTGGGGAGTCATGTGGTGTGCAGGTCTGTTGGCTGGGCAGCCGGCCCCTTGCTCCTTGCTCCATGCATGCATCTGCTCCTATTATTTGGGTAACGTGAGCATTTCCACTCCTCATGTATTAGCTCCAACACTTGAAGTCGTTGAAATTATGTGCAGAAGAGATTGTGAGGATTTTCATTGGCTTTGGAAGCTGCTATGTTTCCAATAGCAAAGAGGGAAAAGAAGCAAGTTCAATTAAATAAAAAGTTTGGCCTATGCCTATACATACTGCACAGACAATTAATAATGAACATATCTACAGTGGGGTACTAACATGTTTGCATCTTGCATTGCTTTCTAATTATATGCAACAATCCATCCATTCATTCTCTACGCTGCTTATCCTACTGGGCTGTGGGTAACCTGAAGCATATCCCAAGAGACTTGGGGCACAAGTCAGGGTACACCCTGGACAGAATGCCAGTCTATCTCAGGGCACAATCACACACACACACACACACACACACACTACAGACAACTTAGAGATGGCAATCAGCCTACAGAACTGGAGGACAGGGAGGAATCAAACACCCAACCCTGGAGGTTTGTGGCAAACATGCTAGCCACCGAGCCACCGTGTCCCTCCATATGCAACGATTATATACAATTTTCATTTGCAAAGTAGAATCTTTGAAATATTTACTTATTTACACACCTCATGCTTTTCAGGTCTTATAATCTATTTGCATTGTACTTTTTTAACTTTTGGTTAATGTATTTTGGTGGTGTTGTACTCTGCTCAATGACAATAAAGTCAAACCTAATCTAATATAATCTAATATATGCAATCTAATATGTAATCTTATATAATCTAATCTAGTGCTTCTATATTATATATGTATATTCTGTGTCTTTCACACCCTGTTTCTTGAGCTCTAGTTAAAGTAATTATTTAAGAAAATAATATAGAATATAATATATAATAAACTACATAAAATAATACGCAAAATAATTAGTTTATTTACATTACTTATGAATAATAGTTACTTATTTAAGTTAATTATTGTCCTCAATAATCAGTGATATTTCAAAATGCACTGGGACAATTTATCATATATATATCATTCATCATTCCTATTTCAATTCAAATTATGTTACAGTAAACTTTTCTGTGATCAACCCACTTTCAAAGTGGTTTCAAAATCCTGCCATCTTAATCCAAAATCGAGGTCGGCGGAGCCTGTTCAGCATTTTAGTACATGAGCATAGCAGGATGTTAACTGCTTAATTGAATCATGAACTAAAGCTGTCTGAAAGCATCAGCACTCGTTATATTTCTCCACTTGTGACTGAGGAGTCTCTCTGCTAATCAGGCAAGACATAATTGCAGACGCTTTCTTTCTCTCTGTCTCTTTTTCTTTCACACACACACACACACACAAAGAGGAATTACAAAACTTTCAAGCTTTCAATCAAGAACTTTGTGTCAGCAGGTGTGCTTTGCAAAACTTTCTGCGGTAATAATCCAAAGGGAACACTTTAAAAATCATTTACCCCAAACACTTGCAGTGTCTAGAATATTGAATAAGGACTCTGACTTAAAAAAAATAAAAATAAAGACGATGGCATTTAAATGTCAGTCTAGGAAAAGGTTGCTTTCTGTCTCTAAGCTTGTATTGTTTCAGTTTCAGTCTGAGCTGACATTAACATCAAGGATTAGTTGGAAATAATAACTTGTGTATTTGTACTGGGTACGTACATGAATATGATTATTTATTATAATATAAAGTGTAAAATAAAAGTATAAACAAATGACAAGAGAAGAGCGTGTGATGATACGGGGAGTATGTCAGCGTGGCTCCCGCAGTGTAAGTACTGCATGTTCGTTGGCTGCAGTGTGAAGAGAAAATCCTCGACAAATCTGGAACACAGTGACATTTTTCTGTAACACTCCTAGCTGTTGTAGGGTTATTCACTTGGAAGGGCTTTTATTGGACAGAGAGAGAGAGAGAGAGAGAGAGAGAGAGAGAGTGTGTGTGTTTGTGTGTGTGTGTGTGTGTGTGTGTTAGATGTGTTAGATTGAGTGTTGCCCATGTGAAGCCCACACCACCCACGCAGGAGCTCACGGTGGGAAGCGACTTTCCTGCCATCTCAGCTTTCTCTCCTTCAGCACAGAGAGCAACACCAGCAGGCAAGGCTACATTTGTGATGGATATGATTTGTACATTTGCAATCTTATCAGTGAATTCTAATGTTTATGTTCAAATGTGTTTCTTAGCACCAGAAAAGATGCCAAAGTGTATCAGTGATGACTCTGGAAAATCCCTACCCTGAATTAGCAGATCAATCTTTTTAGCTTGTGTTACAGATAGAATAGCCATACCTTTATTAAGAGACAAATAGCAAGATATAGATTTATTCCTGACAAAATAGAAAAATCTGTATCAGAATACACACAGATACACTCATCTTGTTCTCTCATCTTGTGTAAACATGAATGAACCTAAAGCCTAGCCTAACAACGACAAAGGAACATCAATATTTCCTTAGAATTTAATGTGATCCTCTTGCTGATAGGAGGCATGGTGATGCAGTGGGTAGTGTGGACACCTCATAACTCCAGGGTCCTGAGGTCAATCGTGATCTTTGTTCACTGTCTGTGAGTTTTTGTGTCCTCACCCTGTGTTTGTGTGGGTTTCTTCTACCTTCCAAAAGCATACAAGTAGGTGGACTGGTGACTCTAAATTGTGGCTCTAAACTGTGTGTGTGTGAGTGAGCATGTTTTTCTTTGATAGGATCCCACAAGCATCGGAATATCTGTCAGATTTCACTGTGGCTGATCCCCAGGAGGATGAGGCAAATTAAATGAGGCAAAGTTTTCAGTTTACTAGGGTTAAAGTTGAGGTTAGATTTAAGTATAGCATCAATGAACTGCATTAATAATTATGGCAGTTCTCACAAGGATAGTAAGACGCATGACCACATGTCACTTCAGCCTTCTGCTACAAGATGTTAAATATACAGCACTTTAGTTCTGGCCTTTTTTTTCACAAAGGGCCTAAACAACCCCATTTGAATCCTATTAAAGTTAAATGGAGACCAATAGCTACTTTAAAAAAAAAAAAAGTCATCACCTGTATAACTAGAGTGCACATACCAACTAAAAGCTCTAATCTGTACTCAGTGTCTTTTATAAATTTTAGATAAATGTGCTCATAATCTTAATAAATACAAATATACAGTCTATAGTCCCCTCCTAAAGTATTAGAACAGCCAATTCTCTTTTTTTTCTTTCTTGGTGGCAGACTTTTAGGTGAGCAAAAGTATAGGAACTGATCGGGGGGGGGGGGGCACACACATTATTTAATGACCTACTAACAGCACAAAACTGTTGCATTCTTCTTTTCTGATGCTTGTTCAGGCTTGTACTTCAGCTTAACTTAGTTGTTGTTTGTTTCAGGTGGGCATGCAGGGGTTGGGGGATATGGGGTTTCTCTTTTCAGTCTTTTCTTCGGGAGGTGAAATGCTGCTCAATTGGGTTAAGGTCTGGAGATTGACTTGGTCAGTCTAAAACCTTCAACTTTTTCACCTGATAAAGTCCTTTGTTGTATTGGCAGGGTGTTTTGTGTCATTGTCTTGCTGAATGATGAATTTCCTCCCAATTAGTTTGGATGCATTTCTCTAAAAATTGACAGACATGTTTTTGGTAGATTATAGAATTAATTCTGCTGCTACCATCATAAGTGACAAGCCATGACATGATCGATGTTTGAGCAATGAGCTGGTATGATGTATTAGATCATTAACAGGTCATTTTTTCTCAGTACTTTGGTCTTTTATTCACTTTGGTAGAGGTTCATCTTGGTTACAGAACGTTTGTGGCTCATCGTTGTACTACTTGTGCAACTATACTTCTTCAAGTGGTATATATATATATACTTCACCTCTGCCCTGTGGAGGTTGTTAGTAAAGACTGACTGTTTTAGCATTTAACTTCACAGTTGTTTGATGGCTGGTTGTTAGTATGCCAGTATTGCTTTGCCCATTGCTTGTACAATGGCTCTAGTCAATTTTTAAAATGGCTTACATTTCTCTCATTGACAGTTCTCTAATCTTCATAAAAATTTTCATAACAAATGCAGTCTTCACAGGCAAACCCCAGGGCTGAAAATATGAGATTAGACATTCAGTTCATCGTCAATCCAACAGGGCACACCTTGGCAACAAGAAACACCTGTCAATCACATGGTCCTATATTTTTCATCACTTGATCACTTGAAAACTGGGTGGGTTCAAATATCTTCAATATCTTCAAATAATCTCAAATATCTTCAATGAATAGGAAAAAAAATCATGCTGTTCCAATACTTTCAGAGGGATCGCTAAGTATGGCAATGAATCTCAACTTTTGGTCTTAAACAGATAAGCCTTAAATGTAATAATAGGATAACAGGATGGTCTGAATAATGAATGAATAATGAATATTAAATAAAAATTCTAAACGATTAAAAGATTCATTATCCCTAAGTTCCTGGATAAGTAGTCTAAGGTGTTAAATAATAGGCACTTGTATAGGTTTGTTAGATCTAAGTAATTCAGACAAACATTGTTGAGTTTCTCAAATCCTGTTCTCAGTACATGAGAGTACATCTGTGCTGCTTTAAGTCTATTAGGTCCTTGTACTCTCTCAGCTTACATATTCTCCCTAGAATAGAAGCAATGAGAACAGATGGTGAGCTTTCAAACAGCCAGGCAACTTGTGGAAGAAACATATTGCAGAAAACTTGTTCCACTCCAGATATTAATACTTCATGCCTACCTATAAGTGTTAATATTTTCTGTTTAACAGATTATGTTGAGCAACCTGGCAGGAACGTTGTAGGGAAGAAGTTCTAGACATGCCCTGTCAGGTGCTGAGAAGACCAATGGCCATCATGCTCAGGGCCCTTATAACAAAGTGGCTTTGGTGAACTTGTGATGGTCCTAGTTGCATGGCAACAGTGACTGACTGCTTTCTATACTAATGCTTTGACAGTCTAACTGGAACTGCAACAGGATATTTTCTTCTAGGGACCAAAGTACACATTCCTGGCTTGCACATGCCTTAATAATTATCCAGCCTATGAAATATAAATTAAGACAGTGATTGAGAAAGGAAGACCCATAATCACGAAATCAATTTTGAATGCATATTAAATATGAACAGACATTAAGAAGTGGTGATTATTTTCATTAGGCATGTATTATGGTGCTTGGGGCCCATAGTGGGGACACTATTCCACTATTCCAATTTACCTCAAATAAAGTAAAAAATGACCATTTATCACTGCATGAACGTTTTTTTAAAAAATGATATGAAATATTAAGGATTAAATTTGTGGAACAGTGGGTTAGTAAACATCACCATGCTTGTATAGAGGCCTTAAGGGAGTTTATTTGATCTAAAACATCTTGATCCATTGAAAACATCATTTAATGGCTTTAACAAAAATAGCTTAAGTCCCTTTTCCCAAAAGAGGATTAAAAACAACACACTTGACTGTGCTGTATTTTTGTTTCCTCTCCAGTGCTTTTTGGCATTTTATCCTTTGCTAATTGGAAAAGATGGTATCCTTATTCATAGCTTTTCATAAACTGTAACTGATGAAAGCAAGGAGATTAATGAGCATTAAGAAGACAACAACTACTGTGGAATAGAAAAAAAGCACATTCTTATCCATCTAACGAGGTTAATAAAAGATAATATATCCCATATCCTGGAAAAGTACAGCAGAGGTGCAGGGCTTATCTTTCAGTTCCAGCTGTGATGCTTTTTCCAGCTGTGATGCTTCTCATTACAGCTAAATTCTTTTTGAAAGTAAGCAAGCATCGCCAAACAGCTGCCCTCTCAAATTTTCTTAGTCATGCTGATGACTGCAGCACCTCTATAGCTTGAACTGTTGTCCAAAAGTATGAAAGAAGCATTGCATAAAAGATGTTTGTATCATTTGTCACAATAATGTTAAGTAATCTTTATTTGTCATGTATACATTACTGCACAGTGAAATTCCCTTCGTCACATATCCCATCCTTGGAGGGTTGGGATCAGAGCGCAGGATCAGCCATGGTGCAGTGCCCTTAGAGCAGGGGTGGGGTGTTGGGGGCCTTGTTCAAGGGCCCAACAGTGGCAGCTTGGCAGTGCTGGGGCTTGAACCCTGATGAACAACCCAGAGCTGTAACCACTTGAGCTACCACCACCCTAAACTATACCATGCCAAGTTGGGGCTACTTGCAAGGCATGGGTGCTTGATAAGGTGTGGCACTTGCCCATTTCGGGAGAGACCACTTGATGCTACCTTAACCAAGCACTGAAACATGGTCAAAATTGTTCTTTTTTGCCACAATAACCATGCTTTTTTAGCATAAAAGCTATTTACGTACGTAACTCTGGTTCAATGGACCCCAGATAACCACCAAGAGTGTGTAACACCTGCATACCACCTTATGCTGTATACTTACATATCAAGATCCCCAGAATTTAAACATCATCAGAACATGACAAGGAACTCTGGAAGTTACCCAGAGTTCACAGAGCCATGATTGTTTAGGAAAGTGTATGTTGCTGTAGGGTCATGATGTAGGCCACATAAAAGAAACAGCAATAAAAGGTTCGCAGAGTCACCCTCCTTGAAGTCTGCAAGATCCCTGCTGATTATCTTTCTCTGCAGGGGCATCACCCCCAAATGGACACCTTCTGTTAGGAAAGTTCTGCCCTTCTGTTAGGAAAGTCCCATTATCGCTTTAAGCATCCAACAGAGGGTTACACTGCACATGGCAGCCAGGCAAGTGTAATAACATTCACCACACATTGGGTTGATGGGGTTGCTAGCATTCTCAGTGAATGCTGATGAACCGTGTGTCCTGAGCAGCACATTGTGAGAGTGGAGGGTGAATGTGTTCCGGATGGTCTGTTCCTTGATGGGTACATAAAGGAGGCAGTCATCCACATATGGGAGGATACGGATACCAGTGGACTTCACAAGACATAAAAAAAAAATTAAAATGTTCAGAAACGACTTAATTACTAAAATCTGGTCTCCTTTTTCCACATAGGAAAATAAGCTGAATAGAACTCTTTGTTTTGAATGACCGGGTCTACCTAATTTACTGTCTGAGAGTCTGAGATTGATGGCATTGAGCCTCAAAAAAACTGGAGGCTGGTGGTGGAACTGTAGCTTGGATGACTTTGTCAAAGGGACCCAGTAATCTGAGGTAGGTAGATCCATCAGGGTAAGCAGAGAGTTACTCTATAGGTGTCTCCCTGTCTGGAGTGAAGTGTCAATCAAGTGCTGTACAGAGTGACTGACACTGCAAATTGATTTGTCGTTTCAGCTGAAACTGAACCCTGTTGGTATTAACTGAAGACTTTTTTTTTTTTTACTGTGCTATAAGTTTCCTGATTGCAGAACATTTTCAGCTAGACTATTTTTCCAACAAAATATCAATAAAGCTCACATCCATTTCTCTGTTCATTTACACATATTTCATTCTAATTCTACAGGGTTTAATTTAAACACAATTCTTGAAAATTAACCAAAATTTTATCATAATCCATAGTATAAACACAGTGTACTATTGTAGGAGACATGGTTCTGTTTATACAGGGCAGTTTGTCCTCTTGCAATAAAAAGTAATAACCACAGCAATGCAATAAGATGTTCCATATATTAAAATATAAAATAATAGACACCAATTAACTATTAACTATGAGTCTATTTTAAAATAGGGACAAAGAAGAGAGTGTGTGTGAGAGAGAAGAAAGTAACGTGTGTGTTTGTGTGTGTACTTTAGCGCTCATATTCCCATGTGCACATTTGATCTGAGTTCATAAAAATCAATGACCACAAACCGCATGAGATAAATGGCCGAGTCTCCTGGTATGTGAAACAATAGGAAACAAATATGTCAGGGATTTTAAAAGATTTGAGCATGGTGGATGGCCAATGATAGAAAAAGAAACGTTACGAGAAATAATGCTACTGTATGTAATTTGGATCTTTTTTGTTCTCAACATAAAGGGAGATCACTGACTTGGTGACCTGGTTAGGAAGCACTGAGTAAGAAGAAAGGAGATATGTGGCAGAGTGAGAATTGCCTTTGTTTAAAAGCAGGCTGATTTTAACGAACAGTTTGCAGCTTCCAATTATTCAACACAGTTAAACTTAGAAAGAAAAAAAAAACAAAATTAGTGAACAATATCTTTTTCTGCCTTAATTGGAGTTTGAGCATGAGAGGAATGAGGCTCGAGTCTGTGAAGCGTGATTGTGTGCTCTGAATGAACACAGATGCATATTGAGTTAGTTCTCATGTAGTTTAATTTGTTGGGTGCTGAGTCCACGGACGGATCAACCTGCAAATTGCATGAATGCAGCTGTAGGTGTGTGAACGGTGTGCAGCGGGTTTGTGCATTCATGCAATTTGGAGGTTGATCCATCCTTGGATTCATTTCCTCAGCTTCTTAACTCTCAGAGGCCTGGCTGTCCTATAAAGCTGAAAGCAGCCGATTCACATATCTGTTAAAGTAAAAGTAAGCTTGCATATACAAAATGAAAGACAAGAACATGCGTGATGCAACTGTGCACCACTGATTGATTTTGAGTTCTTTCCTTTTACGGTCCAACCAGCACAGAGACTGAACAAAGGCTGGTGAAGTCCTTTTGATGGTTTGCGGGGGTGACGTAATTCCAGGTGCTGTAAACAGACTAATAAAAGCATGCCCTCTATCTGTGGATGCATGCTACCTACAAAACCGTGTGAAAACGGTACAAAAAAGGCAATATACTTTTATTTTCTGGAATAGCACAAAGATGAAGAGAAGGTAGAGAACCTGTTTATGAGTTTCTTATTACCATTCATATCTTAATAATAATTTTCTAGAGCTGGATTTTTTTGTCATAATAGTAAAGACACAATTATTGTTGGCCTGTAATAAACCATTTCCAGTAAAATAAGTACAGGATCTCAGTGATACTAGTAGTATATCAGTGATATAAGTAGTAAGTAAGCAGTTAGCAGTTAGCACTAAAAGCATTATACCATTGCATTCTAATAGGTACCAATACAATACTAACAAGCAGAGAGGAATAAAAACTGAATTTTGCTACAAATAAAAAACAAATCATATATCAATAAACAGGCAGGTTATCATGCTCAAATCATACGCAATAAAATGTATTAACTTCTTCAGCAATCTGAGCAACAGTAGCTCATCTTTTGGATCGAATCACACGGGTCAGTCTTCGCTCCCCACATGCATCAATGAGCCTTGGCCGTCTATGACCCTGTCGCCGGTTCACCACTGTTCCTTCCTTGGACCACTTTTGATAGATACTGACCACTGCAGACCGGGAACACCCCACAAGAGCTGCAGTTTTGGAGATGCTCTGATCCAGTCGTCTAGCCATCACAATTTGGCCCTTGTCAAACTCACTCAAATCCTTACGCTTGCCCATTTTTCCTGCTTCTAACACATCAACTATGAGGACAAAATGTTCACTTGCTGCCTAATATATCCCACCCACTAACAGGGACCATGATGAGGAGATAACCAGTGTTATTCACATCATCTGTCAGTGCTCAAAATGTTATGCATCATTAGTTTATATTGCACATAATATTACAGTCTCTAACTGTAGTGATGATTAACTGGCTTACTGTACATGTAAGTGTCATTTGGTAAATTGTATTTCTGTAAATATAAGTGTTACAAGTGTTACACACTGACAAAAAGTCAAGGAAATTACAATTTATCAACAAAGAGGGACACAAAATAAGATACAGTATATTTTTAAAAAGTAAATATTAAAATGAAGACTTTACTGACACTGAATTTTATTTTAATTGCTGTCTCCTGAGATTGAGAACTAAATAAAAAACAAACAAAAAAAAACACATTCTTCTACATTTAACCCAGACGTGCCATGGGCCTAATCTGGCATGCAGCCTTGTATCATTAGGCCTGCATGAATTTTGAAAAAACAACAGTTAAATGTCCCACAAGAGGCTTTAACTATACTAAAACATTTTTATACTATCCAGAATTCACAGCAGAGCGATTGTGATGTGACCACCACTGTGCAGAATGTGCAAAGGCTTCAATTAAACAACTAGATCTGCTGCATTATTGTCCACTTTTTATAATATTAGAAGGGTAGTTTTCCCAAATTGCCGTGGACTGAACGTGGTCTGTGTGCTGTGCTTGATGTAAGTCATACTCACATCTAAAATCAATTTAGAACCTTCTATTATAAAGCCGATCGTGATCTACGTTTCAATTGCAGGAAACTCCATTAAGCTACTTCACCAAATTTCACCTCGATATCTCTGTACATAAACAAGAAAAATGCACCATCCCAGCTGGCTAATGTGTTTCTCATCAAAGTTTCCAGTTTAATGTGATTAAGCAAATAATCTGTTATCCAGGAGTGCATACACCTTAATAGTTTCTGTTAGCTCTTCTTTTTCAATTAGATTTCAATTACGTGCTTCAAGGACTCATAAAAATGTGTGTCTAATTTGAGCGTGATACACCTCACCTAGACTAACTGTTGATACTCTGATGTATTACAGTAAAATAACACATTAGCAAAACAAAAGTCTAGTATCAATACTAATTAGCTAAATATCAGCTCTGCCATATTGTTACACTCAAAGAGACCACAGAGTCAGGGATTTGTAGAGGCAACGATGCAAATTATTACAAACCAAACCGAACAGACTATGAGGCTAAGGCTTTGACAGGAAAACAACACACAATATCAAGAGAAGCACAACAATGAGTTGCATAGAATCTGAAACTTAAATATATGTTCCGATTAGGGGAGCAAGTGTGAGTGTGACATGCGACAATGTCGTGTGTCATGCAGGGGCTGATGGGTAATGTGGTCAAGAGCTGATTTGGCATACAGCTGTGACTCCTTGTTTTTAACTGGCTAAGACGATCAGAATTCAGATATGTACAGGTCAGAAACATGACTTTTACATCCTGTGTCCGTTCACTGAATTAGGCTCTCTGCCAGTTCAATTTTTATTATGCTTTATTTGTAAGATGTGTTTCATGTATTGCTGTAGAGTCAACAGTCACAAATGATTAAACCATATACACCTCCATCCTATACAGTAAGATGTAACGAATATAGAGACGCCTTTTTACTATATAACAGTGAAGGATCATAGAAATATAACAACACTGTACACTAAACACCCGATAAACTGCAGCCTCGATGTAATCAATGCACTAAGGTGTCTGAGAGACGGAGAGAGAATGGATAGAAAATTGCTGGAAAGATGGCAGGTCATTCGTTCTTGTCTCACACAAAACCCAAAGCGCACTATGAAAAATCCATCTGGCTAAAAAAAATAAATAAATAAAATAAAAATGATCGGCAGTTAGTGAACATCTCAGTGGCACATGGAACATCAACTGCTTCATTAGGACTCTCATGGTACAGTGAAGATGATTCGTCAGGAGGATTTTTAGGAAATTCAGCACAAACAGAGCAGCAGTGGCTTCTCATGGGGATTCTCACACTAGAAGCAGTGAATGCAAAGAGATCACATAGGAATGCAATGATGTAATGAGGTTGACCTTTTCCAGTTTTTTTTTTTTTTTTTGCTAGCTATTTTGGCGAGGTCAGCATGCTAATTCAAGCTTATACAGAACAGGATAACAGAGCTCACATTTGCCTATCACAGGGTGTACAGGAAAGAATGGTGAGAATTTGGGGTGAAACCTCTAGCAGGGAGAATGTAGTATATATAATTATATCATAAAACAGTTTGCTGAGACATTTGCAACATCTACAACAGAGTGATTTGTCCAGGTATGTCAAAAGGAAAAGATAAGAAAAGATAAAAGTTGAGAGGAATCACTGATGCACAATCTGCTTTTTGCATTTCCTATCTACTTACTTACAATTTCAGCTAATTCTAGAACCAGGGCTGCATTTATTTAGAGAGAGAAAGAGAATGCAATGCTCATGCATTTATTCCCTGAAAAATCCAATCCATTTATTTGGCAATTTTAAATAATTTCATGATTTTAAATAAATCAGTTTTCAGCTGAAGGTCTAAATTTCAGGAGCCAATAATTCGGATCTGATATATTAAGCTATTTCTGTTAAGTAATAACTCAAATAGCTTTTCACCAAATGACTTCTAGAGTGCTGCAGGGATTTATAGGACAACCCAGAAGTTAGCATCACCCTGGTTCTCCTGAAAAAAAGGATAGAATAGAATAGCAATACAGCATACAAATGCCCTCTTTACAAATTTCCGCCATAAGAATGGAAATTTTGCAAGAAACTTGTATCATTATACAATGCATTTTGGGTATACAAACAAACTAAATCGAACAATGGCTAAGTTGCAAGTATGTCCAGGAGCTGTTCAGTGGAAAGCCAAGCAAAGCCAACCGAAGCGGGTTTACAAATTTTACTATTTTTTTTAGTCAGCAAAAGCTTTTTAAAAAGAGTCAACCCACCATACCAACATTGCCTTTGGCATGCGTTCAAAAGCTACATGATTTTTTTGCACGTTTTTTGTTGACAGATTGGTGGGTGGTCCATTCTATTTTTAGCCCTAGCTTGGTGGCACGACTTCCTGTGAGGACCCTTGACATTGAATGCTTGGCTTGGGTCAGTTCTTTGTATGCAGCCATACAGTTTACATACGCTTTACATAGGATATTTGCATTGGCTTCTGGATCATTGCAGAAAATAATCTCTGTAACCAACAAAAGCTAATGATTTTTGAATGCTTTGTTGATTGAGATGTTGCTGTTCTTTAGCTGCTCCTTGTTCAGGGTCGCCACAGCATATCCACACATTGATTTTGGCACAGGTTTTACAGTGGATGCCCTTAATGCTGCAACCTTCTCATTTTACTCGGGCTTGGGACTGGCACTGAGAGTTAACCCTAGAGCAGCATGGTTGATTCTCTGCCCGGGAATTGAACCCAGGCTACGGCACTGAGAGCACAGGATCCTGCTTTTAGTCCACCAGGGACACTTTTGCTTATCCAGATAATCTTCACAAATAAACATAACACAATTTATTATTTTTTGAAGCCTAAGTACAATCATCAGAAGTAACACTAAAACTACACCATGGTCACATGACCTCAACATCACACCCACTAAGCTTTCGACAGCTCTTTATTTAAAAAATGTGCTTGCTGATAAGGAATCACTGTGCTCTTTTTTAGCTGAATTTAAACGAATAAAAAGTTGAAGTTAGAACGGATTGTAAGAGCTTATTCCGGTTATTTAACTGGAATATCCGGATTTTAGGACTCATTCCTGCAGCACTCTATTCAGTCTTATTTGATCACTACATTTCTCATGAAGAACTTGGACTCAAGTCAGTGTGTTCTGTACTCTTTCCCACTCTGCCTAGAGCTGATGACACACTGATGAAATGTTGATGGAATAATAAAACCCTTCCTACAGAAATACATTACTCTGTGATGGGGTTATAGTACAATAAACCCTGTATAATTTGGACTCGAGACTCAATACAGTTCATTTTTATTACCATATAGGAGAGAAAGAGACAGTGGATGAGAAGTGATGAGCTATTTAGACGAGTGTGAAAAGAGTGTTAAAAACACTGGAATATCGAGACACTATTCAGAGAGAGAAAGAGAGAGAGAGAGAGAAGTAGGGGAGGAGAAGAAGTGAGAGTGAGAGAGAATGAAATCTGGAGTGAAGTCATGTGGTTTGGATCTGGAGGTGTGATGATTTTCAGGGTGATGACACCATGACACAGCACTGAATCAAACACTAGCGTACTGAGCAAAAAAACATACGGAGGGGTTTATCGACTTCAAGAGTCATCAACTTCCTCTCCGAAAGACAAGGAGCTATGATAATCAAAAAAATAGATGCCAAGAACAAGAAAATGGTGAAAACACCAAATTAATTCCACACAGATCCACAATAGCTTACGGGAAGAAGTGCTGGCTCTGGTTTATCACTTTTTTTTCAGCATTCTGTCATGCCAAACCAACCACACACCAAGCGACTGAATTCTGCCACAACACTTACAACATTCGAATGAATCAGACGTTGCTAACCTCTCATCGAGCAGACAAGTCAGCAGGCAAAACTGAGGCAGTCTTTGCAGTCTATTAAAGTTGGAAGTCAGAAATAACTCATTATTTCTCATAAGCATTGAAAAGTGCAGTGTAGTGCTCAGAATTCCAAGTCAAGAACTAGGGCAAAATCCGTTTTGCCTGAGCTCTCGGACATAAACACACCTGATGTTGTAACTTATGGGAGCACACAGATTACATCATTTTTACTTGAGATATAGTGATCAGTCATAACATTATGACCACCTGCTTAATATTGTCTTGGTCCCCCTTTTGCTACTAAAACAGCCCTGACCCGTCATGCACTGTGTATTCTGACACCTTTCTGTCAGAACCAGCATTAACTTCTTCAGCAATTTGAGCAACAGTAGCTCGTCTGTTGGATTGGATCACACGGGCCAGCCTTCGCTCCCCACGTGCATCAATGAGCCTTGGCCACTGTTCCTTCCTTGGACCACTTTTGATAGATCACTGCAGACCGGGAACACCCCACAAGAGCTGCAGTTTTGCAGATGCTCTGATACAGTCGTCTAGCCATCACAAGTTGGCCAAATCCTTACGCTTGCCCATTTCTCCTGTTTCTAACACATCAACTTTGAGGACAAAATGTTCACTTGCTGCCTAATATATCCCACCCACTAACAGGTGCCATGGTGAGGAGATCATCAGTGTTATTCACATCCTGTCAGTGCTCATAATGTTATGCCTGATCAGTGTAACTTGCTTTCACTGGATATGTAGCTTTTAATTTGTGGAAAGCTTTTAATTTCTATTGATTCTGTTGAGTTCAGGCCAATTTTATGAAGATGATAAGTGAAACATTTTATTTTCTGAGACTAGCTGTACAAATATAGCCTTACTCTGGACATCCATGCTTTTCTAAGCCGGATCACTGGAACTCGTTTAGCTAAAAACTCCGGGAGCACAGTGAATGGCAGCACGATGCCTGTATGAATGCTAATAAACACAGACTTAATTGGCGTGTTTGTTTGTGTTTGTACATGACTAATCAGCTTGCAGCTAAGAATGTGTTAGTGCAGAATCTGACACAAATGCAAAAATGCACAGCATTTCAGTGTAAACACTGTAAAGTCCATCCAGCCTTAAGGAAAGGAATAAATTATCTTTACCATCATATTATACAATGCCAATCTCTAAGCTGCAATGTCCTATCTTATCAAACAAATTTAATAGTAAATGCTTTGGCTTTGAAGTTTGCAGTATAGATCAATACACATTAAGGGTGTAACACTACACAAATTTCACGACAGACCACTTTTGCTCCTGTACACAACTGATAAACAGTGTTTTCAGACAATGAAAATATTGTTCAGCTCTGGTTGCTTCTTTAATCAAGAAATGTAGAAATGTACAGCCCTGACCAGTCATGCACTGTGTATTCTGACACCTTTCTATCAGAACTAGAATTAACTTCTTCAGCAATTTGAGCAACAGCTCGTCTGTTCGGATCAGATCACACAGGCCAGTCTTCGCTCTCTACATGCATCAGTGAGACTTGGCCGTCCATGACCCTGTCGCCGGTTCACCACTGTTCCTTCCTTGGACCACTTTTGATAGATACTGACCACTGCAGACCGGGAACACCCCACAAGAGCTGCAGTTTTGGAGATGCTCTGATCCAGTCGTCTAGCTATCACAATTTGGCCCTTCGTCAAACTCGCTCAAATCCTTACACTTGCCCATTTTTCCTGCTTCTAACACATCAACTTTAAGGACAAAATGTTCACTTGCTGCCTAATATATCCCACCCACTAACAGGTGCCATGATGAGGAGATAATCAGAGTTAGACACTTCACACTTCTACCTTGGAATCTGATCTGTTTTTATTTCTGTAAATAGTGGTATAGAATATTTTTCCTGAATATTTATTATAAGGTTATTTAACCTCATAGTTAGCATAATCAGAACTTGCGTGTATTCATTCAGGACTTGTCAAGAATTTTCTTAATCATCAAGGCCTCAAAATGACCATGTAGGTGACTAACATCAAGGCCTAAAAATGAGCACGCAGGTGTCAAGGTTTTAAAACAAGCAAGAAGATGCCAGAATCATGAAGGACTCAGAGTGTCCTTGTATGCACCTTGTGTGCGAGTGAAACGTGAAGATTTTGACATTTACAATGTTGCTTATGCTTACAGTGTAAAATATTAAAGATAAAAAATATCACCAGTTAAACATGTAACAAGGTATGATTAAGACATTCATGAAACAATTTTAAACAAGAACAGAGAATGATGAATTAATTGTGGAGGTGGTTGAGATGTGATTCAAAGACAAAAAAAAATAGTATTAGAACTGTATAAAAGCCTGGCTGTATTGATTCAGATGACCAACAGATATCTCGGCTTTGTTGCTTTTTCAGTAACGTCTGACCTTAAACCCCTTGTGTTTGATAGTATAGATTTTTGATTAAAAAGATTTTCCACCACAGTGTTCAGACAGAGCCATGAAGCAGTGAAACATGGTTGGACACCATTTCTGGCATGACTTTTCTGTATAGAAATACAACCAATGTCAGTAACCTGATCGACAGATGAGAGGAATACCATGCTTCCACCCCAAGAAAGAGACAAGGGTGAATGATTCAAGAGTCAGTCAAGAGCCCTCCTGAAAGGTTTAATAAGCCAAAAGACATTAAGCCAAATGTAATGAGTCATTCATTTGTGTCATATGAGCAAGTGCAACCCTAAGCCCCGCAGGCCTGAATCAGAAGGCCATCTGCATAGTGCAAATCTTTAACCTTATTCAACAAGACAAGTCAAAATATACACTAATTTACATGATCTCATTGCCTTTGACTTCAAGCATCCATCATTTAACTTTCTGTGACTTTTACTTACATCTGTGTCTGGCCCCTTGTCAGCCCCTGGACAGGAGAATGAGACGAACTCATGGCACCTTTTGTGCACCACAAAACAGCACACTGCAAAAAAAAACAACAAAGAAGTTATATAAGATGTTTTTGCCATACTGGTTCATATTGAATTTTCAATAACATTCTGCATACACAAGAACAATCTCATGCACAAGAAGAATTCAGTCTGTAATGTTAGGTGGAGATTCATCCCTCTGCTCATCATCCACTTCTCTGCATGATACAAACTGGTTGTCTTTCTTCTTGTGCTCATAAATAGGCCGAAACACATCCAGATGCCTCAGTAGATGGAAAAGGGAAAGATAAATTAGATTCACGGTTTTGCACGGTTCTGCAAAAGAGTAGCTAATGACAGCTCCAGAGATAGTTCTGTCATCTTGTATTTTGTCTACTGCAATTGCAAGATGCTCACATGCTCGCTCTCTCTCTCTCTCTCTCTCTCTCTCTCTCTCTCTCTCTCACACACACACACACACACACACAGACACACACACACACCATGTACAGTATGCAGATTCACTGTTCTAGCAATTACTGAGCAACACTTTAACTTTGGATGTTGATTTGGATGCAAACAGAACAACTAGATCATTCTTGACTAGTTTGCCACTGCTAATATCCTGTTTAATTATCTGATGATCTGCATACAATATCTTTACACTCATCTATTATCAAGGTATTCGAGTAACCAGCTATGTGGTTATGCACTCAATGCCTCTTCAATAAAAATCCACCTCAGTTTCCATCAGATTTTATCCTTTGGAGAAAATTCACTTCAGCACAGCCACACACCAATAAATACTGTGTATCTTAGGCACGGGTGTGCAGTCTTATCCAGAAACTTCCAGTGTGGCTTCAAGTTTTCATTCCAACCAAAAGCAGAAGACACACCTTTTAGGAAATCAAGACGACGTGATTAAACAGGACTGCATATTGCACAATTTTTTATTATTATTATTTTTATTATTATTAACTCTAGCACTGCCTATTTATTTAATACTATTTAATACTTAATGATGACCACTGCACATATATTTTATACACAATAACAATCTGTTCATTATACACATACATAATACTCTAATCTACAGTTTTAAACCACCAACCTATTATCATACAGTTAATCTGTACAGTTTCAGTTTGTAAATAATGTGAGAGCTTTCATTATGTATATTCATAGATTCATAGACATAGATTCATATATATATATATATATATATATATATATATATATATATATATATATATATATATATATATATATATATATATACACACATATACATATACATATATATGAATATATGCAGTATATTCTTTCTTATTTGTGATATTTGTAAGTATTTGTGAGTTTGGTGAGTACTTTAAGTTCTTGTGTTCTAGTACTCACTGCTGCTCTTGTATTACGACTGTGGCAAAAAGATTGGACACCCTGGCTCTAAATTTATTTAAAAATTAAAAATCACATCAAGTCATAAATGAGCTATAGATAAGGCAATAGATATGTTGTTGCTCATTCAGCTGGGGTCGCCACAGCGGATCATTTGGTCTGCTTGTTTTCATTTGGCACAGGTTTTACGCCGAATGCCCTTCCTGACGCAACCCTCCCATTTAATCCGGGCTTTGATACCGGCACTGAGAGTTAACTCTTCAGTGGCTGGGTTAGTGTCCTGCCCAGGAATCGAACCTGGGCCTCTGCAATGAGAGCGCAGGATCCTGCCACTGGAGCACCAGGAGGCTCAGATAAGGTAATAGATATCATTTCATTCAAATAAAGTCAGTTAATATGAGAGATATCATCCAGATTCTATATATCGTTTAAATGATCTAAATGCTCTATTTATTTTTCAAAAATAAGAGTTTTCAGTGGTGTACTCTGACGTTAAAGTGTAGAGTTTCTAAACAAAATGTGTAAAAGTTGTGAGGTCTGCAGTCATAAGTAACGCTTGCAGAACCTTTGAAAGTAGACTGTTTTAGTTTGGTATCCCCAGTAATGCCTTTTTACCAATGCAAATAGCATGCATCAGTAGGAGCTTTGGAAATCTCTCTACAGCTACCAGACAATGACAATGACACACACACACACACACACACACACAGTGAGTTCAATCAACAGCCTACAGCTCCACTGTAATAAGTGAGCCACACACATCAAACAGAATGTGAGTAATTGGCCAATATAAATATAACTGACATGTTTTATTGAAGTTAATGACAAGCCTTGTATTATTGACAGCAAGTAGTACTGTGTCAAATATAAAGGCCTGAAATGACAAAATATGGTTAATTGGACCTTTGAGAGCAATGCAATAAATATATTCCTATAAGTACATGAAGCCTTTCTCTTCCTGTCTGTGTTTCCTGCACACACACACACACACACACACACACACACACACATAAATACACCAAGCACAAGTATATATACTACCACCTGTGCAGACAAGAGAGCACAGATTGATTTGACTGAAACGAAGCTGAATAAGTGTGTATGTGTCTAGAGGAGTGGGAGAGCGTGCTTACCAGTGTGTGTTAAAATATCACAGCTTGACCTTTCCATATGCTTTTCTGCAACCTCTCTGAATATTGAATCACATTTATTGCAGAATGACCAATCATTACTGCCAATCAATATCACACGCCAGCATGTCTGATCAAACCCATGATCTTGAATCCTGCCGCCACACAGCACACCCACAGGGTTTTGTTTAGAGTGTAAATGAGCAGGAGATATTGGATTTGGATTGAAAGATGATTTTGGATGGGATTTTGCAAGTCTGAGTGACTGAATAGGAGCTTGTCAATTTTTCACGTGCAATACTAGAATAGTGTTCTATTCTATTTTTTTAAGGGCATCTTGATAGCTTGTTCAGGATTTTCATTTTCGGGTCAGTCTGACCTGACTTAAATCAACCCATTTGCTGACATCCTGTATATACTATAGTAGACATCTTTCACGTAAATAAAAGGCATACAAAAATTCACACACTGGCCAAAATCCAGACGTATTTTTAACATTTGTGCTCAATCCTATTCAGCCTAATTGAAAAAGAACTTTATATTGATTTAGTATCAGCTGGTGCTTCTGTTGGAAATGGAAACAAGTACAGAGTATTTTATATAAATTGAAACCCAATACTGAAAAAAACTAGGACTACGCAACAAACACAACAAAAACTAGACAAGCAGGAAATGAGTATGAGCATGGCATTGATATAGCAACATGAAACATGACTTAAATACTAGTCAGGTGAGATCCAGGGGGGTAATGGGAAACTGCAGTGTATTCGGCACAAGCATGACATTGCTAAGGAAGTTCGTTCTCTAAAAGAAGAAACAATCCACCCAAAGCTATTGTTTAAACATTTAGTTATACCTAAACTCATCCAAAGTGAATTTAAATGATTAAAGCACAATGTCAATAACAACCAGTTCCTGTGTTCCCAAACTACTCATACTTTTTATCCTCCTTCTCATTTAATCTGTAGGTTCTTTAGAACAGCTTATTGAATTCATGAAAAAAATAAAGGATAAAAGAGGATAGAAGTGTGGATTTCATGACATAAATTTACAGAATGTCAGCTTTAATTTGGTTTATTGTATACACTCTACATTCAGGTGTATTAAGAAAAGATGTACATTTCCTTGAAAAGGGCCATTTATAAGAAAAACATGAAGGTTAATATATCTCATTTTCCTCAGTTACTACTAAGCAGACTTCGAGGAAATGGTGAGCATAACAAATATGACCGAACATAATTTATTCCTCCTCATGGACCAGTGTGCTTGAACAGTGAGCTGCCGGTGAAAAGAAAAGGCAAAGACAGACATTCCCAGAAAAGGCAGAAGCTTCTGATAAATATAATATTTGTTACAGAACTACACACATTTACATTTGTTCCTCTGGCATTAATCCAAAACAAGCTTACAAGTAGACGGCTAAATTTCCCCTAACTGACCAAAAACAAGTGCAAGATATCTGCGGGTGATGAACAATATTTTATTAGTGTATCAGAGACTAGGCGAGTACACTGTAGAGTGCATGATTACTTTAGAGTTGGTAAGGAAATGAGCCTGGTTATTATAAATGGATGATTTATGGGAGTGCTGATTAGGTAATTTTTATTATAGCTTAAGTGTAATGAGTTATAAATGATTATATAAGTTTAAATAACTATTATTTAATACAATTTCTTTATCTCTTGTATCAATATCTAGTTTTGTCACGTTTACAATGCCACAGATCTACATCAGCCATATATACCAAATTAATAATTCCAATCTCCAGCAATGTCCAATTGCTCTCATAAGAGCTCAGTGCTCTTGTTTGATGTTTCTCGCAGCTTGCAAGGGAAACATCAAACTTGATTTTAGATGATGTACCTCAAAGAAGGTATGGGAATTTTATTTGGTTACTCAGCTACACTGTACCAGTGAAGTGGAGTAAGATTAGTAATATGTGCTCATGTAGGTTAACATATCATCTGCGGTCATTTAAATAACAACCCAACCTGGTGGTCTGATCAGATAAGAAGTGCCTGGGTGAGGAGAGCTCCATAACACCTGCCCATGTATTGTTACCGCAAGGTCAAGCTGGATTATATTAACAATAGAGAAATAAAGAAATTGAAAGAGGTAAGAATTCATCTTGGTCAGAGACAGAAATATCTGTTTTAAAGAAGTGTTAGATATCATTAGAGTAGCTATGGTAAGATACTAAAATGCTTCTTAGAATGTGTTCAATCATTGGGTAGGTGGACAAAGAAGAGAGAGTCATGTTTAAGAGCACCGTGTGCCTTATTTTGCTGATTTAGGGGAGTTGTAATCATTGCTCTCGCAGAATGCACTATAGCGCTCCTGTATGGACGTGAAAGCTGAAGTGAAAGAACATAAACTCAGAAAATTGGTGTTCGAAGAAGCTGCCAGAGTGTGTGTGTGTGTGTGCGTGTGTGTGTGTGAGAAAGAGGAAGAGAGAGAGAGAGAGAGTGCAGATGTACCGCTTAATCCTTTCTCCTCTCCTGTCACCAACTCAAACAGGGAATAAACCTGTCAGGGGCTAGACACCCTGATCCTCTCTCTCTCTCTCTCTCTCTCTCCCTCTCTCATCCCTACTCCATTCGTCTTGTGTGTGCTGTTTCAAAGGTTTAAGAGTAAAGCTCACATTTCAATGTGATTCACTGGTGTTACTGTAAGACAGTGACCCACTTGACCTCTGGGGCAATAAGTAGAGTGTTTTATAGATTGGCCAAGTGTGAACAAAAAAAAAAGAAAGAAAGAAAAAAAAAGTCACACTTTAGTAGAGCTTGTCCTTCCGAGGCGCCCGTGCCCTAGCATATGCAACATAATGCACAGCAATAACTGCGTCTCACATTCAAATTTAAAGGTCACATACACAATCATACACAGAATGATACACAATACAAAATGCTTTTCATTACTGTCCTGCCAGAAGAAAATAAATAAATAAATAAAAAAATTAATTTAACACAAAATAAATAAAATAAATATATATATATATATATATATATATATATATATATATATATATATATATATATATATATATATATATATATATATATATATATATATATATACACACTACCAGTCAAAAGTTTGGACACACCTTTTAATTCAATGTTTTTTGTTTAGGGATTTATTTTCTACATTCTATAACAATACTGGAGATTTCAAATCTATGAAATAACACACATGGACTTCAGTAATCCATATGTAATGACAACAAAAAACATTCAGTTGTTATTTTAAGACCCGAAGGTCAGGTGTTCTGGAATAGTTCTTGCAAGAACAGTATTGTCAAGTGCATTTGCAAAACCCATCAAGCACCATGATGAAACTGGCTCACATGAAGACCATCCCAGTAAAGCAAGACCAAAACTTACCTCTGCTGCAGAGGAGAAGTTCATTTAGAGTTACCAGCCTCAGAAATCACCAATTAACAGCACCTCAGATTAGAGCCGTTATGACGGCTTTACAGAGCATCAGTAGCAGACATACCTCAATATCAAGATTATTGTGTATTTCGGCCGCCTTCAGCATTATTTTACAATGTAGAAAGAAATAAAGAAATAAACATCAGGAAAGACCATGGAATTAGAAGATGTGTCCAAACTTTTGACTGGTAGTGTATATATATATATATAAAATAAAAATTGAATTCTCTCTGTACAAGCAAAGCAACAGGGTGCAATTAATGCAACATAAGCAGATTGTTCTGTGTATAAACTGATCTCAGGGTTGTGTATAAAAAGCCCTAGCATCCCATGTCTAGTCCTGTGTGTTGTCCTGGCTGATGGCCCGAACGGTAAGAAACCATTCTTTCTTGGCTGATTCTGATAATTTTGCTTATTTCTAATGCTACAATTATTTTTGTAAAAATAATTCAGGAAGCACTTTCATGTTCTCATATTGAAAATATCCAAGCACCATAGCCATAGCCTTTCTAATACAAGGTTTGTGATTTAAGCTTTTATATAACGATGTGGACTGACTTGCAAATATGCTATTTTTTTTTTAAATATTACACCTGTGTATAATGATAACTAACACTTCAAAAAGCTTGCTAGACAGCTGCCACTTAATACAATAAACAGGAAGAATGTAATTAATAGCAAACTCAAATAAAGTGACATATCGTCACATCACCACCTAGGAACGGACTCCAACATGGCAGCTTAACACACACACACACACACTACACACACACTTCCCCCCACTCTCAGTCACCCAGCTACTGATTGGACACATCTGTATTCAAACACACACACACTGATTAAAAGAAATTTCTTTCAATTGAATCACTGCAAAGTGTTTGCTTACTTCATGCTTGTTGTCTGAAGCTACCAAGCCTTTTACTGTTGTTTCTGATTTCTGTTCTCATGTTACTGACTTTGCCTCGCCTTTACTGTGTTGTCTGCTAATCACCTGATTATATCTCCCGTTTTTTAATCCAGCGTGCTGATTTTTACTACAGTGTACTTTTACATGCAACTGCATTCGATTCATGATAGTTCATGCTATGAACATGAGAACATGTATTTTATCATATGAGCATATGTGCATATGAGACAAAACGCTTTGGGAAGTTGGGAAGAGAAAAGAAAAAAAAATCACTGAAATTAGGCAAGTGATGATTATTGAAAATAAATGAATGAATGAATGAATGAATGAATGAATGAATGAATGAATGAATGATCACAGAGTGCTTGGACATGAAGTGTTGTATTTCGCTTGTATATGTACATGAGGCTCTGGATCCAACAACTGCTCTAAACTGGATGATGGGGCTACTAAAGATGAATGAATAAATGATTTCTTTTTTGTGAGCCAATTAATAATAATTCTGGACAGCACAGTACACTTTATATTGCTGATGAGCTCTTGAATCATGGAGGCTTCAAATAAAACTTTTAGCTGCTGGTACATCTGTATTAAGTGCAGATTTGCCTTGGATGACTGTGTTTGTCTGGATTTTCATCATGGCACTGGATTTGGACCCAGTTTTTTCCAAGAAGGCTGTAGAAAGCAACTAACTTTTTCTCTCAGTGACACACAAATGCCTATGAACATGCATACACCACACAGTATCCATTTTTTGTCACTTATACTCGAGTGGCCTTTTAAGCTACTAAATTGAATGATGAAGACCAAGGCAGCCAGCCTTCCTCTGCTAATGACATGTTTACCACCATGAAGGATTCGCATTAATGATGGATTTAGTGCGCAGAGCCTATAATGTGCTGGCTCCAATAACACATGGCAGGTCAGGGAGTGCCAGAGCTGTTAGGATTAATTACCGTGGGCTTTGTTTCCGATGCCGGAGAGCAACTCGTAAAGTCAGTCGATAAAGAACAGCTTACAGAGCTGTGAGCAGAGTCTAACAAGTATTTACACCTCGGCCTCTCCCTCGCATGCACCCAGAGCCTTTGAAGCAGTGATTAGCCATGGCTAATCTAGCATGACTGGAAACCTTTAGCCTCACTTTAAACAGAATTGCCTCAGTGCACAAAAACAGTGGGCAACACACATACACACACACAGAGAAATGACAAATGCCAAGAGTGGTAGATGATGTAATTTGCATTAAGGAATATTAATTAAAAGATAAGTAGCGAAAGACACACAAAGAGAAAGAAACAATAAGAGCAAGAGTGAGAGAGATCCTCTGTCAACATGACAGCCTTGAGAAAAACATCTCTGACACACACGCAATAAAGCTTAAGTTACTGCCTTCTCTACGACAGACAATTCCAAACACACATACACCCACATGCAGATGTACATATGAGTACATGTGCAAGCACACACACAGATGCACACACGCACACCTTTGGCAGTATCACAGTGTTGATTGATGATCCTGCCTTTTTATACTGACAGTCAGAAAACAATAAGTCTTTCTGTGTCAAATTCTCGTCAAACTTTCATAGGACTCTCGGAGCATCCCGCTTTAGCTCACGACAAAAAGAGAGAGCAAAAGCTGAACCAGGGTGTAGCTTACTGGCCGCGCTGTCACTTTATCCCTCTTTCTACTCCCGCTGCCATGGAGATAGACTGGCATGTTACAGGCCCAAAGCAAGTGCACCTCTGCAATTAGAGCTGGCCCTATAGATAGCCTGCCTCTAAACTGATAAACAATTCAGTGTGAGAAGACAGGCTTTGCTTTGACCTTGTTACAGAATGTTCCACAAGCCAAAAAGTAAGAGTAGATGCAAGAGGACAAGTGAGTCAGATTGGACAGCCGTTCACACAGGGGAGACACACTGCACACACTCACACCTGTTTATGATCTGTAGAGGACAAGGATGAATGGCCTGAGTGACTGAATGAATTTCAAGCACACGAAGGTATTTGTCTTCTCTCCAGAAACTGGCACCCTGTGTCTTCTAGAAACCCAGAACTTGATCTGATTCCTAGATGAATTTCCAAGAAGGTGTAGAGACTAACTTTTCTTAAACCTCGTTTTCTGCCAACTTGATCGTTTGTACATTCCCACCCACTAGCTAGCTCTCCTTCCCACAGATCTGGCAAAACGCAGCAAAGCGAAACAAACTTACAAGCTCCAAAACACTGACATTACAGAGAAGAACAATGAGCTGGTGAGGACTTTAGCAAATAGAGGTGCAGATGTGAGAAACAACAGTATATTTACTCTATTACATTTACTTTAACATTTTGAATCATTTATATTCATATGAGGCGCATGGTGGCTTAGCACATATGCATCCTCTGGGTACTCTGGTTTCCTCCCCCAGTCCAAAGACATGCATTGTAGGCTGATTATCATGCACTGTAGGCTGTCATCTCTAATTGTGTGAGTGTGCATGAAATTGTGCTCTGTGTTTGGCTGGCACTTGGGATAGACGCCACGCTCTCTTCAACTCTGTGTAGGATAAGCCATAAAGAAAATGGATGGATGGACCTTTTCGTATGTAAAGCCAACTCACGCAAGCCTTTTTTACTTGAAGTAAAACTTGCACAATGCCATAAGATATTCAAATTCATGTCAAACAACAGCACACATGCTTCACCATCATACTTTCCTCTATTTCTAGTCTCAGAAACCAGACTATTATTAGAGAATCTGGGACTTTCCGTCACAAAATGTAGATAAAAACACCTTCAGGAAGAGTCTACTGACTGACATTGCAAATGACATTGTGGAAAAAGGTTGTAAAAATGAGACATTTTCCAGTCCAGTGAATTAAGCTGAAAAGCTCAGTGTTACAGTCAAAAGATTATTATCTGTGGCACAACAGAAAAGTGTTCGGCCAATCATTTTGAGATGCTGTAGACATCTCGGGCCAAGAGTCCATGAGAGACTCTCTGAGTGAGAGGGACAGCATTACTTTCTCTCTCTCTCTGTCAATCTGAGCAACACCGATTGACTCTGAGATCTGTGAGGTGATGTATGTGGAAGAGGGCAGATAGCGCTTTCCTCTAAGTGTTCAGCTGTGCTGTGACTGAACACAACTGAGCAGTCTGAAAGCATGCAGGGATTTCACATGGCTTGGAGGAAGCACATGCAAGCCTTCACCCTCCCTGGCTGGCAGATGGACTGTCATAGGAGAGAGCTAACTAGGGGGTGGGAATCAGCAAATGACCAAACTGAAAGAAAATGAGGTAAAATTCCCAAAAGTTAATTTTTTTATCCATTAGACTTTGCTGAGTGGCCAGTTTAGGTTTTAATAATCGCACTTTTTAAGTGCAAGTGGTTTTACCTTTGGCAAGTTTTTGTATACTCGAGTCAGCTCGGGAGAAGACGCTGATCAGCACAAAGGTTGCGTTTGAGTGACTATGTGTGTGTGTGTGTGTGTATGTGTGTGTGTGTGGGTTGGTGTTTTCATCCATGAGCTGACACAGTTTTGTGCAGGTCTTTTATCCTTTCTTCTAGGAGCATGTGTCGTCCCTCTGTCCCTTAACACATTAAGCGAAACTGACACCTGGCTGCCTCCCTTACTCAACCCCCCCACCCCCACCTCTCTCACCCTCACTCTCTCTCTCTCTCTCTCTCTCTCTCTCTCTCCCCCCACTCTCTCTCTCTCCCTCACTCCCCCCCACTCTCTCTCTCTCCCTCACCCCCCCCACTCTCTCTCTCTCTCTCTCTGAGCGTAAGTGTGCCTCCCCCAAGTCAGCATCATAATGTCACCAGGACATCTACGCTTGCCACACTCTCTCTCATTCTTTCTTTCACTCTGTGACCCTTAGGTTTGCCGAACACACAACATTTAGATAGATCAGAACGTTTCAGAGAGCAACGATCTGTTTAGTAAAGTGGGTGTAAAAAGTCTCAAATGTTCATAAATTGTATATCACCAGGGGCTTGTTTTAGTGTAAAAGAAACTCCTACTGATCGCTGCAATGATTAACTTTATGAATTTCATCCAAGTTTAGCTTAATTATTATACTTAGAGTTGCCATTTAAGCTTGCTTTAGGTAACTGAGCTTTCCATAACATTTGGTGTAGCACAATTAGATATTAGATATTCATGACTAAAATAATGAACTACACTTAATTAGAGTGAGATGTAAAAATTATTATGCTTACAACTAAATGAGATTCAATGAAATACTAGTGAGGTACTTTAGTATCTCATTGAATCACATTTAGTTGTAAGCATAATAAGCAAAATAACATTCATTCATTCATTCATTCATTCATTCATTCATTGTCTATACCCGCTTATTCCTAGGACTCCTAGGGTCACGGGGGTCTGCTGGAGCCTATCCCAGCGCACATAGGGCGAAAGGCAGGGGTACACCCTGGACAGGTCAGCAAAATAACAGCATCTGCAAAATCAATGCTGTTTTATAAACTGCTATTTAACCAAGTTTGCAGTGATTAATGTGAAAAATACAACTAGGACAATTCAAGCAGCAATATACTAAAAATATACAGACTCCTTTTACATGTTCATTTCAACGCTTGCCATCTTCTCATTTATACCCAACGGTAGTCTTTTTTTCGTTTTTAAATTGCCTCTTGCTTTGATGTTGCATTGTATTAAATTTGACAGTCAAGAAAAATGAGCTTAAAGCCTTGTGCTTATTTTGAAAGTAGTGGTCTAGACAATATTAGTGGAAACAAAATCCATCTTGGACACTTCTATTTGGAGGCTGATTTGCATAAATGAATGGAGAGCTCAGAAAATTGACCTAAGCAGCCCTCTAACTCATCTCTGAGTGCATGTAACTTTTCCCGGCGTAAATATTGACTTAATGTTCGAATTCTGAATACAGCCCTCTGTGAATAGTGATTGAGATTGATCTCTATCATCATTACTTTTTAAAAATAAATAAATAAATTCATGGGAGCTCTTACTCACCAGTTTAATATACCTGCAGCACAGAGAGCAGATATGTGTGTATGGCTCTCACACAGACAACCATTATTATATACCATATATAAGCCGTATTATTTTCATCTGTAATAAAGCTTTATACAAGTTGGAGATATACGATGTAGCATGTATGTTCTCCCCATGCTTCAGAGGTTTCCGCTGGGTACTCCGTCCTCCTCCCTCAGACCAAAGACGTGTTTTAGGCTAACTGGCAACTCTAAACTGTCCGTAGTGTGTGAATGGGTATCTGAATGTGTGTGTTACTGTGCCCTGTGATGGGGTGAACCTCTATTCAGACTGTCCTCTGCCTTATATCTCAAGTCCTTTGGGAAAGACTCTAGGTTTACTACTGATCTGCCTTCGAATGGATCAGATTCATACAGATCAGAAGCGTAAACTACGCTATCCTGCACAAATTCAGTCAAGTCGAATTTTGATCAGATCTGTCTTGCTTTTGAAAATGTCTTTGTTCGATGGTGCTAAAATATGTTCTAATTAAGTGAAACATTTCAGGAGGGACTTGATGGTATAAGTTAATTCAATGCTTTATTGTTTAAAAGATCGCCATACTGATAGTAAGACAATCAAGACAATCAAAAGATTTTTGATTTTTTTCCTTCAAAGTAGCTGGGAAATAACCATATACATAAATATCATAACCTTATAGCAAACAGCAACTATTCATTCATTTAATCCTTTAAGAAAGCACTTTATCCTGGTCAGGGTCGTGGTGGATATGAGACTGGCCATGAGATGCGAATGCACCCTGGATGGGAAGCCAGTCCATCGCAAGTCCATCGTGCATACTTTTCCATACATATGGTGTCAATTTTTAGTAGCCAACTAATCTTTTAGGAGGAAGAACCGGATGAAACCCCACACAAGCATGGGGAGAACATGCATAACAATTCCATGCGTAACGATTCCATACAATCATCCAAGCTCAGGATCAGATCCAGGATCCTGGAGCTGCTGCACTACTGTTACTCTCAAACAGCAAGCAGCATAGTGCATTTAGCACTACTAAGCCTGTTACTCCCCAATTTTCAAAATTATGTTTCATAAATGATGTCTACTAGAAGTTACTTACAGTCTTACAGTGATTTTCTAGTCAGAAGGGCAGCTATTGTACGAAGCCAGCATCCTCGCATGGCAGAGCAGCGTACTGGTCAAAAGCTCTGACATGATTGTGACCAGTTCTACCAGGTTTAATACTATGGTTGAATTTTCCGGAAAGTTCCTAAACATAGGCGTCTTAAACAGAGAGCCCTTTTTTCCTGTGCACCTCTTGGCTACAAGGATAATGATCATGCGCAAGCAGGGGAGTGGGACGACACTTCAGAAAGTAATCTGATGGCAAACGATAGTGCTGTCTCTTGTTCCTAATTTAGAGGATACCGAATGAGTCACACTTCACCAGAAGAAAATTGTTAGCCATTACAGCAGTCAAGTCCGGGCTCTGTTTGGTATAGCAAGAGTGACAGAAGTGCTATGTACTATAGGGGGATTGCCATAAGGAGTGCCACACACACAACTAGACAGAAATGTCTGGGTACTGGGCCTGAAGCGAGAGCCGAAAGTCAAATTGGTCTTATTAATATGATCCGTTGCTCTTCCCTAAATCCCCCTACTATTACTTGTAGTATAATTCTATTTAAAGTAATAAAGGTAGATGGCAAGAAAACAGGAAGTGCTGGTAGTAAATTCTGTTCCTTATTTCCTTTCTTGAAGACTTCTTAACAAGTTTCAAATTAAGATGAAAAATAAAAGAAAAAGAAAAAAAAGAAAAGGACAACTATATGTGGTACGGTAGTGCAGTGGGTAGCATTGTTGCCACACAGTTTTAGTGTCTCTGAATAATGTCTCTGTAAAGTTTTACATGTCCTTTTGAGTTTCCTGTTTTTTCTACAGTTTCTTTTATTCAAGCCAAGTAAAATGACATTTAGCTTCAAACCGTTCAACACACACAGCAGGATCCAGAGGTTTCCAGAGGCCAAAAAAAAGGAATTTTGTTTTGGGGTGTCAATGTTCAACAATAAATTTCTGTCATCACACTTCACAGTTTATGGATCATATAAAAGTAGACACTGAGGGCTTTTCATTTCAAAGTACTTTTCATACATATTTCTGATTTTACCTAGTCTACTATGTAAATATATTTTAAAAAAATAAATAAAAAGAAAATGCTTGTTCATAAGCATCTAAAATTTGAACACGTTATCTTCAACCACTACATTTCTGTGTTAAACTATTCCAACAGAGGTAAATTTATCTCACATTGAAAGCCTACAGTGCCGTGACAAATATTAAATCAAACTTGAGGCAATAAAATAATTCATTTGCTTATACTGATTGGAAATGTCTGATAAGTTGATTTCCATTCCACTGGCAAAATGAACACCATTGTACTGGTAAAAAGTGATAAATTCTTCAAGGTTTTTTCAAGACTGGAACAAAAAAGGATCGATAATGACAGAGCATCTCTCTCTCTCTTTCTCTCTCTCTCTCTCTTTCTGGATTTATGAGCCATCTAATGCCCTTCCAATGTTATGCCTCATTTTGGCAGGTTCATCTTGGGCTTCTTCTTTTTCTCGTACAAATCCATTTATTCACATATTGCTGGCTGTGTAACCCCACATCAACGCTAATTCACGGATGAGTCATGTTTACCAATCTAAATGAGTGCCGTGTTTATGACCGTTTCCCTTTCATAAACTTGGCACATTTATCATAGGAGTTAAAGGGTTTTGTATTTGTTCAGTAAACATTTCCATTTTCATTTATGGCATTTGGTAGATGTCTTTATCCAGAGAGACTTATAGAAGTGCTTTGAAGGCTCTATCAATATATAATTCATCCTGACACTGGTTCACTAGGTCAAAGACTAAGAATACTATCAGTCTAAAAACTCTTTTGGGAGGTAATTATAGTATTAAAAGAACATACAATGCTTTTTTAAACACTAGATAAAATGCTAATTTAAGGAATTCCAGAGGAAGTTTGTCTTCAGATGTCATTTGAAAGTGAACAGCTGTTCAGACATCGAGGGGAAGTTCGTTCCATCAAGTAGGTACGAAAACAGAAGAGAGACTTGATGCATGTCTTTCTTGTACCCTGAGAGATGATAGGATCAGTTGAGTGCAGGTTGTGATAAGAGCTTTAAGGCAAATGGTTGCTGGTCTGTTTTTGGCTTAATATGCAAGCATTAGTGTTTTAAGTCTGATGCGAGCAGCTACAAGAAACATGTGAAGGAAATGGGGTGGTGTGGGAGAACTTAGGAAGGTTGAAAAGTCATGCAGCTGGCTCAGCTGCAGAGGTTGAATATTGCTTAGAGGCAGAGCTACCAGGGACGAGTTGGAGTCTTGAAATGACAAGAGCACCTGAGTGGCCTCGGTGGACAGAAACAGACAAATCCTTGGACATGATTGTGTCAGATTAGCAACATGAGACAAAAAGGACAGTTGATTGTCCTTGGTTAACTCAAGGATGTGCTCAATAACCTAAGATGAGATCCGAGAGTAGTCCAGGGAGATGAATCACCTAGGATGAACAGCAGTAGAGTTTATTGCCAACATTATTTTCTGCATATATATGTTTAAATGACAGTAGACACTTAACTGGGGCATTAGTGTTAGCTATAAGCAAAGAAAGAATTTCACTGCACTGTAATGTATATATATGCCAAAAGTAAAGGCTGCTCCTTCTTCTTCCGAACTGAAGGCCTTGAGCACTCATGAATTTTATAGAACAGTAGGAGGATCTTAGCTGTCCATCAAAAAGGAGTGGAGTAGTAAACAATAAGCAGCAAGTAGGGAAAACTTGATGAGGATTGCAAATGAGGATGTTTTTACTGTGACTTCATTTAAACAATAAAGGACCACAGTGTCTAAGGGGAAATTATGTTGACTATTACATGATTCAGGGCTTATTCAAGAAGAGCTTTCCTTCACAGAGTTGTAAGCTCCTGCTATTCACATGCAGTGAAGGTGGGTGAATGCTTCAGGTTCAAAGAGTGACCTTTCTAAATTTCTTTTTCCCATCTCACATAAGTTCTTTCCAAAGCTGCAAAGGTTTCACAAGCCAGTTCGGAAGAAAAAAAACAAAGCAAATCAGGCTCTCTGCCACCCGTCAGTCATGCCAGGTGTGATCTAATTGGTCCAAGCAGATGACGGTCCCTGAAACCTTTTGATGTGTTTCAGCATGCCACTGGACATGACACTTGGGTCTGATGCAGTGAGACAACTAATGAGATCGGAGTGGAATCCTCAGCATGCAGCGCACCATCTACCATGCCAGGACATCTCATTAGTGCAAACTTACTACAGTCTGACTGAGCTGCTGCACGAACGCAAATTTCGGTAGAACAGGACATTAATTACGGTATAGTCTCAAGCATAATTTGAGACTTGAGAGGATATCACACTTGATGATAAAATCCTAGAGTGCAGGAATCCAGCTGTGGCTCTGCCTTCAGTTGTCTATTTTCCTTATTCCACTATATGGCTTTTCCTGATCATATTTTTTTTCTCCCATATCCCCTGTCACACTGGGAAAACAGTGGGTTGAGGCAAGCAGGCTAATTTGGTGAGATCTCAGCTCCACTCCCTTTACTGTTGTGTGGGTGGCATTCAGATCCATAGCAATTAAACCTTGCATAGCTTGGTGTATGAACCCACCTCTGGATATCTACAACAGCTAATATTTTATTCCTAAAGCTTGTCTTACAGAGCATCACCCTGTTACACACATCCAGAAAATACACTGTTACAAGAATAATCCTGTATCTTGCACTACTTACTTACATATCAAAACCAAATAAAGTTCTTTCTTTTATTTATGATATTTGGTCTCTTTTTCCACATAGTCCACGAACACAGCATGAGTATTTTTCTCAGCAAACATTATTTCCCTTTGACCCACAGCTCAGCTTCTCAGATGACATCTATAATGAGAGTCTTGGAGATATAATAGCCATCTCCTTTTAAAGGACACGCAAGAAGTCCCCATGAATGAGCTGAGAATACATGTGAAATATACAGTATATGAATATAAGATGGAGTTGATGACAGCATCTTATTATAATAAACACACCCACACATCTTTTATACAAGTACAGATTTGTAATTATGAATGACACAATGAACAATCTGACCACTCTGAGGGAAATAGCATATATTTAAATATTGTGAAATGAGCTGCAAGTTATTTGTTGTCGAGAATTAACTCACTAGGTTGTGTGTGTGTGGATGTGGGTGTGTGTGTGTGTTTCAGAAGATCCAGACGATGAGCCTGCAAGTTGCCGAAAACCATGACTACACACTTTACTTCCTGTTAATTCTGAAGACACAAATTAGGAATGTACATATTGCCCTTTTCTCTTTTGAACATCAGAGGACGGACATTTTATTAAAGGACAACACAAATTCTCAGCGGTTTATTAAAACCAAGCTTGTACCCGTTTCTTTGATTGATGACAATGTTCTGACTGGTGGACTTGTATTTGTCGCTGCGTCTGCTACTCGGCCGCATCGTTGTTTCTGAAAGGTCAAATGGTAGCCACAAATGTCAGAGGGAGGAAGCTGAACTGAAGGACGTCTTGGCCGACTTTCAGCCTACTGAGCTGTCACAACAATGCAGCACTGTGACTGTTAGAGACAAGGCCGCAAGGAGGACTGTGAGGAAGATATGCAGGTAGAGCTGCATTATGTTCTAAAGAGACATGGCGCTGGTATTATAGAGCTAATACAGTTTAGCTTTACAATAAATGCACAGTTCAGGTCCAAAGTCAACTTTTTTTCTTTTGACAAGAAAAAAGGAAACTTTTGTTTTAACTTGTCAACAAAATACTAGTTATAGCAGGCGGGGGTGTGGTTTAGAGTGTGTATGTACTAGGAGGGATTTTTTTCATTTTTGTGCATGCTACAGGGGTTATAACTAACATGGCACACCTAAACACAGTTGACTTTGTGTGATCCTTCTCTTTTTCTGGACAGTGAGCATTTTGTGTGTGTGTGTGTGTGTGTGTGTAGGTGTGCGCACAAGGGTGTATGTGTATATGTAGGTGTGAGCAGAGCAAAGCCAAAGCTTTGATTGCGTTAATTGTTTTGCAAAAAAATTTACAAATAGAATTCCAAAATTAGATAGATAGATAGATAGATAGATAGATAGATAGATAGATAGATAGATAGATAGATAGATAGATAGATAGATAGATAGATAGATAGATAGATAGATAGATATTCTTCAACAAGACAACAACTGAAAGGTAAATAGAATTAAAACAGAAATACAGAGATGCCCCAGAAACTGCAGATTGAAAGGAGGCCATTAAGAAGGCACATACAAGTGTGTGTTTTTTTCACAACTAATATCTTAACATACCATATTCTGTTGCTAGAAATTTCTTTGTCTTAAACATACGCAAAAATTTGACACTATCTGCAGATTGGGGTATAATGCCGTGACACTATCAGTACCTCCAAACCTAAAATGGGTGTGTTTTAAACAAGTTTTTTTAAATTAAACATTTAAATATAAATCCTACTGCTATACCCACCAGAACACTGCAAACACTAGATAAACAGATCGAGATGGAAGATAGAAATGGCAGAACTATCAATATGACATGTGAATTCTGACTCTGACAGCTCCTCAAACTCAGCTGCATCATAATTAGTTTCAACAAGAGTCGCTTTTAGAGGGCCTAGTGGTTTGCATGTTTGCCTCTCAACTGAGGGTTCGATTCCCTCCTCTACCTTATGAGCATGGAATTTGCGTGTACTCATTTTTGTGGGGTTCTCCTCCTTGTGCCCGAGTCCCCTAGGATAGACTTGAGGTCCCTACATAACCCTGTATAGGATAAGCAATACGGAAGATTGATAAAAGAGTCATATTCCACAAAAGTATATTCTAACGAATTTAGTTTGTTCTATTTGCCGAACTTTACACACTAATTTAAACAACTGCACTCCTGACCAGGCAGTTACAAAGGATGCTGTATATGCATCACATAAACCCACATACACATGTTAACAAATATGTTCTTTCTTTGTCATATCTGCTCACTCACTCATGCCCATTTGGCATCCCGTTCACACAACCCCAACACAACCATATGATCTGTGAACCATTCTGGCATGTTTCTACACCATCTCATCATATCTGTATCTGTTAATAACAATCGAAATAATATTCACTTACATCCTTACTGCAGACCAAGAGAAAGTGATAAACATGTAGCAACTATCCTGTTATTTCCATTTTCCTATCTCACACGCCACGTGATGCTTGTTATATAAACCTCTTATATCTCTAAAGGTCAAAAAAAAAGTGTTTGTGACATTAAAACGTCTCACCTTTCACTATCTCAAACAGGCCCTGACACTCGAACCTATATATCTTCCTCCACTCGTCTTTATGCCCACCGGGAGGCAAATCTGCTTATACCTGACCCACTTACAAACTAATGCACCAACACCAGGTTCCCAAACCACTCCAACAGCCACAGTCATCGTTTCTCTTCATAGTGCTACCAAAGAACTGCACTGCAGAAGCTTGTGCAACTTTTGTACCGGAAACAGCAAGACGCTGCCACATCTTCAGATTTGACAGCCGTAAAAAAAAAATTTAAAAAAAAGCCATCTAGCTTTGCCGGTGTGACTTTGAGGATATCAGAACATCCACTCTGCAGCCAGATAAAGGAGCAGTTGCTTCACCTCAACCTCAGATGCACAGGAAGGAAGAGGCTCCATCAAGCCAGTGCCTTGACTAAGAGTTTACAACTACATTATATACTATACATATTTACCTGCAGATATTACATTATTATAAATGTCATTGGTAAATAAAAATGCCTGGCTCTGTGAAATGAACCCCTGGTTGTCCAGGCTGATGGAACTGCAGTAAGATGTTGAGAGAGGCAGAGGGGTAATTATATCTATGAAATTAAAAATTGCCTTCAGATCCTCATGTTGGTTATGATCCATTTAACTAAGTAGCTAAGTGCTACTCAAGGTTTGGTCTTTGGCCAGATGCACATGATAAATTGGTCTGAAGGGCTATTTTCCCTACAGCACAACATGTTGCATTTCCTCCATCTCTACTCTGAAATACTTGATTTTCATCACAGTTGGATCTGTTTAATCAACAGCGCAGGGTTATATATATATATATTTCCAGTGCAGCAATTTGGTTTTAAACACAGTTGTTTCCTTACTTATATACCCAGCCAAGTTTTTCTGTATTAACATGCAAACTTCAAGAAATGGGTTCAAGTAAATACTCCAAAACTAGAAAGTGTCAATTAGAAAAGGTAATATATTAAAAGCTATAAGTTTACTTATATTTAGACTACTTTATTTCCATGAGAGGTTATTTTAGAATAGTACCTAAGACAGATTTATTATCAGTTTTTATTCAGATTACATTTCTTAGTGGGTCAAATGTCTACATACACTTTGTTAGTACTTAATGGGATTACCTTTAAAGTGAATCACATGCTAATGGCAACCTTTCATAAGTCTCATAAGTCACAATAGTCACAACAGACATACTTTTTCAATTCAGTCCACAAATTCTCTACAACATTAACAGCAAGACTTTGTAACGGCCACTCTAAAACTTTCACTCTGGTGTCTTTAAATCGTTTTGTTACAACACTGGAGGTATGCTAAGGATTATTGTCCTGATGGAAATAACAATCGCAACCTGGCTGATATCTTGAGGTGTTGCTTCAGTATTTCCTCATGAAGCCAGTCCCACCAAGTAGACCAGTCTCTTTTCCAGCAAAACAGCTCCAATACATGATGCTGCCACCCCCATGCTTCACAATAGGGATGCTTTTTTTTTGGCCACAAGAAAAGCCTCAGCCGATGTGCATTAGACTGTTCATTATGGCCAAACAGTGAGTTTTTTTGTTTCATCTAACGCCTCCAGAAAGCAAATGATCTCCTGCAATTTTTTTTTAATGCCAGTATGAGAGCAAGGTCTCTAAAGGTCTCTAAACGTAGGCCTGTTTACTGCCACAGGTACATAGCTTCAAAAAGAAATCACATCAACTTCTGGAATCTTCCAGACTGTTTAAAGAGACAGTCAACACTGTATATTTAAGCACCTGATCCACTGGAATTCTCAGACACTGAATTAAAGCTGAAAAAAATCTGCTTTTAATCAATTACCTCTGATGTGAACAAAGTGGATGCTCTAATTGAGTGTGGAGTGGTGAAAAACTTAGAGAATATCTTTAGTCTTGGCATATGTAAACACTTGGCTTCAACTGTACATGAACTGACTTTATTTTATTACAAAAAAATCTAGACGTAACTGGAAACTAACCCTAACCTTAACCTTACCCACTAACCCTAACCCTAGACTATCTAGGCAACGTTAACTAGCACACAATATATAAAGTACACTCACAGTCCACTTTATTTTGGACACCTGAACATTCACACAGTTATCCAGTCAGCCAATCATGTGACAGCAGAGCTAGTCAGCAGAGCCAATCAATGCTCAAGAGCTTTAGTTACCGCTCACACTAAACATGAGAATGGGGAAAAAAATCTATTCTCAGTTATTTTTACCACAGCATGGTTGCTGGTGTCAGATGGGCTGGTTTTCAGAAACGGCTGATCTCCCGGGATTTTCACACACATCAGTCTCTAGAGTTTACTCAGAAATGGTGTGAAAAAACAACAAAAAAAAACATCCTCTGTGCAGCAGATCTACAGGGGATCTTGTTAATGAAAGAGGTCAAAGAACAATAATCAGAGCTGACAGGAAGTCTACAGTAGCTCCATAGTCACTGTTAACAAATGTGGTGAGCAGAAAAGCATCTCAGAATGCACATGTGCAACCTTCAGATGGATAAGCCACAAGAGCAGAAAAACACAATGGGTTGCACTCATCTGAGGATACAGTGAGCACAAAATATAGGCAAATAAAGCACTAATTTAGAGTCCCATTAGCAACAGAGGTTAGATAATTAATAGGTCTTTAAATACAAATATGTGGGTATTTGATCAAGGCTTATTTAATTATAATTATAACTGTGGGTAAACTTTTATTTTATTTTTTTTATAAAGTGAACATGAAAGCCATAAACGATAAACTTCTTGTGGCACTCTAATTAGGAACATGCCTTCTGCCTAATTTTAATATATGAATATCTGTGAACGTTAATGAATGGATATTTATTTAGGAGAGCGAAGAAAAAAGGAGCCCTTAATGTGGCATAATTAAATAGGCCTATCATTTTCCACTGCAATTAAACTTTCCTCTTGTAATGTAGAGAAAACATGAGCAGGAATATTAAATGCACGTTGAAAGCTTTACTGAATGCCAGCTCGATATTTTAGCCGGTAGCTCAACTGTAGCACTCAGTGCTTTAAATGTCTGACTGACTTTTTTTTAGTCCTCTATCTAGCCTAGTGCTTGCTGCATTAAAATACTGCTAGATGTGGCTTTTGTTTTTCAGATTTCTCATAAATTTCAACGGACATACAAAGAAACAAATACAAAAAAAAATACAAAATGATTTCAGCATTTAAATATTGGCACCTTAGTATATGAACATTTGGGTACGGAAATGCGGACTGAGAGATGTGACCCTTACAATCCCCCCCAAAAAAAGATTTGGGATTTTTACTTTCAGGTAAACAGGAGCAGGCTATCAGACATGAAGCTTGCAGGACATGTTCATTAACATGGATGTGTAGTGGACGCAGATTAATTTGTTGTGCTGAAACCTTGGTATATTTTTCATTTCATTCATCAACATCATTTTATACCAGACACTTTTTTGAATAGCTTACAATATCCTTTAAATGGCTTAAAATATTTTGAAGTATGAAAGATAGAGAACGAGAGACAGAGAATAGGAGAGAGAGAGAGAGAGAGAGAGCCCATATGGAGATCAATCAGCCTCCTCTTTAACAGAAGTACCCATGAGCACCTGGGTGTTCATGTGAAGTACTCTACACTGTTTAATGAACATCCTCACAAAACACGCTTACAAATGCCCCTAAATCAACTTGCTATCTTCAAAATAACAACCCTAACCTGACCCCAGACGCTGAAAATGCTAATGTGGTTAACCATAAAAGAAATCTAGTGGGGACCTTTTGCATAATACTAACAGGCTTCCAAAAGTGTTCTTCCACTTTCAGCATCTTATCATTTTTGTGTATTTTTTGGAAGTAAGTAGTACTTGAAATCCGCCCTCACGTCCTTGGGGACCAATCAAATGATTCAGCATTATTCTGCTACATCCAAGTGCGTGGAGTCTTATACAGAAAGCCATGGAGAAATACATTTCAGCAATATCAGATGAGCAAGAAGCCACAAGAAGTGCCGAAGCTAGTCAGTATAGCTGAATAATTGCCAGTGCGATGTTGATTTTATACAATATTTCTATAAACATGAAACACAATATGCACAAAAGCACCATTTATTGCAGCCCTGCTAGTGGAGAAGCAAAAAAAGAAGCCACAAGTATTACCTTATAGCAAAAAAAAAACACTGAGTGAGAGCCAATTTTGTGGGTGGAAAAGCCTTGTTTTATTAAATGCATTGAATTAAATCTATTCATAAAAAGTTTAAACGTACCACTTTAAATGCAGTTAAAAAAGTGTCATAACCTTATGTCATAGCCTTATGTGTATATAACGTAACATCAAAATTGAAACAGCACTCTTTATGGTAGTGTTATTTTTGTAAATTTATGTCACAGAGGATTTATTTAGGTCTAATGTAGCATACTACACCTCTTCTATTCCAAAAGCACACACACACATATGCACACACACACACACACACACACACACACAGTATGTCTTTTGTAAAGCCCAGCAGAAAACCTGGCTTCAGGAAGGTGGTGCTAAACAAGCAGCCCTCTTTCTTGCTGATTAAAGGCTGTGTGAGGGAGTGTGACTCCCCTCTGAACAGCCCTCCTCATCACGATCGCTCAAATTGCTCACCGTGAACTTGACACCCACGACGCTGCTGACGCCAGAACGCTCAGAGCGCACAAACACAGTCTTGAGCCATGATCGTGGGGGCTAAACAAAGCAAAGCTGCTGCACCATCACTGCTCTCACTGCCCAGCTGACACTATTATTAAATTGTAGCTGGCTTCCTTCTCTCTATCTCTATACAACTTACTTCTCAGATCTCGATCGTGCCTTTTGTTACATATTCTCCAACTCTTACACCTTCTTTATATGTTATTCCTTCAGATGCTGATTATATACCTATAAACTCCACCAATATTGACATAATCACCTTTTTCATCCTGTAGCAGCTGGATTAATGATGAGTGCTATTACTGCAGAATTACATTTACAGAATTTGGCAGACACACTTATACAGAGTGCCTTCCACTGATCTCATTTATGCAACTGAGCAGGTCAGGGTTAAGGGCCTCGCTCAAGGGCCCAGTGGAGGGATGATTTATACTCACAACCTTTTGATTCGAAGGTCAACATCTTACCCACTGTAATAATCCCATAGAAGCAGAATAGGTAGAATCCATTCGCATAGTTTATTTAAGAAACACAAATAGACAAGCCAAAACAGCAGGAAAAATCAGCGTGAAAATCAGGCACAGTTCAGAAACCGAAAGAAACAGTCAGCATTACAACTAATCCAAAAAAGCAAGTAAAAAAAACACCCTGAATAAACAGAACACAGAGAATCAATGACAAAGGCTTGGTAATGCAGCAGGCTGGCAATGCTTTGCGCATAGGTGAGCATAAACATAGCTTAAAAATAGCTAAAAACAGGAAGTCAACTTTGACCTAGACACAGTTCAGTATTCAGGTGATGGCTCCTTCTGTCAGGAGAATGAGTGATGAGTCCCAGCTGTAGCTGGTACACCCACTTTCACTTACGTATGACATGCGGAGCTCAAGCTGGAGCACATATGGGACAAAATTACATGGACATAAATGTAAGGGTCTTGCTCAAGGGCCCAGTAGTGGCAGCAATGGGATTTGATCTCACAACCTTTAAAATTAACATGAACATAAATCTACCTTCCTTAAGGTTTCACACATAATGTTGTAATGTTCCTGAGGATTTCAGGCTGGTTTTACAGTGCAAAAAATATTATCATCATTCAAATACACCAAGACTCATAGTATCCTTAGTCTGTGACCTAGTGAACCAGTATCAATGTATTCACCAATAGAGACTTCAAACCATCAAAAAGGTGTCTGAAAATGAAAATGCAAATAGAAGACCATTAAGCCACTAGGCATATTTTACTATTTGTAAGCATTAACTTTTCTTATTCTATTGGCAGATCATTTTCTTCTTTCTAGAAATAAATGATTAAAATTAGATTGCAGCCTGGAGTGGTTCATGAATGAGCCACAATACAGTGCATGTTTTATTAAAAAGTTTTTTACTACTGCTGTATCTGAGTATGACCATTGATTAGGCTTAATAGCCTTGATGTTCTATTTCCTATGATAAGATTAAAAATAAACCAAATCTAAGATAATTAAGCCCATTTACTCTGCTAATGCATTTGCAAATTTGGTATTCAAAGCATCAGTAGATGCAACACTTTTAACTAACTAATAGATCATAGATATCGTCAGTATAACACTGGCAGGCTATTTGCTCTATAGCTTGCATTCAGCATAGATTAGCTACACTCTGATTATTTATCTCATTGACTGTTATCTCATTAAGTTTCTTTGGGAAAACGGCCAGGGAATAAAAATGAATTGTCTGGATACTTCAGGAAGACTAGGCAATCGGGTATTTTTATGTATATGTGGTTCATGTATATGGAAGACAGCTTTCCTCCGAAAGTGTTCTGCTGGAGTGTGATGTTCTTTCGAATGAGCAGTAGTTTGTGCAGGCTTCATATATCTTACAGGAAGTATGTACTGCATTAGCCCCCACTTTCTCTGATTAGAATCTGCCATGTGATAGGCGAGAGCTAGGGGTGAAAATGGGATAAAAAACCCCTCTCAAAAAACAAGTGCACTAACTAAAGTCACATCGGCCTCGTGAGCAACATGACAAAAGATAAAATTACATTTCTGTCAAATGTTTCAACAGGTCAGGGAACAGCTTGGTAACCTTCACTTAAAAAATGACCTTCACTACACGATCATGTTATACATACATCACAAATAAGGTAAGTAATCACCAAATAAAGTAATCACCATTAGCCTACATACACAAAAGCTCTTAGTAAAGTCATTCATTTAACCTAGACAGAATATGAAGTGAATATTTAGTTGATACACTGCAATAAATGACATCTTGGTAAGCTGCAATATACTGATTATAGTAAAAGTGATCTATTTCCAACAATAAGATAACAATAAACTTAATATAAGATTATTAAGCCTATTTCTAGACATATTTTGCTATTTTACTCTATTGGTGGGTTACTTTGCTTCTTTTTAGAAATGCGTACTTAAAATTAGCTTGATTATCTGACAATATACAAGAAAAATGTCTCGATATTGGTTTAATCATATCAAAGTTGGTATCATTTCAATTATAATAAAGATCTAAGATGTATTTTTTTTGGCAGTGTACAATATATGGCCAAGATTGTGGTCTTGTGACCATCACACTCATATGTGGTTCTTCACCAAACTGTTACCAGTTTTATATCTAGGATGTTTTTATGCTGTAACATTACAATTTCCCTTGACTGGAACTAAAGGGACCAAACTGGTTTATGATAATACATCTGTGCACAAAGTGAGATCTATAAAGGCATGGTATGCCAAGGTTTGGTGTGGAAGAACTCGAATGTCCTGCATAGCCCTGACCTCAACCCCACTGACCACCTTTGGGATGAATTGGAATGCAAACTGAACCCCAAGGCTTCTTCTCCAAAATCTGTAGCCACACTCCAAAATCTAGTAGAAAGCCTTCACAGAAGAGTGGAGGTTATTATAACAGCAAAGAGGGAATGGGACTGTTCACTAAGGACATATGAATGTGATGGTCAGGAGTCCACAAACATTTGGCCTTAGAGTGTATTTTGCTGTTGGTAATACAGGCACTACTAAAATGGCATAAAGAGTGAAGAGAAAATCAATCCCACTGTTCCTCAGGAAAAGCTGATTTTAATGATTTCTGTCAAAAACCAAGGTATCCCAGAAAACCAGCACAGTATGACATTACAAAATTACGATACCATAATAAAACAGCTTTTTATTACTGCAATTGTTTGCAGTGTACATTATCTCTCGCACTTATAGTATTTTCCTCTCACAAGTGGGATGAAAACAAAATCACATCTCATCCACTCACTACATTATTTCTTTTTAACATGCCGAACCAAAATACCAGCACCAAGGAGCAGTTAATCTCTCTCAGTAAATAGAACTAAAGCATGTGTAAGAATATCTTTAAATAATCTCATCAAGTAGAGAAGAGCTCTCTAAAGCACCTCTGGGACTGGGATTACACGTCTGGGTAGAGTTTTTTTAATTCCGGTTTTAATTCAGGACTTTTCACAACATTAGACTTTAGTAGAAATGGATAAAATGCACAATTTGTCGTTCTTGAACAAATACAGATTATCAGCTTTGGCAAACGGCTATAGAACAAGAGAAAGAAAACCTGGACTGGAAAATTGTGAACTTGCTGCATGACATCACCAGGATGTTAATTATTTTCCTAGAACAACACATCATTCTGTGTTTTCTTCCTCACAGTAAAGAAACTGGCTATAAAAAAAATCCTCACTTTGGTCAGATGTTTGTATTTTTAAATACCAAATATTATTGTGAGTTATTATTGTGTGCAGAATGAGCTATACTGTTATGGTAATGGTTATGGTGAAGTATAAACTGGGAGTGAGTTTATACCTGTACATGAAGTGCTTTCATTCAGGTGCAGTGAGTAATTGGTCATGTCAGGAAGATGAGGTGATTTAAGCTGTTCTGCATATGAAATGTCCACCCATGCCTCTTTATAATTAGTACTTACCCTTTTATACTCATCTGAATTTACATGTTTCTCCTTCTGATTTGATTTCTGCTTTGTTTACACATTTCCCATTTAGTCCTGTCTATTTTATGCCTGTTTGCTGATCGGCTGACCTTTAGCCTGTAACTGGGTTTAAATTATAATTAAATTATTATTGCTAGTCCTCCTGGCTGTTTGCTTTGGTTTCTTTTAATAAAACCCACCCTTGGACTGGATCTGTCTGTCGCGACTGGGAATGCAGGTAGAACCAAATATTTAAGTCATATTCCATTCAGACTTTTATACATGAATTATTTATTCCTCTTTAGTAAATGCTTTATCATGGTCAGGGTCGTGGTGCATTGGGAGCCTATCCCAGGAATACTATAATAAGTCCTGGATAGCATGCGACTCCATCAGAAGACACCATTAACACACACACACATGCTCATTCACTCTTAGGAGCAATTTATCACAGGTCATGCTTCTAAAAAATGGTGGAAAAAAAAAAAAAAAAAAAAATTATATATATATATATATATATATATATATATATATATATATATATATATATATATATATATATACACACACATACTGTGTTTGAGTTTGCGGTATTTGCCAGTCTAAATTTGTATAAACCCTTCATAATGCTTCTATATAAAGAACCATTTCGGGCTTACATATACGAGAACCGCATTATGTTCCCTAAATAACCATTCCTTTTAAGAGTTTACCCCACCAGCTTATCTGGAATTATCTCCTCACTGAAGATGTTCAAATGAAAACTGTGAAGAAGGAGCTACAGAGCAGCACATAAATCTGTTTTCCACAATTAAAGGCGACTAATTATACTGGCGCATACTGGTACAACAAAGGAGTTGCCAGTAAAGTGGTCCATATGGTGTCGTCCCACCTACCCACTCGAGGGTCACATGGCAATGCCGGCAGCTTTAATTGGTGGGCTGAGGATACCCATTTTGTCGTACCGCCCCCAACAGCCCAGCAGCAAGAACGTGGGGAGGTTTGAAAGCAGCAGCTAGAAGAGCGGCTTCGTCTGGGACTCGCTGATATATTACTTTCTATTCCTGTTCTCCAACTCTTCCTATTCCTTGACTTCTGTGAGCAGTGAGCAATCCAAACACCTGCTATAGGTCTCCCAATGTACCACACTCCTCCAACCCGAATCTAATACTCACTGACTGGGAGAAAAAAGGGAAAGGTGTAAATGAACGATGGCCAGCTGAGCAGGAGGACTGGGTGCCAAAGCTTGGGAATTTGGTGTATGTATTTAGAAACTGATGAATCCCATAAACCTCCATTTACAGCATTCAAATGTCTCAGCTATGGCATTGCACAAATGAATTGTTAGACTGTGAATAGAGACAAAGACAGACATATGCAGCATTTGTTCTCGTTATTTATCATTCTCCCATTGTTTCAGCTTAGCTCGGGGTGGCTAAATTCAATTAAAATGGAAGAGGAGTGATGATGGGCTCTCTGCAAAAACACTTAGGCTTTATGCAACCAGGTGTCAATCCAAGGACAAGTGAGACAACACATTTTCTTAATGTGTATAAATAATGATAAATTGTCAGGAACAAAAAGCATTATTTCTACTGAAAAAAGCAATGCTATGCTAAATCCACCAGGATGATACATAAAGTGGTAATGTGCAGTATGTAATGTGGAAAAAAAAAGATAATGACACAAATAAATTGTATCATGGTCAAGCGCTTATTAAAGAATAACATGGTTTAAGACAATTGCATTTCAGAGTTAGATGGTAATTTATTCCTTCAGTGGCCACTTTATCCTTTTCAAGGTCACAGTGAATCCAAAGCCAATCCCAGGTACACTGTGCATGGCGCAGGAATACACGCCTTAATAGGACATAAGTCCGTTACAGGGCACCATGCACACACTCATTAATTGCCACAACACCTTTAGGTAATTATGCCCCCATCCATCTATTAGCATGTGTTTGGGAGGTGGGAGGAACCCAGAGGTATCTACACAAGAACATGCAAAACTCCACACAGACTGTAAACTAAGCTCAAGCTCAAACTGGGGAGCTGGAGGGTGTGAGGTTACCTGCTGCTCCACTGACCCACCCAAACTCTGTTTGGCCCAATTAATTATTGGCTTCATCGCTATAAATCTTGTTAGCAAACTGAATAAGCCTAATCAATTAGATGGAAATTCTTATTTTTTAGCGAAACAAGTTAGACTTCCTGGTTCAAAGTGCTCTTTTATTTCAATTATTGCTTAAAACAAGAACTCAGGTGGCTCTGCCCATGGCATGGTTAATCAACTCAAGTTTTCAAAAATTACATTTAAAGTAATCCACTGTCCAAAGCTTATATTAAAGTTGAGTTTACTCATGTTTTTTTAAGGCAGCAAATGAATCTATAAGTTTAAAAATCTTGAAAAGTCTTACAGTGTAGTTAATGCAAATGTAGAGAACTAAAGACCAAATAATTATTAGAAAATAATATATTTAACTGAACTATTATTTTTTTCTCAGTAATCATCTGTGGCAGGTGTTGCTTTGATTGTTATCATCTGCTAACTGTGAGGCAGTTTTCCTTTTCTGTTGTTATCTTTTGTAATTATTAAAATTTGAGGTGACTGCCTTCGCTCACATGAGTTTAATCATTAAATACATTGCTTTACAAAATGAATTGAACTTGGATGTATAATAAGCGAATCGACACACAATGCTTGATGTGAACATTAACTGAAGCTCCTGACCTGTATCTGCATGGCTTTATGTGTTGGTCTGCTGCCACATGACTGGCTGATTGGATAACTGCATGAATAAAGAGATGTAAAAGTATGATGTATCACATTTAGAGATTTTCTTTAGAGGAATTTTCTTTTTTAAAAAAATAAATAAGATGGCTTGAACTTTCATAAAAATAAACACTTTTATTTTTGTGGGAATAACAGCATTAAATGCAGAGGTGATATCCGTGTGTGTGTGTGTGTGTGTGTGTGTGTGTGTGTGTGTAATCACATGGTGTTCAGTGAAGAATAAACCTGCTGATGATCAGAGACATTGCTGCTTAGTCTGTTGGGATTGGAAATGTGATAACAGCTTTCTTTTCTAAAGAAAAACAAAAGTAATAATAAGACCTTGGTTTGGGTTTCAGGAAGAATATTGGCTTGGGTTTCAGGAGCAAGATTTAAAATGACTTGCTGTAGCAATTTGCTTTGTTAACACAGCTGTGTTAGCTACTTGAAATGAACTAAATGTTGCAGCTCTCTTTCTTTATCTTGGTTCATGTAATTAATCATAGTGTCATAATCTGAGAAAGTGAGGAAGCTTTTACAGCTAAAAATTTGTTCTTTTTTTACTAGATTAATCCAGACTTCAGGTGTGGATAGGGCTGTTAAAAATATCACTTCCATCTGTTTAAAAAGAAATATTGTCCAAAGCCCATCTCTTCCTCAATTATTCCTGTTTGCATGCGTCAGCAATGTTTTCTAATGAAATTTGTTGGTTCTGTTTCCCAAAGTAAATGCAAATCAGTTATTTACTCCACCCTGGGCTAGATAAAGCAGCTTGTGAAAATGAATGAATGCATGAACGAATGAAGATACTAGACACGATATGCTCTCTTGTTTGTCTAACATGTGGTACAGTATTGTGCAATCTCACAATATTGTGTCGCCACTAGGGTTGGTGTTTAGATCATAGACTGCAATGAACCAGAACACTGACTGTACGGTCTGGACGGAACAGAATAAAATGTGCTTGATAATGTTATAGAATTTATTTATTTATTTATGTATATATATATATATATATATATATATATATATATATATACACATTATATCTAAACCTATAAGAAATGTATATATATTTTTAATTTATTATTATTATTATTAACATCTACAATTTTGTTCAAGAGGTTTTATGATCACAATATATAAATATGCTAATACAACAATAATAAAAAATCAATGTAATCATTTAAAAGGCATATATCTCTTTTGTATGTACACACTGTGCTAAAATTTCACTGTTGGAAATTTCTTGTGTTTTTGTTTAACCATTTTGCATTAAAGGTTGTTTCAACATTATTTCATTGTTGAAAAACAACAGTCATAAACAGACATTTTCTTTGTTAAAAATGTTACATATTTGAGCATTTTCCAGGTTATGTACTGCTGGAAAAGTTTGGGAAAAGCAGTGGGATACAGGTTAAAGTAAACATACAGTGAGATAGAAATGATCATAAACCAATACATGCCTGGTTTTAGCAAGGAATTAAAAACATAGCCCATGTGCCCATCTATCTGTTTTGAATGTTTTGAAAGTTTTGAATGGTCCAAAATAATGACTAATAATGTTTATAGCACACAAAAAAGAAGATATAACGATGAATGATAAGTTTATGTTTGCTGCTTAGAATGATCCAAATCCTTAATTAGACTTATTTTATCAAACTATTGCACATTTCATCCATTCATTCATCCATCCATCAATCCATCTTACTGTATGGTGGTGGATCTGGAACTAGAGCTGTGCAGCAAGCCTAATAAAAAGTCACAGCAATGGGCATTTTTTACTTTCATGGGGGCTGCCAGGTAAAGAAAAAACACTTTCCTGAACAGTTACTGAAAATAGTAGCAAAATAGTATTTCTGTAGTAGAAATACAGCCAACTAAGTGCACAAGAAAATATCTGGTATGAAAAAAAAAGCAGGAGTGGGCGGGGTTGGTTAACTTTCAGCTTGAGTGGGCGGTGCTGGTTAACTTTTGGCAGGAGTAGGCAAGGCTGATTAACTTTCAGCTGGAGTGGGCATGGCTGGTTAACTTTTGACAGGAGAAGGCGGTGCTAGTTAACTTTTGGCAGGAGTAGGCGAGGCTGATTAACTTTCAGCTGGAGTGGGCATGGCTGGTTAACTTTGGCAGGAGAAGGCGGGACTGGTTAACTTTTGGCTGGAGTGGGCATGGCTGGTTAACTTTCAGCTGGAGTGAGCGGGGCTGGTTAACTTTCGGTTGGAGTGGGCATGGCTGGTTAACTTTCAGCTAGAGTGGGCGGGGCTGGTTAACTTTTGGCAGGAGTAGGCAAGGCTGGTTAACTTTCAGCTGGAGTGGGCATGGCTGGTTAACTTTTGGCAGGAGTAGGTGGGACTGGTTAACTTTTGGCTGGAGTGGGCATGGCTGTTTAACTTTCAGCTGGAGTGAACGGGGCTGGTTAACTTTCGGTTGGAGTGGGTGGGGCTGGTTAACTTTTGGCTGGAGTGGGCATGGCTGCTTAACTTTTGGCAGGAGTAGGCGGGACTGGTTAACTTTTGGCTGGAGTGGGCATGGCTGGTTAACTTTCAGCTGGAGTGAGCGGGGCTGGTTAACTTTCGGTTGGAGTGGGCATGGCTGGTTAACTTTCAGCTGGAGTGGGCGGGGCTGGTTAACTTTCAGTTGGAGTGGGTGGGGCTGGTTAACTTTTGGCTGGAGTGGGCATGGCTGGTTAACTTTCATCTGGAGTGGGCATGGCTGGTTAACTTTTGTCAGGAGTAGGCGGGACTGGTTAACTTTTGGCTGGAGTGGGCATGGCTGGTTAACTTTCAGCTGGAGTGGGTGGGGCTGGTTAACTTTTGGCTGGAGTGGGCATGGCTGGTTAACTTTCGGCTGGAGTGGGTGGGGCTGGTTAACTTTTGGCTGGACTGGGCATGGCTGGTTAACTTTCAGCTGGAGTGGGCAGGGCTGTTTAATTTTCGGTTGGAGTGGGCATGGCTGGTTAAGTTTCAGCTGGAGTGGGCAGGGCTGGTTAACTTTCTGTTGGAGTGGAATTAGATGATTCAAATTTATTTGAGTGGGCAGCAGTGGGATAAAAATTAAAAAATCAGTACATACCTTGATCTAGAGCCTATCTCAGCTGAAATATTCCCAGGATGGGACACAGTTCCATCACAGACACACACAAACACACACACATTGCACCATTCTACCTTCTGGCATGTTTTTGAGTGGGAGAATACATCGGAGAACATGCAAACCTCCAGACAGACAGTAAACTCAGCTGAAGACTAAAACCCTTTGCATTTGAACTCTCCTGCAGCGTGCCATGCAGCGTTATCTGCTATTTGCTTGATGTAATCATTAGATGTAAACAAACGGCACTTGCTAAGAACATTTGTCAGTCACACAATGCAAAGCAACAAAGAGAAAGGAATGGAAAACTTCACTGTCAGACCAATAGCAGCAGGAGGAGGAGGAGGAGAAAACATGGAACAGACATTTGTCATGGTAGCACACAGATGGTGGTCTGATGAAGGAGAGAAACAGAAACCAATGAAGGGAATAAGCTAGAGCAGTTACAACAGGAGATGTGGTGAAACAGTTCACCTTGTGTCCTTGAGTATGGAGGTGTGCTTGTGTGTGCAGGTTACACTACTGAATTTCTACTATACGCCCCCCGTGCACGCCACACACACAGATATAAATAGTATTAAACATAATACAATAATATAATCAACGGTGTGTGTGTGTGTGTGTGTGGTGACTCATTGGATCATAATGATTATCCAGTGCCTGAGAAGGGACTCTGGTCATTACAGAGTCCAGGAATGCTTCATAGTTGTGTGTGTGTGTGTGTGTATAGAGCATAGAATGGAAAGACTATATTGTATGAGTGGTGGTATACAGCTGAGTTCTCTGTTGACAGACCAGTCTGTGTGTGTGTGTGTGTGTGTGATCTCTGTTAGCACAAGGAGGCAAGAGTTTCCAACCTTCCACTCAATGCGACCATTTCACTGAGCAGCAGCAAAGGAAAAACACACACACACATTCTCACGCTTGTCTATCCTTATGAGGACATTCCACTGACACAACTCAGCTAATTAAAGCTACTGTACACCTAAATATTTCCCTTAACCCACCATAACCATAATCAGTATTAAACACCATAATTATTACTTTATGGCTTTGAACTGAAGGAAATGTGTTAAATATCAAGATCACTGCACAATAATCACTGGTTATTCAGGTTTCTTTCACTGGCCAGTAATATGCAACAGCACTGTATTACTTCTTCACATGCATAGCTCAGCGAAAAGGCTCGAAGCTTTCTTCTAAAAATAGTCCACCTTCCTATATAAATGCCCACAACTCTTATTTTAGTGTTTAATTAATCACAACTTCTTCAAGTACTCATGCTGAGTGTTCAAGTACATATTCCCAGAGGGTGTTTCGCTAAGCCTGAGAATAGAAACCCAGCCTCATGAAGCACCGGCCATTTTAAAACTACAAACTCATCTCTGTGAATCAGCAGCCAGTTGCACCAGCTGAATATAAGTTTAGGCAAGGCCTTGTAGGAAAGTAAAACAATACCTTTGAGTATACAAAATACAAATATTGACACTTGGTATTTAAAACCTAATGTTCTGCATGAATACTTTGTAAAATTGAGCAATACTCTACCATATGTATAGTACATTTGTTAGGATCTACTCATGTGATTACTTCATAATCCCTGGACATGGACAACTTGCTAAAATATGTGAATGCATAATGAACCTTGTTTTCATCACATCCATCCATTCATTTATGTTCTGTCGATCCTACACAGGGTCACATGGAGCCTAGTGTCTATCCCAGTGGACTCGGGGAACAAAACAAGGGACACGATGGACAGGGTGCAGACCCATCACACACACTCACACACTCATTCACACATTATGAACAATTTAGAGATGCTGAAAAGCCTATAAGGCATGTCTTTGGACTTGTGAAGGAAACTGGAGTACCAGGAAGAAACCCCTGAAGCAAGAAGAAAAAATCTAGACTCCACAGACACAAGGAGGAGGCAAGATTTGAACCCCTAACGCCTAAGCTGATGGACTAACCACTAAGCCACCATTTATTACCCAATGCGAGTTACATATCTTACACTTTTTCTAATCTCACAATTGCAACATAAAGTAGTATCATGCAATACTGTAACTCAATCTCTCTCTCAATGAACACTTGATAATTCTGGCAAAAAGGAATTAGTGTTAAATCTATAATCAATTCAGAAATTACGCTGATTTATAAGTTGCTCAAAAGCTGCTCCACATGACTGTATACAGCATACATTATTTATAATCACAGTCTCTGGTGTCACCTAGATGAGGATGAGTTCCCTTTTGAGTCTGCTTCCTCTCAAGGTTTCTTCCTCATATCATCTCAGGGAGTTTTTTCTTGCCACTGTTACCTCTGGCTTACTTATTAGGGATAAATTTCATTTGAATTTTGTCCCATGTAATTTTTAATCTGAATTTTTATACTTCTGTAAAGCTGCTTTGAGATAATGTCCATTGTTAAAAGTGCTATTCAAACAAACTGGACTTGAATTTAAATTGTGTGTTAATATGTGCGTAATATTACAAGCCTCTATGACTATAAGACTATAAATATGCTACTTTTATATATCAGCCAGTGCAGTGAGCTCTTTCCTCTGGTGCCAAATGTCATCAAATATTGATATAAGAAAGGCATTTTACACCACTTAAGATTAGATTTAGTTTGCCATTAATGTGATATTACACTACTTTTCACTGGATTTAAATGGAAATTCATTTTGCAGGCATCCATTTTGTTGTTGTTGTTGTTGCTGTGGTTCATTACTAAAGCAGCAGAGGAGAACAATTGCATAGCAAAGTAAAATACAAAAACAAGAGCTGGATAAATTGAGTCTACTACTTTATTGTATTTACTGTAAACGCACACATCTGGTTTATTTCCTTTGCTTGTTCATACACTGAATTACACAGAGAAAAAAAAACAGACATTCACCGCTTCCTTGCATCCTTATGCAGCTCTATTGTGGATGTCTTATTTCCTGTTTGTGTCAGATCGTGTTTCTGATTATGTGCTGATGCTGAAATCTACGCGACTTTGTGAGTTTTAGCAACACTTCCATGCTACTAGTCATACTAAACACTTCAAAAAATCTACACTTTACATTTTTAACCCACAACTTTAAATATATAGCTATGGACTGAACTTTAGCCTGAATTATGAGCAGACTATAGCTGGTGAAACTGAGCCAGGAACAAAACGTTGAGTTAATGGTATTTCCAAATGACTCAGTGTACCATTTAGGGTTATTTAGTCTGTGTATACTCTATAACATATATGTTTAGCAGAAAGGCATTTATGATTTAGTACTGGGAAGTGGTTTCTAAGTGGTTAAGGTGTTAGACTACTGATGGGAAGGTTTGAGTCCCAGCACCATCAAGCTGCCACTGCTGGGCTTTTGAGCAAGGCCCTTAGTTCTCAACTGCTCAGTTGTATAAATAAGATAAATGTAAGTCGCTCTGGATAGGGATGTTTGCCAAATGCTATAAATGTAAATCTAGCTCCCTTTAATTTATTATTATAATTTTTTTTGCTAGACCTCTTCTGTCTATAAAGATGAAACACATCCATTAAATAACACAAGCCTACTAAAAGTAAACTTATAAGAATCTAATCTGACTAATCTTAGAATGTGATCTTGTCTAAATTGTCTATTGTTTAGATTGTTTAGTTTAACTCCAACAACATTTGTTTAGATTCTCTGTTGTCCATACTAAAAATATTCAAATATTATATGTGCAGTCGTGACTGGACAATTGCTATTTGTATGGTTGTTTGGGAAAATCCACTGGATGTTGCTGCAGCTGAACTCTGGAAAATATTTTATTTCGACACTTGAATACCTTACATGTATCTTGAATTTCAAAACTGATCATTTTTAGAAAGTTTGGGAAACATTTTATAAACATTATTTCAAATGAATTGGATCCTGGTGACTCAGATCTTATGTTGCATGGATTTTAAGGACTGGGATCATGTATACCACCAGTTTTTACCAGTACAATAAGTGTTCTGGAAGTCGACTCATCAGACACTTTCAATCAGTATAAACAAATTTGAGATGTTTTATACCTGTTGATAACCTTACACAGAATTTCAGTGGTTGAAGATAACGCCTTCAAATTTTAGAGGCTTATGAGCAAGCACTTGGGGACCTCTCGGAGAGCAGAAATGGGTTTGATATCACCATTTACTTTGAAAACAGAAACATTTGTCTGAAAGAAAAAATAACTGTATTGTTTTCTTGGAAACTTCGATGATTATATTGCACCTAGCTGGCTAAGTAAAAACTACAAATTCTTAAAGCACTGAATATCTACTTTTATATGAGACATTAAGCATCTCTCTGGAGTGTGACATGACAAAAACATTTAGTGCTGAACATGGACACCACCAAAACAGGCACATTTTTTCATTTTTTTCTCTATTTACAGATGAATGAATGATTTTTGCTGTTGCTTGTTATTTGGTAAAAATCCAATAAATATACTGTTAATTATTATCTTTTACCTTAGGTGATTAGAGACATTGTATAGTTAAAATGTGACCATGTGAAGGGTCTTTTCAGGCTGCTTGCCGTTTATCAAAACCTGTAATGTCCACAGTTTTCATAATAATAATAATAATAATAATAATAATAATAATAAAAACAAGCTTAGTCTGCTTCAGGCCGTCTTATTCATCCTGATTATAGCACATTAAAGTCGGCCTCTCCCACTCACAGTTTGTGGTGATGAAGCATTTACACATTTCGCCCTCTTGCTTTCTTCCTGATGATACGCTGTCGCTAAACAGTGCATGAGGAAGCTTTTGCCCTCTCATTACGGTAACAATGCGACTCCAAGGAAAATGCATCATGATGACAATTAACTTCAAGGGCAGTTTGAGGCTCACAGTGCAGGAGAAAAAGCTTCAGAGTCTTTCAGCTGCTATAGATTTTGCCTGTGCTGAGTGAGAAGGAAAAAATATGTTGCTGGTTCAACTAAAAGGCTATTTAACAGATGTAAAATGAAATTACTTTGACAGTTCTGGCCATGGCAGACTCGGAGACAGCTGTTAATTCAACATGAAAGCATTGGTTGTTAGCGAGCTCATGCTAAGCTTGCAATAGATTATTTGATGGTAGTAAGGCTCATGTTTCAGTAATAAGCCTGTCATGGACACTGTCTGATCTAAGAACCCTTTTATTTAACAGATAAAAACCAAAAGACTGTGAAAACTTTTGTAAAATATAATATAAGATAGTTGTTGTGTAGAGATCGTGAACGTGAAATCTGTGAACTGTGAACATTTTTGTGGATAGGGTCTAGGCAGTATTGTAATTATCTCATGAGCTAGAATTGGTGTATAACACTTCAGCAGTGACCTTGCATAAGCAATGGTGTGTGTGTGTGTGTGTGTGTGTGTGTACGTGTGTGTGTAGCCCTCCTGGCCAGCCTGTCATCACAACTCTATGTGAAAGGTGCTAGGCGCTAATCACAGTAGCCTCCTATCGTTCTCTTAATTAGCTGAACTTTTTCCTACAGTTCCCCTCCTGTTTCACCCAAAACAGACCTTCTTAACTCTTGTACTCAGTTCAGGGGGTCCTCAACAAATATGCTAAACCACAGTATTGGAGGCAAGTCTAAACCTAGACTAACCAAATCCTGCTGTGTTTTTGTTTTGCACCAATAACAAAATTTCTGGATGCCATCTGATGCCATGAATTTGGTCACAATTACATTAAGTTACTACACTCACAAAAACAGTTTTTATATTTTTAATTTCATCACATTCCTTCTATTTAGTCTTTTGGAACTGACAGACTCATGAAGATCTCTTGCATTATGAACACAAGCCTGACACAAAAGAGAATTATCAGCTTAAATTCAAAAGAAACAAAAAACATAAAATTAAAAATATTTTATTTTATTTATTTTAAATATTTTATTTTATTTTAATAAATATTTTAATAAATTATTTTTATTTTATTTATTTTAAATATTTTACTTTATTTTAATAAAATAAAAAATATTTAAAAAATAATATTTTCAGACTGAGAACTGCCCAGAGAAAATATGCATTGTGTACTTAAATTAAAGAATTTAAGAATTTCATATATACACAGATACATATACAGTATATACACACCAATCACCCATAACAAAAAAAACACATAAGCAGGTGAAGTGAATAAGACTGAATATCAAGAGTTTTGATATATTAGGCAGCAAGTGAACGGTTAGTTCTCAAAGTTGGTGTGTTGGAAGCAGGAAAAATGGGAAGTGTAAGAATATGAGTGACTTTGACAAGGGCCAAATTGTGACGGTTAGATGACTAGGCATCAGTCAGAGCATCTCCAATACAGCTGGTGTTGTGGGGTGTTCCCAATAGGCAGTGATTAGTACCAACCAAAAATGGTCCAAAGAAGGATGACCGGTGAGCCAGCGACAGGGTCATGGACACTCAAGGCTCACAGATTCATGTGTGATGCATCTTCCCATGTTCTCCTTGTGCAGAAACATTCTTAACTCTTCTCCAATTCTAATATCTGTGGTTCTTCCAACACTTATCTTCTCCTACACTTTATTTCTGGTCAGTTGTTTGAAACTTGTTGGCGTTGGTGTTTAATTAGTTTTACTTTCAGCTCTTTCAGCAGCTTGGGTGTTTGCATTGTATTCTTGCAAGTAGATAAAAATAATCTGCCAGCCAGGAAAATGAATGTAAATTTAAATGTAAAATCACCAAAGGAGTGGTGTGAGCAATTGTTAGTAGAAGGATGTAACTATAAAGCAATCCCAAACAGCTACCTTTTGCAGACATCTTCACTTATCCTGGGGCTACATGACTTTTAGCACACACTCCAAGTGCCCAGGCCAGGCAGATGTGTTCCCCTGGCAACCAGAGCAGCCCATTCAGATGCTAGTGGGTGTGTGACAAGCCTACGACAAGCCATGAGGTACTCCTGAATGTCACTGGAGTGGAGTGGGAGTGTCGGGGTCACTGAGAGATGAGAGGGGTGAGTTAATTACAATAATTAGGGCTTGACTAACAAATCCATTACTCATGCTATAAGGGTTTGGAGAGTGGTGATGCAGTGAAGGACATGAATGAGCAGTGCCTTTTTAGATGAATGTCGCCAATGGACAGCAGAACACTCACCAGCTCACAGCCTCACGTCACTCCTTTGTAGGCTGTAGATAATGGAACATAAAATGAATGGGAGTGTCCAGGCAGCCTTTTTGGGCTACGTTTATTTAGAGGGGAAAGTGAGGTGATATTTTTAGGTCTACAATGACACTTGATCGTGTTTTGCAGAATACAGTGAATCACGGAAAGAGCACTGAGTGTCTCCTTTCAGTTTCTTTAAGTGGAGGGTATGACCTGTAAAATATGTTTCCATAGATGCAAAGGGAAAGGTTCTGTACAACAAACACTAGCAACATGCTTGAGGTTTGTAGTGAAAAAAAAAACAAAAACAGTGTGCTTGAATTATCTTTGTACTTACGTATATTTGTACTATGTACTGTATTGTATATTTGCCACCCTACATAAATTATGAGCTATTTTAGCATGACTTTTTAACAGATATAATTTAACAGATTATTTTCATCAGTATAAAAAATACAAATATAATAGTGGTGCATATAAACAACCTTAAAAAGTATTAGAATTTGTTAATTTTTATATTTAAATAAAAGTACAGTAAAATAGTGCATAGAGAAACACTTAATTAAAAAAGACTTATTAAAAAAGCACACTAGTAGAGTGTTATAGGTGTTTAGGCATTATAAGACACATAAACTTTCACATGAATATCCTCTGTAACAATTTTCAGCCTGAGTTGTGATTCAGTGTTCTTCTGCTTCTGTTTAGGTTATTTCTTTTCTACGCCTTTAGATTGTTTTTTGTCATTATTTCATGTTCACTAAGCACTTTATCCTGGTCAGGGTCACACTGGTCATGAAGCAGGAATACAATGCACTCTGAATGAGCCTGAAATCTCTGGCAGCCGTTTCCATGTTCTCTATTCCCTGTTATCCTTTCAGATTTGTCTACTGCATGCTTGAATACAATGGAGTCTGACAGCACTGGTGAAAATGCTTTTATTTTGCATAGTGTCTAATTTAATAGAACATTTTTTTCATTGAGATTTTACGATCAGTAATATCATGAGGGAAACGTAGAATCTTAAAGGGATTTTCATAAATGTGTTGATCCATATTGGATCAAATCCACTAGAGTATCATCTGAACACATGCTTCAACAGAAGGGAAAAAATGACTGTAGACAGAAGTAGCATATAGTATGAAAAATAAATAAATTTTGGTGATATCATTGGGTCACTGGCTTGATATACTGTATATATAAAATGTTCAACAGTTAGTTCCGTTCCACTAATTTGATTGGTCAAGCAAGGTTCCAACAGTGCTTAAATTTATTATAACTGGGATGTTTCACTGTGTATCACCGTCCTCATCTGTGCTTGCAACATAAATCTCACTCCCTACTTCAAAACTGTTACTACAGTAGTGACATGACCAGCACACATAGCTGTGTAAAAAAACAGCTAAATATTAGCCACAGCAGCGAGCTGTGAGCTCATGCCTACAGGCAAATCAAAGCAATGCCAATATTCAGTATAACCACACTCTTTCTGGTGTAATATTCGATCCATCCATTCTGCAGCCTATCCCAGGAGACTTGGGGCACAAGGCAGGGTACACTTTTGACAGGATGCCAGTCTATCACAGGGCACAATCACACACACATACTCACACACCCATTCGCATGCCTTTGGACTGAGGGAGGAAACTGGACTACCCAGAGGAAACCACCAAAGCAAAGGAAGAACGTGCAAACTCAACACTCACATGGCGGAGGTGGGAATCAAACCCTGGAGGTGTGAAGCAAATGTGCTAAGCATCAAGCCACCGTGCCTACCACCATTACATATTGCTTATATATAATTTATACAAAACTACAATTTCTATTCAATTTCTGACAAGGAAGTTAACTCAATCATGTATTTCTGGGTAGGTGTTTTATAATTATTATTATTATTATAGCAAATATCAAGAAACACCAAACCTCACCACTCACCATAAACCCACTGTCTCAACCACTCAAGTCCCAGGACTTGTTGACAGATCCTCCTCCTCATTGTTCCGGTACTTTTTACTATCTGATTAACAGCAGTTACTATGATATCAGTAACTGATGAATGACAGAATAATACTTTTAGACTTTAAGGGTTTAAGAAAAAAATTTGATTTAACCCAATAAGCATCCACTGGCTTAATATTAAAAAATATAATAATAAATATTATGGTTTAAAAAAGGAAACGTGAGAAACCATGAAGTTGATGATTCTCACTGTTCTGTGAAAACAAGCCACACATAATGTTATAGATCTTATTAGATATTAGAGGATGACTTCTGAGAAGAACGGCATCAAGCATAGAGTTGTATAAGATGTTTATTGTTTCATAGCATCACAGCCCTGGCTCACATATTCCACCACCCACTCACTTCTGCCGCCCTTGCCGGTTAATGAGCTCGGGTTTTTCTTGCAGACAAAAGTGATGGCTCCCCCATCCTACGCAACAATTAAGAGACAGCCACTATCAACCCATCTGTCAGCGCTTCGGAACATCGGACGCACATGAGTGTCGTAGCCTTATGTCCTAGCCTTCCATTTCCCAAAGACTTCCATAATAAGACTATAGATGGGTGTCTAAACATAAAGTGTGTGTGTGTGTGTGTGTGTGTGTGATGCTGCCACGGCAAGTACCAATATCACACTTATTATGTACATCGGTAGTTAAAAAGCAGGGTATGATAAAAGCAAAGAGAAAAACAATTGCATTTGGGATGATGTATACTGATCATTAGGAAATGGACACCGATAATAATATCTGAAATATGTTACAGGGTTTTTTTAAGGAACAAATACACCGGGTGTAGATTTGAGAAAGCGCAATCCTATAAACCCTTTAAACTTTCATGTAACTTATACAACATGTATATTAGTAATAAAGTCCATACATGGCAAGTCTGTGGAAAAAACTATGATGAATTATTGAGTAACTACAGTAAAACTAAACTAAACATATGTGGTCATAAGAGATTCAGTGTCAGGTCTCTTCTAGTCAAAACAAATACATTGCTTCAACTCTGACCATTTGGCAAACTTGTACTGTTATATCCCATGGCTTTAGGTTGTAGTTATTATACTGTTGTACATCCCTCCCATTATTCATACCATTCCACTCCCATAAAAGGTTTTAGTATCATTCGTGCCACGTTTGCAATAACACTAACCTGAATGAATAGCTCATTGGAGTCTAAGCAATGGAAGAAGTGACGGATACAGCATGTCAGATCAAAGCAGACGGGCACTGTGATGAAGTGAAGCTTTTTGGCAGAGGCATTGGTGCAGAGGAAGGGGGCAAGTGAGAATTGCTAACATCGTTCTCATCAGAGAGAGGGAGAGAGAGAGAGAGAGAGAGAGACTGCCAACTAAATAGACCATCTTCACTAAAGTCCAAACAACCCTAAAGGCAGACCAAACGGATGCTCTTTCCAGCAACATAATGCTACTGTTAACAGTCATACAATAAATCAGGGCTGGTTTTGCAGCCAGTTATAAAAAAGAATTCCATGGACCTCCTCAGTACAGATTTTATTTTATTAACATAAGACAAAAATTCCATTTTTAAACATGTCCAAGAATATTTTACTTATTTATTGGCACCAAAGTGCTTTTTATTTCCAATATTTCCATTCAGATAGCACATTTTACATGGCAACTTTCATTAGACTCATTTAGACATTATCTTCATTTATAGCCCTTATTATTTAAGTTAGTTTGTTAGTTAGTTAACAAACTAGTCAAAAAGGTAATAACCATGTTTTGTGCGCATTTAAAACCAAAATTCTGCTTGTCAGAATACATGAGCCTCATGTGCATGGGGCAAAGTTTGCTTAAAATAAAAGTGTGGTTCTGTTACATACACTTCTTGGATTTAAACCTATTTTCCTGTCAGATATCAGCTTTAATAGGGAGCAATATAAAGTCCAGCACCACTGTCTGAAACATACTGAAATGTTTCGGACAGTAAATTCCAAATTAAAATTAAAATCCAATATTAAATACATAAATATGAGACAATTAATTAATTAATTAATTAGTGAACACTATTCCTTAATAGTGCTTTTGATTACAGAACCTTAACTGGTGACACTGTTTTATCTTGAGGAATAGTTTTTCTGGACCAAGATTGAGAGTGTTTTTTCATCTTATTCTTTAAAATAAGAACTAAACAATCTACTTTAATAAAATAAGAATTTAATGGCATTATTGTAATAAATGCATGATTCAAAATAGAAAATGAACAGCTTGGTAAAATAACCTACATCCCACATACATTACAATGCCATAATATCAATTTCAATCTCATTCTCCTGATTTTTTTTTTTCCTTTTTATAAGTTGGCACTTATATATCTAAAAATATGCAAAAATATAATATTCTTCAGTCCACACTTTAAAGGCAGTGGTTTTTCTATATTTTAAAGTTTAAACCTTGCCTCAGAATCCTCTACTGAAAAAAAATCTGGCAACCCCCTCAATGTGAACTACATGCAGGTAAATATAACACTCTGAATTGGCTTCCATTTCAGACTGTTAAATGAACGGCCTTCTTCTTCTTCTTCTTTCAGCTTTTCGGGGGTCGAAACAGCGAATCATCTCTCTCCACCTATCCCTATATTTTGCATCCTCAATACTTGCACCCACTAGCCACATAGCCTCATTTATTACATCCATATACCTCATCTTTGGCCTTCCTCTTTGCCTCCTGTCTGGCAGCTCCATGTCCAACATTCTCCTACCAATATACTCACTCTCCCTTCTCTGAACATGTCCAAACCATCTTAATCTGGCCTCCCTAACTTTGTCCCCCAAATGTCCAACATGAGCTGTCCCTCTGATGTACTCGTTTGTTAAATTAATGGCCTACTTTGTCTATTTAACTTAAGCGTGTACATAAACCCAACTCTGAATATGAATAACTTTCCTATTTAAATATTAACATAATTTCTGAAAGATTACAGCCCTATAGAAACTTATTAATAAATATAATAACTTTGCTAATGGTGGCTTGTGCGTTCAGGCACTGTAAAAATTCAAAATTGTGGATTCACTGTCTATACTTCATAAATCCAAGTAGTCCTTACTTTGAGAACCATGGATTAGCAAGAGGTCTAAGTTGCCAGTCTTTGCTCATCTGTGAATAGGCCTGTATGATAAACCATAAATGAATCATAATTTTAGTCATGCAATTAGCAAATCCCCAAATGCCACATTAAATGTGATTCATTCAGCATGATCACACAATTTCCACTAAATGTACTTGAAGTAAACTGACCAAACTGTTCCTCTGAGCAATGAAAGATGTTTAATACAAGATTTTTTAATAGAAATTTCAAGTCAATTGAATGAGTAACAAAACAAACATCCAAAGAATGTTATTTAACCAAATCTGGAACAATTATGTGCTCATGCTTACAACCATTAAATAATGATAAAAGATAATAAATAAGAAATATTAATATTTTTAATAATTATTAATAACTTTTAAAAAAATTCTGCGCACTATAGTAGAATGAGGAGAGTGAAAACTCCACATGGGACATGACTACTACTGAAGTGAAGGACATTTTCCAGGACGTTTAATATATGGAAAAAATGAAGCTAGTGCTGATGTGAGACAGCTGGATCACTGTACCGGTCTCTGCCACTGCTCACATTCAGACAAAACATCCACTCCTGCTTTCCTCTCCTCACCAGCCGACCCTATTTGTGGATGATCTGTTTATTCCGGCCCTGTCAGCGCTCCTCATACAGAATTAGAGACACCCTACAGCCTCTCCCCTTCTTTCATATCCACGATTAACCTTTGGATTTCCCTGCTTCAACTCTCTAGTTCTCAATTTGCACTTATTCTACACTATTATAAGCAGCCTCTGTATTATCTTGTATGTTGTATGTCAATATATTTTGCCCCAATATATACCAAAAATCATTTTTCTCTCTCATTAGCAAAGCAAAGCCAACAAGGCTTTATGGTTCTCCATAAGAAGTGACCAGTTTTGTTCTGAGTCCATGACTTCAAGTGTATCAAATGCAAAAAGAAAAATGTAAGAGCAGCAGGCTCTAATTCATGATCTGCCTATTTTCCTACACTGACAGAGAACAGTCAGGGCTCCAGCATGAATGACGCCCATGTTAGTGCTGGACACTAAGAACAGAGACTGAGACACTAAACACTACCAAATTTGGAAAGACAATGGTGCCCACTCTAAATGAGTTGCCTATCCTGAAATGCCTTGCTTACATTTATGGAACTACTGCACTAGAAAAGAGAGTAGAAAAAGGAATATGTGGCAAGTCAGATTTAAGAAAAAATAATACATATGCTTTGTATAAAAATATTAAGTTTCACATCAAAATCTGATTTCATTGCTTATAGTAAACATACTTAAAACAGTTTTCTAATTGCTAGATTGGATGATGTAGAGTGAGCGTGATCAATTCAAATAGCATTAACGTAAACCAGTTACAATGTGAAATCTCATGAGGATGCTGGTACTGATGGGAATTATAACTGTAATATTAAATTTAGACAATTAATAGAATAGTGTAGTGCTAATGTGTCTGCTTCAAAACAGTAAATTGTGGGTTTATTTTATTCAGGTCTTTGAAAATATGTGATCAAATCATTTGGATGTACAAAAACTAATTGTGTTCATATTACTCAATTCAATCATGTGGAACTGATGTATGCTTTTGAGAAAAGTAAATTCAATGAGCTTTTTACAATGGAGTCATTATGTGGAAGCCAGTTGTTTTCCCACATTTAACGACGTTACTAAATAATAGTTGTCATATATCACCTTTCTACCACCTATATAAACTATAATAATTATGTTTCAATTTATTATATAAACTAATTCTTAACATACAAGAAAATCTCCAAAGATTCATCATTTCATTAGACATGCTGGCGATTAAGACAAGTGGATTAAGAGAGCTATATTTGGTTTTGTATTTAATTCATGTTAATAGCTTTATTACTTTACAAAGGATCAGTATGTTTTCTTTTTACTTAAACAGGTAAAATATCCAATAACTAATTTACATGAACAACAGACTATAATAAATTGCAAATATTGCTCCTCAAAAGCTTGTAAATGAGAGTATAATCTCTAAGATCTAGGGTTACTTTTTTTAATCATGACATGTGTTTCACATGGGTCACAATAAACTGCAGATTGAACTGGACAGACACTACCAAAGCACTATACAAGACCAGCCAATTGTTCTGTGGAGGAGCAGCAAAACACCTCAATACATATCAATAAGCTGAACAGAAAGGCCAGCTCCAACACATGCCTGACATTAGCCTCATTGGAAACAATTACAGAGAAGAGAATGGTAACAAAACTGGAGAACATCATGAACAATCCTGCTCATCCTCTCCATGGCACTTTTTCCAGGAACACATTTAGCCCTAGGCTCATACCAACAAGATGTTCAAGGAAGCACTACTGGGGGTCATTTCTACCAGCTGCTATCATGCTTCACATCTGCCCCCAGGGGGACACACCCCTAGCTTCTCAGAAAGAATAAACCATTGGACAGAATCTATTCCTTTACACACATCCAGTGCACACATGTATCACCACCACTTGGTTGTCTGCTGCTGCTCTTCCGCACCTCATGGTAGTTTTGCACCTATTCAGTTGTTGCTATTTTGATGTTGCCCTTCTGCTCCTTGGATTTTCACACCCTTACCATAACACTGTATTTTTGTACCTAATGGGTCTTTTTGTGCTATGTTAATTGTTAAAATATGCTGTTTGTTAGACCTCTGTCTAACACTTCATTGCCCTTTGCTACTATAGAACCCAAATATCCCCCTGAGGACCAATAAAGTACATCCATCCATCCATTTATCTATTTATAATAAAGAACCTATGCAAAGAAGATAATGTAACTTTGCCACAGTTCCCTTTCAAAATTACTCTTTAAATCTGTTTACACAAATGCCACTTTAGTTGTAAGAAATTAAACTAATAACACTCATGTTTATATAAAAAAAAATGCAAATTCAGAAAATCATAATAAATAAATTGCTATATTTAACCATTTAGTTAATAAATGCAATTATTACAGTATATAAATGCTAATAATCACAGTTACAGTTGAACTGGGATGAATGTAGATTTTGGCTTTGTTCAAGTCAAATTTAATTCTAGAAAATGTAATTTACAGCATCGGTTAAAGCTTAACACACACTCCAAAGAGTCACTAAAGAATCAACATGCTTGATCATAGGACACAAACACATACACAAACAAACCTACACTCTGTTTGACCTAGAAATGTGGAGGTGGCTGAAGAAGGTGAACAGAGCAAACATACAAAGTAGCAGTTTCATAACACTCAAGGTCACTGCCTCCAAAGCTTGAAAGCCCTCCACTTCATTTACACTGCTCTAGGGATCACTGCATGGACTCAGACCTGCGGATTTTACACCCCTGCTTCACCTGCCTATAATGGGCAGACCCTTAATGAGTTCCAAGTCGAACTGAAGTGTAACTGATGGTGATGAATGGCTGAGACACAGCCTCATTACACTTGCTTGGAGACAGAGACTATCACATGAGTCTGTTACACACACAGGAACCTCAATAATGATTAAGTGAACTAAACGGTCAAAGGTTGTTCCACTTTGTTTGACCTGATTGAAGCTATTCAGCCTTTCCATTTCCATTTTGTTTGACCTGTTTTTGGTTACATAGGGGCTTGTAGTCTGTGTGTTTACCAGTACACATATGGTTAACATGGTTTCCATCCATAACACTTAAGTCACTGATGATGAAAAAAAGCTTTTGTCAGATGACATTCATATTCATACCACAGGGGATGTTGTAGCTTAGTGGTTAAGTTGTGATGGTTCTTCTGATCAGAAGGTTGTGAGTCCACCAAGTCACTGTCATTGCTGGGCTCTTGAGCAAGGCCTTTAACCCTCAATTGCTCAGTTGTATAAAATATAAGTTGCTCTAGATAAGGTTGTCTGCCAAATGCTTTCAAGTTTAGTGCATTAATATAGACTAAAATAATCAAACCCATACAGTATATGACTATTATCCTCTTCTAACATAGTTTCTAAAGTTTAAAACCACAAATTCCAGCTGTTGGATGCAGTGCTCTGCCCTTGGTTCACATGTTATAGATATTGTTCAAGCCTAGGCTAGTAATTTTATTGTTGGTGGTGATGGTGTTGTTTTCAATAAGCTTAACCACAGTGTAATGATTATTTACTGCAGGGGAGTTACTCTATATGGCAGTTAATTTCACTCAATTTTATCAGTTTTTCCAAATGATTGCTTCCCAACATCTAGTGCATGGATATTAGTTAATCGACCTCAGCTGTGTGTTTAGTGCAGTGCAGAGGTGAAGATGCATGCTCTGTGGTTAAGCATCAAGGTGCATCAAAAAACCATGAAGTGCATTATGTTTTAATATAATACACCCTAAATAAAAAACTTTTGTTT